>NC_056745.1:1550455393-1550755393 GCF_019279795.1 Protopterus annectens
TCACCTTCATCCAAGTCAGTATCTTCTGTGAGGGACTCGGAGGAGTCCATGTGACTCTTCTTACAAGAGTGCTTACAGGGACCCTCCTCAGTGGGACTCTCTGAAGAGGGCTTGTAAGTCACAGGGGTTCCACGATGGGATCCACCTGGGGGGGGGTCCTCTAGCTCGGGCTGTCCCTGGGACAAGCTGATGGGAGTCGTGACCAAATCCATGGGAGCCTGGGCGGAGTCCAAGGCGATGGGCTGGGGTCTCAATCCTTGGGAGAGTACCCTCTTCACCACGTCGAAGGCCAAAGAAGAGCGCACCTCCTTAGCAACCAACAAGGAGGAAGCTCTCCACGACTCCGCCGTGAGGATCGGGGCCAGGGTTCTGAAGGGAATGGCTCGGTTCTGACAAAGTCAGAGCCGAAGACATCTCTGTTCCCTCGGATCCGACTCCCTGTTCTCAGCCCCGAGAGTTGCTCGGATCTAAACAGGTCTGATCCGAAAAATTCAAGGTAATCGGCGACGTTGAGGTTGGAGGAACTGTCGGCGCTGAACCCCCAGCTCCGAGGATCCTTGGATCCATAAACCCCGAAACCACAGGTCAGATTGGGGAAGGAGATATTGGATGGAAGAAGGGCATAGACGGCCAGAGAGGGGCCTGGCAAGACTCCGATTTGGATTTGGGTCTGAATGAACCTCTGCAGCATCCTGTCCATGTCTAGCTCTGACAGACACCGAGTCAACTGCGAGGAGGCGACCGACTCAGAACTGGCTGGTCTATGCAATGACCTCGAAGAAGGCCTCTGGTCCGAGGGCTCCAGGGAGAACGTCGGGGAGTGGAGCTGAGGTGAGGTAGTCCTGACAACTTTTGTGGGGGGGCTATGAAAGGGCTCCCGCTCTGGAGACCGCTTGCGGTACCTTTCCCCTCTCTTGTCCTGTTTGTCTTTGATTTTAGTCGCCACCTCAGAAGGCTTAGAGGGAGATTGAGTCCCAGCCTGGGGGGGGTGGGGTTGATTGGCTACTGCAGCAGAGGTTGAGGTCGCCGTGTCCAAGGTGGTAACTGGTAGCAGGCCCTTAGCTACCAGCTTTGCCTTCCTTTCCTTCAATGCCCGAGGGTTGAACCCTGCACACACACACTACAAGACAAAGATAGGTGGGGAACGCCAAGGCAAATAACACACAGAGTGTGGCCATCAGCCAGTGAAAGCTTGTGGCCACACTCTGTGCACTTTTTAAAGGTTGGTTTTGGCTGCTCAGCCATCGCCAAAATAAACCCAAAACTAACATACACACACTAAGGTTGGGTTAGGCCTACACACTACCTTACAAATTCTAACTTTTTAAACTACTTTTTAAGAGAAAACCGACGAACAACGAAGGGGGTTGAAAATCGACTACACACACACACACACACTAAATATATCAGAAAAAACTTCCACTTACTACACCCAACTTGGAGCTAAAGAGACCACGATGGGTACGCATGAAGCGGCAAATGAGATCTGGGGGAAGGTAGGAGATGTGAGGGATTATGAGTAAGGGGAGGAGCTTAGAGCAGATGCTTGAAAAGTGTTGCTGGCTCGGATCCAATATGGATCTGAATACCCACAGGTTGCAGATAAATGAAGTTAACTACTTCAGATCTCTCTATTTCCCACCTAGCTGTTGAAGACAGAGGAATTTAAGGAATAGGTACTAGAAATTATCCAGGAGTTATTAGAGAAGATAGAAATAGCTTCTGAAAATATAGCTAGGAAGTGGGATAAAATTAAACTGTGGTTTAAAAATAGGATAGAAATAAAAAATGGAGATATGGTTAAGAAGTGACAAGAATTATTTATAGGGCCTGACAAATGCTAAAGTACTGAAAATAGAGGGAATCTCACAGACGAGAAAGAGCAGCTGCAGAAAGACAAACAGAAAATAATGGATTACCTCAATAATATGCATGAGTTTAGAAAGACTGCTGTTAAGGAGCTGTTTTTTGATAATAACTCAACAGCACAAAAACTTCCAGCACAACAACTCAGGAAAAAAAAAGAAGAAAGGGCTGTCGCCAAGCTTAGGGAGCCTATATCAAGAAAGGTAACAATCGATCCTGTAGAGGTATTAGAAATATTTTGGAAATTCTAAGAAAGTCTGTATAAAGCAGAGAAATAAGGAAATCAAGAAAAGATACAAATGAAAATGCTTACAGAAAAATGAAATATGCCAAGGTTAGAGGTAGATAAGGCTCAATTACTAACAGTTAGGAAAGATAGAGATGAGATAAAAATGGTGATGTAGAACCAATCTACAGGAAAGTTCCCAGGAACAAATGATATTCCTGTAGAAGTTTGCACACTAGGAGGGAAAAACTGATAAAGATCTGGAAGGTTTTGTTTAACAGTACTTTAAGAGGAGAAGTACCAACATCCTGGAAGAAAGCGGTGGTGGCTGTAATATCTAAAGAGGGTAAAGATTCATCAGATCCAGCTTCATATAGGCCCCATTCAATACTAAACCATCATTATAAAGTGTTTATTTCTATAATGGTTAAAAGAATGGCAAAAGTGATGCTAAAACTGATAGATATGGATGAATGTGATTTTGTGGAGCGAAGGAAAACATTTGACAACATTAACTGAACACTGATGATCCAGATAGAAGCAGAATGTAAGAAACTACCGTTGTTGCTGGTGAGTCTTGATGCAGAGAAAACATTTGACAAAGTAAGCTGGGACTTCATGAGCAGGGCAATGAAAGTATTTGCATTCCCTGATAAAAATTATAAAGCTGATTAGGAGGATATATGAGGGATCAAAGGCAAAAATTAAAGTAGGTGAGAGTTCCTCTCTGATAATTTTGGCTTGAGTAGAGGAAAACAGGCAGGGATGTCCTCTTTTGCCTTTGTTATTTGCATTGCATTTAGAAACTCAGAAATTCAAAGATATAACTGGTAAGGTAGTCAAGAAAAGCTGGCTCTGTTTGCAGATGATATTATTTTACATCTGATACAACCAGAAAAGGACGTTACAGTGTTGTGGAACATATTGAGACACTTGCAAATCTTTTTGGGGTACAAAATTAATGAAGCTGAAACAAAGGCAATAGTGGCAAATGATGTACCCACACACAAATTCGTTCAGCAGCACCCATATTTATGGGGACATGAAAAAATGAAGTATTTAGCAGTGTGGATTAAAAATTACTCTGGAGTGGCAGCTAAGGATATGTGAGAAGAGACTAAACAAAAAAAAATAATACAAAAACTGAGAACTAGGAAGCTCTGTTATATGGAATTAAATAGTAAGATACAAGCAGTTAAAACGTTTTTAGTCCCTTTAATCTTATACACAGGTCAGGCATATTTTGTATCAACCAGAGGAGAAATCATGTATAGCAATTGACAAAGAGCTGAAAGATTTTATCTGGGAAGGGAAGACAGCAAGTGTCAACTGGGATACGTTGACTCTTCTAATAGAACAAGGTGGATTGGGATTACCCGATTTGAAGAGGTATTTCAGAACTACACAGTTAAGGCTCCTATAACATACCACAAACAGAAAACTATAATCCAAAGTGGAAAGTGATAATGATGAAGAAAGGGGAAGCTCAAGAAGCAAGGAGAGACTAGGATTTTGGGAAATCAGGGGAAGCAGCTTTGGGGGCTGTAAGATCAGGCTGCATAACAGAGGGTACCAATGCTGTCTGGCCAGTCTGGAGCAATGAGGATGGCCCCTGGTCTCTCCTCTCTTATTTTGATTAGAACCTTGGGAATAAGGGGCAGAGGAGGGAATGCGTACACAAAGAGGAAGTTTCAGGGGAAGGTGAAGGCATCCACCTTCCATGCTAGGAGGTGGAACTTCCTGGTGCAAAACTTCTGCGGCTGTGGACTGAGACGTGAGGCAAAGAGAACCACTTCTGAGGTCCCCTACTCCTGAGTGATTTGCAGAAACATTTCTCTGTTATGCATTCGTGGGGTCCAGTAAGTTTCTGCTTAGGTGGTCTGCCAGGGTGTCATTGGTCCTGGTAGGTATTGGGCAATTAAGTGTAGCCCCATGGATGTGGCTGTAAGCCAGAGACTCGTGTCTAACCTGCACAGGGAGTAAGATTGGGTGCCCCCCTGCTTGTTGATGTACCACATCACTGTGGCGTTGTCTGTTTTTATAATGAGGACCCTTGGCCTGAGATGGGGTGGGAAGGAAGTCAGAGCCTTTTGTACTGCCATCATTTCTTTCTGACTGATGTGCAACTGAAGTTGCTGGGCATTCCAAAGTCCTTGGGTACATTTACCTGCTAGATGAGTGCCCCAAGCAATGTCTGAGGCATCGGTGGTGATGGTCTGGCCAGAAGGGAGGAGGATGAAGGGAAGACCCTTGTTCATGGCACAGGCCTCTCCCAACCAGAGAAATTCTGCCCTTATGCATGGGATCAGACGGAGTGTGGTCTCTAGGGACTGAGAGTGCAGACACCAAAGGTTCTTTAAGTACCACTGAAGTTTTCTCATATAAAGCCTGGCGAGTGGGATAAGAAGGAAGCAAGATGCCATGTATCCCTGGGCTTGCAGGAACTTCCTTGCGGTGAGGTGGCTTCTCGAAGCCAGATGGGTGAAGTAGAGTGGCAGAAGGCTCTGCTTTTCTGGGGATTGGAATGCCATTTGAGATGCTGTGTCTAGCACCGTTCTCAGGAAAATAATTTTCCTAGTTGGGTTTTGTTTCAATTTTTTCTCATTGATGGTGAACCCCGGGGAAGTAAGGAGAGATTTGACAAAGAGAAGGTCCCGGAGCAACTCTTCTTTGCCCTCTGACTGAATGAGGCAGTCATCCAGGTAGGGGTAAATCTGTATATTTCTCTATCTGCAGAATGCTATAGCCGGGGACAAGCAATTGGTGAATTCTCTGGGAGCAGTATATAAGCCAAAGTGCAGTGCAGAGAAAGTACAGTTGTGTACACCTACCATAAATGTAGATGTTCGAGTGCCTTCACTGTTGCAGTCATGACTGTAGGGTTCTCCCCTGCCGGCAGGCAGTCCTCGGTCGGCCAGAATCGCAAAGTCTGGGTCCGGCGTCGGCTGTTCAACCATGCTCCCTGACGTCAGAGCGCCAGGAGTACAAAGCTGACAGCCGACGCCATCTTCTCCAGTTTTTCTTGCCCCATATGGCAGGAGTCCCAAAATGAGAAAGGTCCCATATCCTTTGCAAATACACCTCAGAAGAATGGTGAAAAAAGGAACCACACAAAAGTAAAAATAAGAGGGGACAGGAGGGAGGGAAACCCAGACTGCAACAGTGAAGACACTCGAACATCTACATTTATGGTAGGTGTACACAACTGTACTATGTTCATCGTATTACACTGTTGCAGTCATGACTGTAGGGTAGAATCCCAAAGCTGAAAGAAAGGGAGGTGGTCATAAAGAAGAAGGGGCGGCTAAAAGGCCCTGCAAGACTGCAGAGGCAAAGCCTGCCCTAGACTTAGAGTTGAGAGGAAGATTGTAGTGCTTAGAAAAAGTATGCACTGAACTCCAAGTTGCAGCTTCCAAAATGTCTTTGGTAGGAACTCCCCTGAGGAAGGCCGCAGAAGTGGCAGCAGCTCTGGTGGAATGAGTCCGTATACTCCCTGGGATTTGCTTTCCATGGTGAGAATAACAAAATCTGATTCCATGAGCAATCCATTTAGAAATGGTCTGTTTTGAAATGGCTTTACCTTGGGAACTTGAAGCATAAGAAACAAATAATTGTTCTGATTTTCTGATGCCCTTGTTTCTGTCCATGTAAAAACGTAGTTGTCTGTGTACATCCAAGGAATGTAAGATCCTTTCCCCTTTATTTTGAGGAGTGGGGAAAAAATTGGCAAGTGGATAGTTTGATTTAAAGCCACTTTGGAAACCACCTTAGGCATGAAGGTAGGATTAGTCCTCAAAGACACCCTGTCTTGATGAAAAATAATATAAGGTTCCACAGCCATAAGAGCTTGTAACTCTGAAACTCTCCTGGCAGAGGTTAGGGCTAACAGGATAGCGGTCTTCCAAGATAAAAACTTGATGTCAGAAGAGGCAGCAGGCTCAAAAGGAGGCAAGGTTAGTTTTTCCAAAACATAGTTGAGATCCCAAGCAGGAATGGGAGGAGATCTAGGAGGTCTTAAGTTCTTAGCTCCTCTGAGAAACTGTCTCATGAGCTGGTGGGAAAAGATTGGAGGGTCTGTATTATAATGGGCAGAAATAGCAGAGGCATGTATCTTAATTGAAGAGAAAGAGAGACCCTTATGTAAGATATCTGTCAAGTAAAGTAAAATTAAAGGAATGTTCGGAAGAAGAGGATCAGAATCCTGAGCCTGCATTCAAGAACAAAATATTTTCCATTTTCCTGCATAAGATTTTCTAGTGCTAGGATGTCTGGCTTCTAAAATGACATCCATAACCTGCTTGGGTAGGAAAGAAGAAATCAAAGGCCCTGGATTAACCAGGGCGCCAGGCTGAGAGTTCTGACATGAGAGTGTAGAACCTGCCCCTGATGCTGGGACAGAAGGTTCGGAGACTGAGGTAAAACCCAAGGGGGCTCCAGACATAGGTTTTTTAGAGTTGGGTACCAAAACTGTCAAGGCCAATTTGGGGCCAGCAAAATTATCATCTTGGGCTTGTCCTGTTTTATCTTTAATAATACCCATGGAAGAAGAGGAAGAGGCAGAAAGGCATATCCCGAGAGGTTCCTCCAACTGAATGATAGGGCATCCACTTTCCAAGCTTCTTTGTGGAAGGTCCTGGTGCAAAAATTCTGTATTTGATGATTGAGATGGGATGCAAAGAGGTTTATGCGAGGACATCCCCAGACTGCTGTTATCATCCTGAATATTTTGGTGTCCGGCATCCACTCGTGTGGATCCGAAAGGTTTCTGCTCAGACTGTCTGCCAGGAAGTTTAGCTTCCCTGGTAGAAACTGAGCTTGAAGGTCCAGATTGCAAGCCAGAGCTGTGTTCCATAGATCCATGGCTAGTCTGCAAAGGGGGTAGGAATGAGATCCCCCTTGCTTGTTTATGTACCACATAACTGTGGTGTTGTCTGTCCGTATTAGTAGTTGTCCTGGTTGTAGAAGATTCCTGAAGGCCATTAGAGCTTTCTGAACGGCTAACATTTCCTTTAAATTGATATGCAGGTGCTTCTGATCCTTTGTCCAAAGGCCCTGCAGACAGTTGCCCTGAAAATGGGCTCCCCAAGCATAATCCGAGGCATCCGTGGTTAGAATCTGAGTGGCAGGAGGCAGACAGAAGGGTTTCCCTTTGTTTAGAGTACATGCCCTGGACCACCAAAGAAATTCCTTTTGAAGGCAATGCAGGACGGAGATCAGTATATCTAAACTGTGGCAATGCTGAGACCATACACTTTTTAGGTACCACTGTATTTTCCTCATGTGTAGTCTTGCATATGGTACGAGAAGGATGCAGGAGGCCATGTAACCCAAAGCCTTATCTCCTTGCAGATAGCTGAGTTAAAGTTGCCAAGGTTTTGAAAGTTGAAGCCAGCTGTAATTGTTTTTCGGATGTCAGAAATGCCATCTGGGTTGTGGTGTTTAGAAGAGCATCCAGAAAAGTTATCTGTTGTGAGGGTGTCAAATCTGACTTTTTTATGTTTACAGAGAATCCCAGGAATTTGAGGAGGTTTTGTACAAATTCTAGATGCTGGAGTAAGACATCCTTGCTGTCTGCCTGAATTAGACAATCGTCCAGATAAGGGTAAATTTGAATTCCCTTGAGTCTGCAGTAAGCTACTACTGGAGCCAGGCATTTGGTGAAGACCCTAGGCGCAGTAGACAATCCAAAGGGCAGCGCAGAGAATTGAAAGTGCCTCAATCCGGCCTTGAACCTGAGGTATTTTCTACGTTCCTGCCTGATGGGAATGTGTAAATATGCCTCCTTTAAATCCAAAGTTACCATCCATGCATCTTTGGACAGCATTGGAAGTAGCTGCTGTAGAGTAAGCATCTTGAATTTTGGAATCTCTAGAAAGGTGTTCAAGACTGACTGATCCAGAATGGGTCTCCATGGGTTTTGCATCCTGGGGACTAGAAAGAGCCTTGAGTAAAAACCTTGTCCCATCTCTGAAAGTGGAACCAGTTCTATGGCTTTCATAGCCAAAAGAGCTTCCACCTGGTTTAAGGCCTCCGTCCATTGATGTTTTGGAAGATCTGGCCAGCCGCTTGGCCTTGGCAGGGTATGAAAATGGAATTTGTAACCTCTTAAAACCACATCCAGAACCCACTTGTCTTGGGTTATTGGAGTCCAATTTTGATAAAAAAGAGAGAGTTTTCCTCCGAGAGGGGCTTCAAGGCAAGAACTTCCTGCAGCCCAACAGAGGGAGTCATTGAGTTTGTTTCCTATGAGTTTGTGACCTGTCCTCTCCTCCCCTAGGGGTGGAAGCAGTCCACTGTCTTGGTCTATAAGAAGCTTGTGTTTGAGGCCTTCCTCTGGAGCGTCTATATCTACCCCTCTGAGGCCTGTCTGAAGTGGGAAAGGACCAATTTTTAGAAGGCTAACTTCTGCTAAATCTTGGTGGCTGTACTTGTAAGAAATCTTTAACTGTTTGAATGGATTTCGCCTTATCCTCCATCTTTTTAATCACCTCTTCAGCTTTTGATCCAAACAAAACATTATGCTGAACAGGAGCATCCAATAATTTAGCTTTTACTTGTTCTGGCAAATTTTGTTCCTTTAGCCATGCATGCCTTCTAATGACTGTGCCGGAGGCAGCAGCCCTACAAGAAGCCTCCAAGGCATCAAATCCACAGTGTAAACCATGCTTCCCAACTTGTTCAGTGGCATGCAATAAGTTATGTAATTCCTTATCATCTGCACAGGCAGAAATGAAAGTAAGCTTTTGTTTTAAAACAGACAAGAGAAATTGTTGGTATTTCAGCATATGAAACTGACAGTTTAAAGCCCTAATGGACAAAGTAGCAGAAGTGTACACTTTTTTGCCCCATCTTTCTAAAGATCTAGAATCCTTTTCAGTGGGAATGGGATTTTTGGCAGAAGCGGCCTTAACTCCCTTAGGACCCTGAGAAATGGTTTCAGGGTCAGCAGAAGGGTTCTTGTATAAAAACTGGTGGGAATCAGGAACTCTGTAATATCTATCAGGCTTGACAGGAGAAGGAGGAAAAGAGTCAGGGGTTAAGTTAGCCTCCGAAAAAGCATCATCCACAATATCCAAAACAGAAGGAATAGCCAGGGGTCTACATTGGGGGAGAAGAAGAAAATCCCTTAGTCTTTTCTTAGATTCTGAATACTCCTGTCCTTCCCAGTGGAAATGCTCCCTCATTTCATGCAAAGTTTCCCAAAAGAGAAATCCTCAGGGGAGAAGCTGAAGGAATGAATTCCTCAGCATCAGAATCCTCATAAGGAGGGAAAGAATATTCCTGGTCAGAAGAAGAAACTGAAGAAACAGAAGCCTGACCAGAAGAATCATAATAAACATCCTGCCTTGGCCTTTTACCTGGAGGGGGATGTGAACCCCTAATCATAGTAAGTAAATCCTCCGCCATCTTGAGTAACTGTTTCTGTGACTTGGGAGCCGGTTCAGAAGAGGCCTGTGTTGCAGTCTTTGATTTAGAAGGAGTCTTTGCCTTTGTCTTTGGCTTTGCCTTTATTAGGAGCTGAGTAGGCCTGAAAACCCCTTCGGAAGCCGGTACCTGCACAGCAGCTCCAGACCCATCCGAAGGAGCATTGTCCGAAGGTCCTGCAATAGAAATATTTAAAGGCCTGGTTGGCTCCTCATGAGAATCCGTTTCGGCCATCGGTTCTGAAATGGTCGACAACAGGGGCTGCAAAAGCGCCTCACTGACGACGGCCGAACCTGAAGTTGGCTCCGCTTGTGCGCTATCATCAGATTTGGACCTCGGAGGCCTGTCTTTATCCTTGCGACGTTTGTGAACTCCGGTAGCCGGAACCGTATCCGACGACATTTTGCAGTTAAAGCGCCTACCGAAGTAATGAAAAGCAAAATCGTACCTTTGTTTAATTGCACATTGATTGAATCTAGCACAAAACCGACAACTAGCTACGTCGTGGTCAGGGCCTAAGCAAGGAATACAGTAAGAATGAAAATCCTTATGAGGTATTTGCTTCCCACATGAAATACAATTATTAACTTTTTCTGACATCGCACTGGAGCAAGAAAAAGTTTCCCCAACGAGGTACTTAGCTTTGAGTGGAGAAGAAAGTCTTCGGACTGAAGTTTATCAGAAAAAATCATCAGGAGTCAGCCGACCGGCACTTGCGAACTGCTATCACCGCATGGCAAGAAAGACTGGAGAAGATGGCATCGGCTTTCAGCTTTGTACTCCTGGCATTCTGACGTCAGGGAGCATGGTTGAACAGCCGACGCCGGACCCAGACTTTGGGATTCTGGCCGACCGAGGACTGCCTGCTGGCAGGAGAGAACCCTACAGTCATGACTGCAACAGTGACACACGATGAACATCTGAAAGTTTTGAGAGCCTGCTCTGAAGCGCAGGAATTTTCTGCACAATTCTCTGATGGGGATGTGGAAGTAGGAATCTTTTAGGTATAGTGCCACAAGCCAGGCATTTTTTGTTAGCGAAGGCAGGAGCTGCTGCAAAGTAAACATTCTGAATTTGGGGACTACCAAGGAGGTGTTCAGTTTGGATAGATCCAGAATGGGGTGCCAAGTGCCCTCTTTTCTGGGAACAAGGAAGAGTCTGGAGTAAAAACCTTTTTCTGTTTGATTTGGGAGGACAGGTTCTACTGCTCCCTGGGATATTAGAGTTTGGACCGGTTTCAATGCCTCTGCCCACTGGTTTGGGGGGATGTCTGTGTACCCTTTTGGAATTGGGAGTTCGCTGAAAAATAATCTGTATCCCTGAGAAATGATTTTTACGACCCACTGTTCCTTGGTTATAGAAACCTAATTGTCTTTGAAGAGGGTGAGCCTTCCTCCTACTTTTTGATGAGTGAAGGGAGGGCGGAGGGGGGGAGGGAAAGTCATTGTGAGTGCTTGCCATAAAAGCTTGGCTTAGAACTCCCTGCCTAAGAGACTGAAGTGGTCCATTGTTTGCTTCTTTGCTGGCCCTGGGATAGGGGCCTGGTTGGCCTGTCTCTGTGGGCCTTACCTTGGCACTGTCTGCTGGGTATAGGGAAGGCCCAGTGCTTAGAGGGAAAGTTTCTGCTCAATCTGGGAGGTTGAACTTGAAAGAAATCTTTTACTGTTTGCATAGATTTTGCTTTGTCTTCCATCTTTTTAAGCACTTCTGCTTTTTCCCCAAACAGCCGGTCCTAGTCTAGGGGTGCATCAATAAGTTTAGACTAGACATGATCAAGGAGTGGTTGTTCCTTGAGCTATGCATGTCTTCCAATAACAGATTCTGTCACTGCTGCCCTGCTAGAGGCTTCTAGGACGTTGTGTCCACATTGTAATGAGTGCTTGGCCACTTGACAAGCAGAGTGTAGTAATTCTGCCAGCTATTTTGAGTTGGCACAGGTAGAAGAAGAAGCAGTCTTTTTATTTTAATTGTTCCAAAGTGTGTTGTTGATATTTTAACATATGGAACTGACAATTGAGTGCTATAATAGCTAAGGTTGCAGAGGTGTATACTTTCTTACCCCATCTGTCCAGAGCTCTGGAGTCTTTGTCTGAAGGAAGAGGATTCTTGGCAGAACTAGTCTCCTTTGGGTCCCTGTGTAATGACTTCAGGGTCTGCAGCAGGATTCCTACACAGATATTTGTGAGAATCTGGTACTCTGTAGTACCTGTCAGGTATACTTGGAGCAGGAGGTAGGGCATCAGGGGCTAAGCTGGATTCATGGAAAACATCATCCACCACCTCCAAAACGGGTGGGATGGCCAGTGGTCTGTGCTGGAGTAGGTCCAGAAACTCTTTTCTTAGACTGTGGGAAGCCTTGAGATTCCCATTGGAAATGTTCCCTGAGATAATGAAGGGTTTCCTTAAAAGAAAGGTCCTCAGGAGGGGAGGCAGAAGGGATAGATTTCTCTGCATCTGAATCCACAAACAGTTAAGGGATGTTATTCCTCTTCAAAATCAGAATAATCTGATTCCTCAGACTCTTGGTCTGTCATAATTTCTGGAGAAGGATGCCTTTTCCTTTTAGGAGTGGGGGCATGAGAACCTCGGATAAGGGAGATGAGATCCTCTGCCATTTTAAGTACTTGCAGTAGCAAGATGGTGGTTAGAAGCAGATTTCCTAGGAGTGGTCTGGCTTTTAAGCCTGAGAGAATCAGTCAGTCTCTGAGAAGCTGTAGTCGGATGCGAAGACATTGTTTTTTGTCTAGAATCGGTAGTGTGAAAAGCCTCCTCAGAAGCCAGTGCCTGCGTCGTGGCTCCAGACTCAACAGAGGCAGAGACAGCCAAAGGCTCGGAAGACAAAGTTGATTTCTGCGGCATACCAGACTCCAGAAGGGTCTCAGCAGAGGCCTGCATAGATAACAAGTCAAGCATTAGGGGCTGCGAAAGCGCCTCACTGAATTCTGAAGAACTGACTTACTTAGCGTTAGCATCGTCGGAAGGCTTAACCTTGTGTGGCCTGTCTCTATCTTTATCTCTGTTTTTTCGGAATATCCACAGATTATGGCTGACGGATGTCATAATGGAATTCGAAGATGGATCACGAAGATAATTATCTACAAAAAGAACTCTACTGCGAATGATTCTCGCATTAAAGAGGGCACCGAACCAGAAACAAGGGACGTCACGGTCTGGGCATAAACAAGTGATGCAGTAAGAATGAAAGTCTCTGTGTGGGATTTGGCTTCAACTGGCGAGACAACTGTTAACTTTTTCGGACATCGGTTAATGCAAGAAAAAAGTGTCCCCAACGGGGTACTTAGCTTTATAGACATTTTCTGCTGAAATTCAACTTCTGGTAGCGACCAACCGGCACTCATGCGAACTGCTTCTGCTACGGGCTCCACGGCAAGAAAGAATGATGTAATGACGTTGGCTGCCTTGCTTTATCACATTCATGACCTCAAGTCAAGCTACAGGCAATGGCAGCCGACGCACAAAAACATTGACTCTGGTATTCAGGCCGACCAAGGGCTACCACAGCAGGGATAACCCACGGGTGATGACTGCAACAGTGAAACATGAAGAATATCAACAATAATCATACAGAATATTATATTCATAAAGCAGCATAAAGCATTCTAAGAACTAAGCCAACACAGGAAGGGAGAAAGGAGACTTCTCCTTATAGGGATGACTGCAATTAAGGATACAGACAACTAGCAAAAGGGGTCTGGAATTTATTTGAGAAAACTGGCAAAGGAAAGTACAGTTGTGTACACTTACCATAAACGTAGATGTTCGAGTGTATTCACTGTTGCAGTCATTACATTTGGGTTATCTGCTTGCAGGTAGCCCTCAGCCGGCCTGATCATCAAAGTCTTGGGTCCTGTGTCAGTTGCTGTCTCTTCTTCCATGACGTCAGGTAGTCAGGGGTATAAAGCATGCAGCCGACACCATTACATCAGTTTTTCTTGCCCCAGATGTCAGGTGCCCCCATAATGGGAAGCAATTATATACAACATTACAGCTACAATTATAAGCAAATACACCAGAAAGTTTAAATACAGTAAACATAGCAAGCAGAAGTCAGGGGGCTGGAGGGAGGGTAACCAGGACTGCAACAGTGAATACACTTGAACATCTACATTTATGGTAAGTGTACACAACTGTACTATGTGTTGCAGTCATTACATTTGGGTAGATTCCCAAAGCGAAGGAAGGAAAGAGCTGATTAGAGAGCATTAGGACCAGCTATTAGGCCCTGCAAGACTGCAGTGGCAAAACCAGCTCTGGATTCAGAGAAAACAGGCAAGTGGTAATGCTTGGTAAAGGAATGAACAGAACTCCAGGTAGCAGCTTCTAGGCTGTCCCTGGTAGGAACACCTCTGAGAAAGGCTGTTGAAGTAGATGCAGCCTGGTGGAAAGTGATCTTATTCCCCGTGGAGTAGGTTTTCCGTGGTGCTTATCGCAGAAATGAATGCAATGGCCTATCCATTTAGAAATGGCTTGCTTTGAAATGGTATTCCCTTCTGCCCCTGCAGTAAAGGCAACTAGCAGCTGTTCAGTTTTTCTGGAAGGCTTAGTCCTGTCCAAATAAAATCTTAGTTGTCTGTGCACGTCCACAGAGTGCAGTATCCATTCTCCTTTGTTCTGTGGATTAGAAAAGAAGGTTGGCAAATGAATGGACTGATTAAAGGCCACACTGGATACCACCTTGGGCATAAAGGAAGGATTGGTCCTGAGGGACACCCTGTCTGCATGGAAGGTGATGAAGGGCTCCACTGCCATGACGACCTGTAATTCAGACACTCTTCTTGCTGAAGTGATGGCTAGAAGGAAGGCTGTTTTCCAAGAAAGGAATTTCAATTCTGCAGTTGCAGCTGGCTCAAAGGGAGGTAGAGTGAGCTTTTCCAATACTACGTTAAGGTCCCAGACTGAAGTAGGGTCTCTCCTGGGTGGTCTAAAATGTTTTGCCCCACTGAGGAATTGCTTCAGCAGTGGGTGAGAGAAGAGGGGTGGTTCTGTATTATAATGTACTGAAATGGCAGAGGCATGAATTTTAATAGAAGAGAAGAAAAGGCCCTTGTCAAGCATCTCTGTTAAGTATTGAAGAATGTGCGGTAAACTGGGCACATCCCCTGAGTTTGGCTCCAGGAACAGAATCTTTTCCACTTTTCAGCATAGGATGACATCCAGCACTTGCTTACTGAGGGATGGTAATGGAGAGCTCATGTAATTTGCCAGGCTGCAAGGTTCAGGGTTTGAAGCTGGGGGGTGCAGAATCTGGCCCTCCTGCTGGGACAGCAGAGAAGGGGTCGGAGGCAGGTGCCATGGTTCCAGCAGTGACATACGGCACAAGAGGGGGTACCAGTGTTGGCATGCCCAGTCTGGTGCAATGAGTATTGTCCTTGGTTTGTCCTGTTTGATCTTTAATAGAACTTTGGAGAGGAGAGGCAGAGGGGGAAAGCCATAAACTGAGAGGTTTTCCCAGATGAAGGACACAGCATCTACGTTCCAAGCTTGTCTGTGGGGAGTCCCTGTGCAGAATTTGTCCAATTGGTAGTCCTCAGGGGAGGAAAACGAGTCTATCTCTGAGCTCCCCCATTTGTTTCTCAACATGTTGAATATCTTTGGTTCCAGTTTCCACTCGTGTGGGTCCATGAGATTTCTGCTTAGGTCATCTGCCAGTGAGTTTAGCTTGCATGGCAGGAATTGAGCCTGTAGGTGCAGTTGGCAGCTCAAGGCTGTGTTCCACAGAGCCATGGCTAGTCTGCAGAGGGGGTATGAGTGGGTTCCCCTTGCTTATGTACCACATAACAGTTGTGTTGTCTGTTTTTACCAATAAATGTCCTGGAAGGATGTAGTCCTTGAAGGCTGTCAGAGCATTTTGTACAGCTAACATTTCTTTTTGATTGATATGCAGGTGCATTTGACTCGGGTTCCATTTGCCCTGAATGCACTGCCCTGCTAAGTGAGCCCCCCCATGCATAGTCTGATGCGTCTGTTAGGGTTTGGATGGCAGGGGGTAGAGTGAATGGCAGTCCCTTGTTGAGGTAGCAGGCCTCTGCCAAACAAAGGAATTCTGTCTTTATACAAGGGATGATAGGAATCACTGCTTCCAGGTCCTGAGAATGTTGACACCATAGGCTTTTTAGATGCCATTGTAGTTTCCTCATATGCAGTCATGCATATGGAATTAGTAGGATGCAAGAGGCCATGAACCCCAGAGCTTGAAGCATTTTCCTTGCAGTTAACTGGGTCTTTGCGGCCAGTAATTTGAAGAAGGCTGTCAGATAAACTTGTTTCTCTGGCGTGAGGTAGGCCATCTGGGAAGTTGTGTTCAAGCTTGCTCCCAGGAATACAATTTGTTGGCAGGGTACTAGATGAGATTTCTTTTCTTTTATGGTGTATCCCAGGGAGGTTAGAAGTTTCTTTACAAATGCCAGATGATTTAATAGTATGTCCTGGCTTTCTGCCTGAATCAGACAATCATCCAGGTATGGGTATATTTGAATATTTCTTTGTCTGCAAAACGCAATGACTGGTAGGCATTTTGTGAATATCCTGGGCACAGTAGATAAGCCAAACAGCAGTGCAGAGAACTGATAGTGCATGTCGCCTGCTCTGAAGCATAGGAATTTTCTGCAAGAATCCCTTAATGGGATGTGCAGGTAAGCTTCCTTTAAATCCAATGTTGCCAAGCAGAGAACTGATATTGCATGTAGCCTGCTCTGATGCATAGGCATTTTCTGCAAGAATCCCTTAACGGAATGTGCAGGTAAGCTTCCTTTAAATCCATTGTTGCCAAGCAGACATTTTTGCCCAGCATGGGAAGCAGCTGATGAAGAGTTAGCATTTTGAATTTTGGAATTACCAAAAAGGTGTTTAGGATAGATAGGTCCAGGATAGGATGCTAGGAGTAGTCTTTTCGGGGTACCAGGAAAAGTCTGGAGTAACAACCTTGTCCCCATTCTTCTGCTGGGACAGGTTGAATAGCCCTGATACTTAGAAGAGAGAGGACCTGCTGTTGAGCCTCTGCCCACTGATTTGGGGGTAGGTCTGGGCAACCTTTTGGAGTTGGTAAGGTGTGGAAGTGGAATCTGTATCCTTCGGAAACAATATTTAAAACTCATTTGTCTTGGGTAAGGAGTTCCCAGTTTTTTGCATGCAGGGCGATCTTTCCCCCTAAAGGCACGGTCAGATGAGCAGGGCTTGGAAAGTTTAAGGTTAAGTCATTGTGACAGTTTACCATAGAGGGGTGTCTTACTACTTCCAGCACTGGAAGTGGGAACCCACCATTGCTTAGGCCTGTGAGTACCTTGAGACTGTGGCCTAGGTGGTCTGCTGTTCCTGGATTTGGACTGAGAAGGCCTGGAAGAGACAGGAAAGGACCAATTCTTAGAAGGCCAATGCCTATTAAATCTGGGAGGTTGTACTTGCAGGAAATCTTTAACAGTTTGCATAGATTTAGCCTTTTCCTCCATCTTTTTAAGAACTTCTTATTCTGCTTTGTTGCCAAACAGGTGGTCTTGGTTTAAGGGAGCATCCAATAATTCGGCTTTAACATGATCTGGCAGAGTTTGCTCCATAAGCCAAGCATGTCATCTAAGAACAGACCCAGTAACAGCAACCCTAGAAGATGCCTCTGATGTGTCAAAGCCACACTACAAAGTAGGTTTACCAACTTGTTCAGCAGAATGCATTAAATCCTGTAATTCTTTATTTTCAGCACAGTCAGGAATCAACATCAATTTCTGTTTAAGTAATCCAATAAGATGCTGCTGGTACTTTAACATATGAAACTGGCAGTTTAACGCCCTAATGGCCAAAGTAGCAGAAGTGTATACCTTTGTACCCCCATCTGTCCAGGGCCCTGGAATCTCTATCTAAGGGTAGGATTTTTGGCAGTAGTAGCCTTAATGCCTTTGGGTCCCTGGGAAATGGTTTCTGGGTCCGCAGTAGGATTCTTAAAGAGGAACTTGTGAGAAGCAGGTACTCTGTAATACCAGTCATGTTTCCTGGGAGCCAGAGGTAAGGTGTCTGGGGCCAGGCTAGATTCCAAGAAGGCATCATCTACAATATCCAGTACATTGGGGGATAGCTAAAGGCCTGTGTTAAGGCAGGAGTAAGAATTCTCTAAGCCTCTTTTTTGAGTCAGTAATCCTGGCTTTCCCAGCGAAAATGCTCCCTATGAGTGTGCAAAGTTTCACCAAAAGAGAAATCTTCTGGAGGGGAAGCAGAGGGAACGGAGTCCTCTGCATCAGAATCCTCATAGGTAGATAAGGGCAAATCCTGGTCATCAGAAGAAAAGTATAGTTGTGTACACTTACCAAAAATGTAGTTGTTCGAGTGTATTCACTGTTGCAGTCATTACAACTGGTTATCCTGCTGGCAGACTACCCTCAGTCGGCCTGAATTTCAAAGTCGAGGTCCGGCGTCGGTTGCTGTCTCCTCTTCCCTGACGTCAGTGCACCAGGGGTACAAGAGATGCAGCCAATGCCATTTTCTTCAGTTTTTCTTGCCCCAGACGTCAGGTGCCCCCAAAAGGGTAGGCTAAAAATATGTCAATAAAACATGCATGCACCAAAGTAAATATTTTGTCTTCATCTACAAGCAAATACACCACATAGGTTGTATAGAATAGACAAGTATAGATAAGATCCAGCAAAAAAATGGGGGATGGCGGGTGGGTAACCTGGACTGCAACAGTGAATACACTCGAACATCTACATTTATGGTAAGTGTACACAACTGTACTATGTTCTTCATGTTTCACTGTTGCAGTCATTACAATTGGGTTGAATCCCAAAGCTAAGGTTGGGAGGCTGGAGCTGAATAGCATTAGGAGCGGCTATTAGGCCCTGCAGAACTGCAGTGGCAAAGCCTGCCCTGGATTTAGAGTAGAGTGGTAAGTGATCGTGCTTTGTGAAGGTGTGCCCCGAACTCCAAGTAGCAGCCTCTAAAATATCTTTGGTTGGTACTCCCCTGAGAAAGGCTGCTGAAGTGGCTGCTGCTCTGGTTGAATGTGGCCTAATGCCCTTAGGTACTGGCTTGCCATGTTGTGAATAGTAGAAACGAAAGCAGTGGCCTATCCACTTTGAAATAGCCTTTCCTTGTGATCCTGCAGCACATGCCACTAGTAATTGTTCTGTCTTTCTGAAAGCTTTGGTTCTGTTCAAATAGAAGCGTAGCTGTCTATGTATGTCCAAAGAATGCAGAATTCTCTCCCCCTTATTCTGTGGGTTTGGATAAAAGGTAGGCAGATGAACAGTTTGGTTAAGGGCCACACTGGACACTACCTTAGGCATAAAGGTCGGGTTTGTCCTCAGAGAAATCCTGTCTGGATAAAAAATGATAAAAGGTTCCACAGCCATGAGTGCCTGTAGCTCTGAGACTCGTCTTGCAGAAGTTATTGCTAGGAGCAGAGCTGTTTTCCAAGATAAAAACTTTATATCAGCTGTAGCGGCTGGCTCAAAAGGAGGCAGGGTGAATTTTTCTAAGACATAATTGAGGTCCCATGCAGGTATTGGTGATCTCCTTGGAGGCCTTAAATTTTTGGCCCCTCTGATGTACTGCCTTAATAACGAACGAGAAAAGATTGGTGGCTCTGTATTGTAATGAGCCGAAATGGCAGAGGCATGAATTTTTATACATGAAAAGGATAGGCCTTTGTCCAGCATCTCAGTTAAGTATTGCAAAATCTGAGGAATATTTGGTACAGCTGTGTCAATTCCTTGTGCCTGGCTCCAAGCACAGAATCTCTTCCATTTTCCAGCATATGATTTTCTAGTACTAGGCCTCATGGCCTCCAAAATGACATCCATCACTGCTTTAGTGAGAGGTGTGTTTTGTATGACTACATTATCCACCATGCTGCCAGATTTAAGGTCTTGAGTTGGCTGTGCAGGATCTAATTGTTCTGCTGGGACAGTAGATGAGGCACTTGAGGCAAGGTCCAGGCTGGGCATTGAGACAAGTTCCTTAGGATTGGATACCAGTACTGGCATGGCCAGTCTGAGGCAATCAGTATCATTTTTAGCTTCTCCTGTCTGACCTCTAGGAGTACCTTGGGGAGGAGAGGCAGAGGAGGAAAGGCATATAGTGTTAAGTTTTTCCAGCTGAAAGATAGGGCATCCACTTTCCATGCTTGTCTGTGATAAGTCCTTGTGCAGAATCTCTTTAGTTGGCAGTTGTGAGGTGAGGCAAATAGATCTATGTCCGGACATTCCCATTTCCTTGTTATCATGCTGAAGACTTGTGGATCCAATTTCCACTCGTGGGGATCCATGAGGTTTCTGCTTAGTTCGTCTGCCAGAGTATTTATCTTTCCTGGCAGGAATTGTGCCTGCAGATGTACTTGGTAAGTCAATGCTGTGTCCCACAAAGTCATGGCCAGTCTGCAAAGGTGGTAAGAATGAGTGCCTCCCTGCTTGTTTATATACCACATGACCGTGGTATTGTCTGTTTTTATTAGTAGTTGTCCCGGATTTAGTAGGTCCTTGAAGACTGTCAGGGCATTTTGAACAGCTAGCATCTCTTGTTGATTGATATGTAAATGCATTTGGTTTGTGGACCATGTGCCTTAAATACATCTTCCTGCCATGTGGGCTCCCCAGGCATAATCCGATGCATTCGTTGTTAATGTCTGTGTGGTTGGGGGTAGAGTGAATGTCTGTCCCTTGTTTTGGTGACAGGCCTTTGCCCACCATCGAAACTCCTGTTGCAGGCAGGGAATGAGAGTAACTATAGTTTCCAGGCTGTGGCAATGTTGAGTCCAAACACTTTTTAGGTACAACTGAAGTTTCCTCATATGCAGTCTTGCATATGGAATTAGTAGAATGCAGGATGCCATAAAGCCCAAAGCCTGCAGAATTTTTCTTGCATATAACTGGGCCTTTGTTGCCAACAGTTGCCATTGATTGTCTGGCATGAGATAAGCTATCTGGGCAGTTGTATTTAAGCTTGCACTCAGGAATATTATCTCTTGAGAGGGTACTAGTTTTGATTTCTGTTCGTTGACTGTGTACCCTAGGCATGTTAGTAATCTCTTTACAAACGCCAGATGCTGTAGTAGAATGTCCTTGTTCTCTGCATGAATGAGGCAGTCGTCCAAGTAAGGATATATTTGTATTCCTCTTTGTCTGCAGAATGCAATTACTGGTGCCAGGCACTTTGTGAAGACCCTGGGCGCAGTAGATAAGCCAAAGGGCAGTGCAGAGAATTGGTAGTGCATTGAGCCAGCTTTGAATCTGAGGTATCTTCTGCATGTTTGTCTATTTGGGACATGCAGGTATGCCTCTTTTAGATCTAAAGTCACCAGCCAAGCCTTCTTGCCCAACATGGGTAGAAGCTACTGTAGAGTCAACATTTTGAATTTTGGAATATCCAGATATGTGTTTAGAATACATAGGCCCAGTATTGGTCTCCATGCTTTGTCCTTTCTGGGTACCAAGAATAGTCTTGAATAGAATCCTTGTCCCTGCTCTTGCTCTGGTACTTGTTGAATGGCCCTCATGTCCATGAGGGATGAGACTTGTTTTTGTGCCTCTGTCCATTGATGTTTTGGCAGGTCTGGCCAACCGTTTGCCCTTGGCAGGGTACGGAAGTGAAACTTGTAGCCATGTGACACTATGTTTAAGACCCATTTGTCCTGGGTTATTATGTGCCAATTTTGAGAAAAAAGTGCTAGCTTTCCCCCTAAAGGTGTTGCCGGAAGATAAGTGCTTGGCGCAGGCAGGGGGGAGTCATTGGGGACTGTTTCCTGTATGGCTGTGATTTGTCTACTCCAGTTTTGAGGGTAGAAGCACCCCATTGTTTAGACCTGTACGAACCTTGGGGCTGGGATCTGCCTCTAGGGCATCTGTATCTGCCCCTTTGTGGCTTGTCTGACACTGGAAAGGACCAATTCTTTGTAGGCCAGTGTCTGCTAAATCTTGGTGGCTGTACCTGTAAGAAATCTTTGACTGTTTGCATAGATTTAGCTTTGTCCTCCATTTTCTTTAACACCTCTTCTGCTTTAACAGCCAACAAAGCATCGTGCTGTAATGGAGCATCTAATAATTTTGCCTTAACATGATCAGGTAGATTTTGTTCCTTTAACCAAGCATGCCTCCTAATGACAGAACCCGTAACTGTGGCCCTGGAGTAGGCCTCCAGAGAATCAAAACCACACTGCAAAGTATGTTTTCCAACTTGTTCAGCTGCATGCAATAAATCCTGCATTTCTTTGCTTTCTGCACATTCAGAATTTATCAACAATTTCTGTTTAAGCAGTGACATAATATATTGCTGATATCTGAGCATAATGAAAAAGACAATTTAAAGCCCTTACAGCCAAAGTAGCAGAGGTGTAAATCTTTTTTCCCCATCTGTCCAGTGCCCTAGAATCTCTGTCAGAGGGAGTCGGGTTTTTTGCAGTGGAAGCCTTGACCCTTTTGGGACCCTGAGAGATAGTTTCTGGGTCAGCAGCAGGGTGTTTGAAAAGGAATTTATGTGAATCAGGAACCCTGTAGTATCTGTCCAGCTTAACAGGAGATGGAGGTAAAGAGTCAGGAGTCAGACTGGACTCTGAAAATACATCTTCTACAATGTCTGACACAGGTGGAATAGCAAGGGGCCTGTGCTGAGGTAGTAAAAGGAAGTCTCTGAGCCTTTTCTTAGATTCTGAATAATCTTGGCTCTCCCAGTAGAAATGCTCCCTCATGGTATGCAGAGTTTCCCCAAAAGAATAATCTTCAGGAGGAGAGGCTGAAGGGATACATTCTTCAGCATCAGAATCCTCACAGGGAGGAAGAGAGTATTCCTGATCAGAAGAGGAATCAGAAGAAATGGAAACCTGATCTGAAGATTCACATTCTGTCTCTTGCCTAGGCCTCTTATCAGGAGGGGGATGGGAACCCCTGATCAAAGTAATTAGGTCTTCGGCCATTTTGAGCATCTGTTTTTTAGGCATGGAAGCCTGTCCATGAGGCTGTTGTACTGGTTTCTTTGTCTTTAGAGGTGCTTTAGTCTTTGCCTTTGAAGCTGAAGTCGTTTTAACATATAACTGTATAGGCCTGAAAACACCCTCAGAAGCCAATGCATGCTCAGCGGCTCCGGACCCATCTGAGAGAATAGTTTCCGAGGTTCCAATACCTTGAGTTTCCAGTGGCCTAATTGGCTCCACATGGGAGTTGGAAGCAGCCTGCGGCTCAAAAGTAGTGGGTGTCAGGGGCTGTGAAAGCACCTCACTGAGAACCGGCGACTAGCTTAGAAGAAGCCTCGTCATCAGTTTTGGACCTCGGATGCCTGTCCTTTTCTTTTTCTTTGCTTTTCTTGTGAATTCCAGTAGTCGGATGGCTATCCGAAGACACTGTATAGTTAAATCTTCTGCCAAAATAGTGAAATGCAAAATCGTACCGACGCTTAATAGTGCGTTGGTTAAATCTAGCACAAATCCGACAACTAGCAACGTCGTGGTCAGGGCCTAGGCAAGGAATACAGTAAGAATGAAAGTCCTTATGAGGTATTTGCTTCCCACAAGAAATACAATTATTAACTTTTTCTGACATCGGTCTGGAGCAAGAAAAAAGTTTCCCCAACGGGGTACTTAGCTTTTTAGTGAAGACTTTGGATCTGAAATTCGAACACGAAAATCTCAGGAGTCGGCTGACCGGCACTTGCGAACTGCTTTTGCTTCGGGCACCGCACGGCAAGAAAGATTGAAGAAAATGGCGTTGGCTGCATCTTTTATACCCCTGGCACACTGACGTCAGGGAAGAGGCGACAGCAACCGATGCCGGACCTAGACTTTGGAATTCAGGCCGACTGAGGGTAGCCTGCCAGCAGGATAACCAATTGTAATGACTGCAACAGTGAAACACGAAGAACATAAGAAATTTCAGAATCCTGATCAGAAGAATCAGAAGGAAAATCGGTTCTAGGTCTCTTAGAGGGAGAAGGGTGGCTTCCCCTGATTACAGTAATAAGGTCAGCCATTCTTATTTGTTTTTTAGGCATATGGGCCTGACCATGCAGTTTGGACGGTCGGTTTTCTAGAGTGGATCGAGTCTTAGGCCTTGAAGAAGATGGCATCGGTTTGATATACAAGTCAGTAGGCCTGAATACACCCTCAGAAGCTGGTGCCTGCACAGTGGCTCCAGACCCATCCAAGGGAGAGACATCCGCAGGTTCCATAGTCTAAGAAGCATCTTACGGCATACTGGACTCCGAATGGGTCTCAGTAGAGGCCTGCAAATCTGAAGTAGCGGGTATCAGGGGCTGCAAAAGTGCCTCACTGAGTACTGGCGAACTGTCGACTAGCTTAATGGAAGCGTTGGCAGCTTTGGACCTATGCGGTCTGTCTCTGTCTTTATCTTTACGTTTTTTTGGAACGTCGGTAGTCGGATGGCTTACCGAAGCCATTTCTGGATAATTGAACTGAGTACTGAAACAGTTAGATGCAAAAATTAACTGACGACGAATAGTATGAGGATTGAATAAGGCACAAAACTGACAGAGAGGGACGTCGTGGTCTGGGCCTAAGCAAGGAATGCAGTACGAATGAAAATCTTTATGAGGTATTTGCTTTCCACAAGAAATACAATTATTAACTTTTACAGACATCAGTTTAGAGCAAGAAAAAGGATCCCCAACAGGGTACTTAGCTTTTTAGAAGACTTCGGTTCTGAAACTCGAAAATGAAAATTTCAGGAGCCGGCCGACCGGTACTTGCAAACTGCTTCTGCTTTGGGCACCACACGGCAAGAAAGACTGATGTAATGGCGTCGGCTGCATGCTTTATACCCTTGACTACCTGACATCATAGAAGAAGAGACAGCAACAGATGCAGGACCCAAGACTTTGATAATCAGGCAGGCTGAGGGCTACCTGCAAGCAGATAACCCAAATGTAATGACTGCATCAGTGAAACACGAAGAACATCCAAAGTACTGGAAGCAAACAACTAGGGAGGGAAGGGTAATACAATGGGAAGATGCCAAGAATTTATTTGGACTGCAGGTTAGAGATTGCCTTCCTTATCAAGGATTGATATCAAAGTATAGGGAAAAAGAAAGAAATAGGGAAGTCCTAAATGAAAGAAAGGCACTGGTAGAATTTTTAGTAGAATCTAGAACAAAAGCTGCTGCTTAAAATGAATAATTAGTAGAACATAAAAAATATTGCATGATAACTATAAGAATCAATTACAGGGAGTTGGAAAGGATTGGGAAGAGAGACTGAATAAGCAGTTCACAAAGAAACAATGGAAGGATATAGGTCTGTTACCCAAGCATGCAATAAAATGTAGAAGATTTAAGATTTTTGCTTGGAAATGTTTACACAAATATTTTTGTACTCCAAGTGGAGTCCAGAGAGTGTTTCCTCGGGTAGACAGTAAATGTTAGAGGTCTGATGGGGAAGAAAGAGGTAATTGGGAACATATTTCCTGAGAGTGTAATGAGTTGGCAGACTTTAAAGATTCCCTGCAGACAACTACCAGAGACACTGGGTGAGGAAATTGGCGTAACTAGGAAATGATTTTTTTTTCCTGGGCTAGAATCTGTGCTGACTAGATATAGTAAGGCCTTGCTGAGTCTAAATATTGTAGCTGCCAAAGAAGCAATTACTAGAAAACGGAAATCAAAGTGCAAACCAGCTGTATTAGAAGTAGTGAATACAGTAACAGAGATAAAATAACTGATACTGGGATCTTTAGAAAAGGGTAGGCGCAAATTACATAAGAAAAATGGGAATTGTGGAAACAATACATACAGGTGAGGAATGAGGTTTAAAAGAAGGCAGGATCTGAAAGAGTTATGTAAGGTTTAACTGGCAATTACTGGGTAGACTGTATGTTATGTATAATGTTTGCAACTAAAATTATGTCAATATGGTTTGTGATGTAAAATGTTTTCAACTAAGATATTTCAAAATAGTTTGTTTTCATTTATTTTATTTATATAAACATATGTCTGTGTCATAAATGCAAATTTAATAAAGATGTTTCTTGTTTAACAACAACAACAAAAAAAAGGCTGCAGCAGAAACATCATAGAAGCGATCGATGTAGGCAAGTGGCTACTTATTAAGTGGAGGGAGCTGTGGATTTTCAGCAGGTCTCAATTAATCAAACCACCAGTTCTTTGAACGGCTTTTCATCAGAAATGCCATTCATCGAACCCCCCCCCCCCCCATGTGGGGTCTGCACCTCCACCCCTCCCCGCTAATTATATATACCAACTTCGAGATCCTACTACAATGCGGAAAAGGCAAATTTCCTGATCCCTACTGTAATGCGATCTCAGTCAGAATGGTTTGACAAACGGCATTTCCGATGAAATGCCATTCGAAGACGCAGTCATTCAATGAATTAATATGGACCCGTTTTCAGCAGGCAGTTATCTGCCTGGTAGCAAAACAATAAGGCTGGCAGTCCACTTTGAAAGTGGATACTTGGCAACCTTAAGTCCCTTCCGTAACTCCCTAGTGTCCTGTAGATGAAAACCTACTCCGTCTTCCTAAAATCATACACCTGTTTCAGGCATAGCACCTGACCTACCTGTATACATCCATGGTGTGAAGTGTCCTTTCTCTCTGGCTGTTTTCAGCTCCCCACACCAAGGAAAAGCAAATGGTGAATGGCCTAGTTGACAGAAAAATCCAAACTACTTTCATAAAGAAATGTAGATTTGATCTGAGGGATACTCTTTGTGGAAGACTATCTATTTACGTATCTATCTCATTTATTAACCGGGTATGTGGACCAGTACACAAGGAGCATTTTTAGCCATGACTTAAGCCACAGTGGTTGAAATATTTTGTTGAATTACACTTGCACAGACATTTTGGTGAATTACACACAAACTACATATAAAATACATTATCATACGAATGCAGTACAGTGTTACCACATACAAATACAAAATGTAGTGCTAGGTAAACAAACTAAGAAGACTAAAACATTCTGGTACTAACAGGATAATAAGGATGAGAGGAGTCATGATGCATCCTCTGAAAATCTTGCTTGGATTTTATTACAGTGGTTACCCAATGTCTTGGAAGCATTTATAACAGATGTCCCTCAGACGCTTAATTAACTTTTGCCTAAAAATGGAGGACTGCAACTTCTAATACTGCTAGTATCTTAAGGACATAAGGGTATCTATCCAAAGAACAAACAAACTCCAAACTCCTACAAGCAAAAGTCAGTGCTGGAAACAAACAAAAATGCTTTCCAAGAACTGAACTGCAATGCAATTATGCTAGCTGAACCAAACTGTACACACACAAAGTATGTCAACTATGAATTCAGGTCCCAAGGACAGGACAGATTCTCCATTTGGGAGAAGAAATGATGCTTTCCTTTTAAAGTTCTTTCTGATCAAACAAGTGCAGGATGACCATCCTGTTCTCCTTAAGGTCAGGATGTGCACAAATGACCTAACCATTGTGTTAGACAGGTTAAGATCACCAGCAAGATGAAAGGCCAGGATGGTACAATATTCTGCTCTTACCAAAGTGAGAACTACTGTTACCTGCAAGAGCAGGTATCTCAAGTAGAAAAGTTCACAACAGCCACAAAAATGACAGAGATCTCAAACAGTACATCCAATGAGATTGTAGGATCTATGTCAGCAGCCAAGCCTTAGATAGAGTCAGGTACTGCCCCAATAAAAAGGGGGCATCCCTGTCTTGAATTAAAATACGTTTCTGTACTGCTAAGAACCCAACAGCCTGACACTACTCTTCTGCCACTAGCAGATTACAAGAATGAGTTCTGGTCTTTTTCCTCAAGTTTTGCAATGAGATGTAGAATTAGGATGTCAGAAATTCATACAGGAATTTCTAGAGACACAGGAGAGAGCATATATTCCCCAATACTACCCCCCTGCTTGTTCCATGAACCACATTCAGCTGAATGTTAAAAAGCTCTCACTGGAGTGCCCCCATCCAGGAGACCTTGAACAAACATGGCTTCACCCATATCTATACCTCAAGGCTAGAGGAAAGGCTGAGAGTACCAACCACTCGTTCACTTCTCCCAAGAATGTCAATTACTGAAAGAATGATGCTCTGATCATCAATGGCTCACTGTCAGACATACATCACGTCCCTCTAATCAGGTGAGGAAGAACTTTTGTGCCTTTATTTGCTTAGCTACCACACAATGGACTGACTGCCTGACTAAATGAAGTAAAATACTGGAAGCAGCTTCCTCTTCAATGCTCTCAAGACAAACAGCTCTTTAAATGGCTAATGAAAACCCCCACCTCCAGGGAAGACTATGTTTCTAGTACAGAGTGGAAGCTTAGGGGTACTCAACAGCCTGCAAGTCAAATGTCCATCAGTAAGATCAGCCCTTTGTCTGGGTGCAGAAAGGGAAGTCTCTGTTGATAAAGGCTAATCTCTAAGAACAGAGAGATGATTTTTTCCAAATTAAGGTCACCTTTAAGAACTGCAATCCCAGGAGCAAAGAGTTACTTACAGTAAGTCCATAGATGGGGCTACCAGGAGATTGTCATCACAGTTAAAGAACTTAAGGAAATCTTTCTATTGCAAGCTTTTGATTAATGCCAGCACCTCTGACAGAAACTCCTAGTACTGAGAAAGCCTAAATGGTAACATTAGATGCTAAAAGAGAAGCCCACCCAGAGTGAACCTGAGGAATCTTTTGTGTGGTACTCAAAATGCAGATATGCCAAAAGGTGTCCCATCACATCCACAAGAACAAACAGAGTCCTGTGGGAGCAAAGGCAATAATCCTGAGCATGTTAACAATCTGAAACTGGATGGAAGGGATGTGCTGGATGAAGCTGCTGAGCACCATAGTGGGACAGAAACTGTCTGTCCTATTAAGGAACTAGAAAGAAGGGAAATTGAAACCCCTTCTCTTAAGAACAGTTTCTCTTTTGTTGAAATGCAATGATTAGCCAGTGCAACTATTCTGGGTGGCCTATGAGCTTTAAATCATGGTTGACAGTGAACATTTCCAGAGCTCACTAGCCTTTTCGCAGTGGTTTCCCCAAGTCAAATTGAATCCGATGAACTGGCCCATAACAGGTATTCCCACAATGGATTTATTACTGTTACACATCAGCTGCAAGGTGGCATTCTTCAAGATGACTTGTCTGGCAGTGTAGGGGACAGGATGACTGTGTAACACTTTAGGGATTACTGTGAGAAAATATGTTTTTACTCTGCTGGGTATGGCCAGCCCTCGATTAGGAACAAGCAGAAGAAGAAGAGTGGTCACAAAGGTCATCCACAGAACACAAATGTCTGCTTCCTCTTTGGGAAATCAAGAAGACAATGGGCAGTCTAGTCAAATTATATTTTCCCAAGAAAAGGGCATCTGGAATACAATAATATGTCTCTTTAGTCACAGGTTCAGACATTAGGTGAATAAGCCCAAGGCCTATTTGGCCATCAGTGAGCTGAATGACCTGGGATCCCAAGCTGGAACTTCAATGAAGTTCATACATTTATCCAGTTCCTTCTTAAAGGTATGGATTTGATGGGATCAAAACAGAAAAGTGGAGTTTATTTCATAGATATAAAAATCCTTCAGATATGAAGGCAACACATTTCTGTGCACGTACAGTATTAATTTGCAATTAAGTAGACTCCTCTTCTGCTCAGGTCACTGCGATATTCTAAGCAGAAGTTTTCAAACAGTAAAGAGGCTATTACTGCTCTGCATGTCAGGCAGAGATCTCTTCAAAGAAGGTGATAAGACACTGAAGAGAAATACTGTAGTCTCAGACTATAAATCAAGTGATGAAAGACCTTTGAATTTCTTTGTGGGGAGTCTGTATCTTGTACAACTGCATTACATGGTAAAAAAGTAGATTACAGAAAAGGATGCAGTACTTTATTATTGCATAGTTAGTCTAATAAGTGGTGTAATACAGGGGGGAAGTTACCTCCCTGGCAGACCTCTCAGACTTACGAAGGAGGAGGTAGATAAAAAGAAGTTATGTACTCACCATCACATTCCATTTGTGTTGTCCATTTTCATTCTTTCTCAGCCGATAGGTTCAGATCAGACACCTCGGATCCTACTCGGCCATTGCTAAAGCTCTTGGCAACCATAAAGTCTCAAGCTTCTCCCTTACCCATAATGCACCAACCCCAAGTACCTCTGATCTTGTTTGCTGACTTTACAACAAAGGACATATTTGTAGTCAAATAGGAAGAAGACTATATCTGGAGCTCAATATAAAGGACAGCGATGTCCTCTAACCACTCATTCTTCCAGGAGTTTCAAAGGATGAGGGTTGGTGTGTGGGGAGTTGAAGAAGGAAAATGGACAATACAGATGGAACATTATGGTGAGTACATAACTTTTAGCTGATGTAAATTTATGTCCTATCCTCAACTAATAGGACAGAGTCCCCAGTTACCTCAGATCCTGGATGGACTCAAGGAAAGACATTCCTAAGCACAGCTGAACCAAATGATGCTCTACCGTTGGAGACCAGATCCAATTTGCAATGAGTAACAAAGGTATGGGGAGTAGCCCAAGTTGCTGCTGCGCATACATCATCCATGAACATTCTACACTGAAAAACTGAAGAAGTTGCCATGGATCTAGTGGAATGGGCCTCTAACGGTTTTGGTAAGGTACTGCCCGATTTGTTATAAATAAATGAAATACAAATCAGTCAGCCACCTGGCTAAAGTCACTTTGGGAACTGGTTTTCCCAATTTTACTTCTGCAAATGAGACAAGCAATTGGTCAGTTTTTCTGAAGTCTCTTGTTCTATGTAGGCAAAAACGTAACTGTCTGAACATTCAAAATCTGTAACATGCATTCGCCCTTGTTAGCAAATCTAGGAAAGAATACTGGCAAACTGACTGACAGACATTAGATTCTGACACTACCTTAGAAAGAAAAGACGCATTAGCTAGTAACGCAACTCCATCCTTGTGAAAATCAAGTATGGACATTTTGAGGACAAGGTTTGAATCTCAGAAATTTGTCTGGCAGAAGTAATGGCTACCAGAAAAACTATCTATGGCTACCAGAAACAGTATCTTTCAAGAAAGATATTTAAGGTCACACACAGCTGCTGGATCAAAAGGAGAATGAGTAAGAGCTTGCAGTATCAGACTCAAGTCCCATGGTGAGTAGGCTCTTAAAAAGGAACTATTAGAAGAACGGTGCCTCGCAAAAAGGATTTGCAGAGCTTATGAAAAGTGACACAGGAACCCAAAATCCAATGTGAAAATTTGATACTGCTGCCAACTGAACCTTAAGTGTAGAGGAAAGTACAGTTTTGTACCTACCATAAATGTAGACGTTCGAGCGTTCACACTGCTGCAGTCATCACACTTGGGTTATCCTGCCATCAGGCGGTCCCGCAGTCGGCCAGAGTTCCAAAGTCTTGGTCTGGCGTCGGTTGCTGTTGCTTCTCCATGACGTCAGTGCGCCAGGAGTATATAGTATGCATCCAACGCCATTTTCTTCAGTTTTTCTTGCCCCAGATGTCAGGTGCCCCCAAGTTGGTAGGCAATAGATATTGCTAATAAAAAATATACATATAAAATAAAAACAATACCTTCAGTTACCAGCAAATACACCCCAAAGGTTGTATAGGATAGAAAGGTATAGGTAAGTCCAGCTGGTTCAGAGGGGATGGAGGGAGGGTAACCTGGACTGCAGCAGTGTGAACACTCGAACATCTACATTTATGTACTGTACTATGTTCATCATGTTACACTGCTGCAGTCATCACACTTGGGTAGAATCCCAAAGCTAAGGTTGGGTGGCTGGTCTATAAAGAATTAGGATTGGCTATGAGGCCCTGCAGAACTGCAGTGGCAAATCCTGCTCTGGATTTAGAGTAGAGAGGCAGGTGGTAATGCTTGGTAAAGGTGTGCACTGAACTCCAAGTTGCAGCCTCCAAAATTTCCTTGGTAGGTACTCCTCTGAGAAAGGCTGTTGAAGTGGCTGTTGCCCTGGTGGAATGTGGCCTAATGTTATTAGGGACTGATTTTCCATGCTGTGTGTAGCAGTACCGAATACAGTGTCCTATCCATTTGGATATAGTCTGTTTTGAGATAGCCTTGCCCTGTGATCTTGCAGCATATGCTACAAACAGTTGTTCAGTTTTCCTGAAAGCTTTTGCTTTGTCCAAGTAGAAGTGTAGCTGCCTGTGTATGTCCAAAGAATGCAGAAGTCTCTCCCCTTTATTCTGGGGGTTTGGATAAAAAGTTGGCAAATAGATGGTTTAGTTAACAGCCACACTAGATACTACCTTTGGCATAAAGGTAGGGTTTGTCCTTAAAGATACCCTGTCCTGATGAAAAATTATAAAAGGTTCCACTGCCATTAATGCTTGTAGCTCTGAGACTCTTTGTGCTGAAGTTATTGCCAGGAACAGAGCTGTTTTCCATGATAAAAATGTTAGATCAGCTGTATTGGCTGGCTCAAACGGTGGTAGGGTCAGTTTTTCCAAAACAAAATTGAGGTCCCAAGTTGGTGTTGGTGCTCTCCGGGGCAGTCTTATGTTTTTAGCCCCTCTGAGGTACTGCTTTAGTAAGGGATGAGAGAATAAAGGAGGATCAGAGTTGTAATGTGCTGAAATGGCAGAGGCGTGGATCTTAATTGATGAAAAGGATAGGCCGCTGTCCAGCATCTCAGTTAAGTATTGTAAAATCTGAGGAATGTTTGGAACAAGAGGGTCAAGGCTTTGAGCCTGGTTCCAGGCGCAGAATCTCTTCCATTTTTCTGAGTAAGCTTTCCTGGTGCTAGGCCTCCTGGCCTCCAAAATGATACCCATAACAGCTTTAGAGAGAGGTGTTGCCTGTTTGACTAAAGTATCTGCCATGCAGCCAGGTTTAGGGTTTTGAGCTGACCGTGCAGGATCTGATTGTTTTGTTGAGTCAGAAGATGTGGAATTTGGGGCAAAATCCATAGTGGGCCCTGAGCCAAAGTTCCTTACGATAGGGTACCAGTGCTGGCGTGGCCAGTCTGGAGCAATCAGGATCATCTGTGGTTTTTCTTGTCTGGCTTTTAGGAGTACCTTTGAAAGGAGAGGCAGTGGTGGGAAGGCATACACTTTTAGGTTTTTTCCAGCTGAACTGAAGAGCATCCACTTTTTATGCTTGTTTGTGATAAGTCCTTGTGCAGAATTTCTGTAGTTGGCAATTCAGTGGGGAGGTAAAAAGATCTATGTCTGGGCATCCCCATTTTTGCGTTATCATACTGAAGATTTGTGGATTCAATTTCCATTTGTGAGGGTCCATGATATTTCTGCTTAGGTCATCTGCCAGAGTATTTTTCTTTCCTGGCAGGAATTCTGCTTGCAGGTGAACTTGGTATGTTAGAGCTGTGTTCCACACGGTCACGGCTTGCCTGCACAGGGGATAAGAATGAGTGCCCCCTTGCTTGTTTATGTACCACATTACTGTGGTGTTGTCTGTCTTTAGTAATAGTTGTCCTGGATGTAGAAGGTCCTTGAAAGTTGTTAGGGCATTTTGAACAGCCAACATCTCTTTTTGATTGATGTGAAGATGCATCTGGTCTGTGATCCACTTGCCCTGAATGCATTTTCCTGCCATGTGTGCTCCCCAGGCGTAATCCGAAGCATCTATTGTTAGAGTTTGCCTGGCTCTGGGTTGGGTAAAAGGCTGACCCTTGTTTAGGTGACATGCCTGTGCCCACCATCGAAACTCCTGTTGTAGGCAGGGAATCACTGGTATTACTGCTTCTAAACTGTGAGAGTGTTGAGTCCAAACACTTTTTAGGTACCATTGTAATGTCCTCATATGCAGTCTGGTATATGGTATTAGTAGTATACAGGATGCCATGAATCCCAGGGCCTGCAGAATTTTTCTTGCAGGGAGATGGGACTTTTTTGCCAGTAATTGAAAATATTGAGTTAGTTGAACTTGTTTGCCTGGCGTGAGGTAAGCCATCTGGGCCGCTGCATTTAAGCTGGCACCCAGGAATGTAATCTGTTGTGAGGGTACTAGTTTTGACTTCTTTTCATTTACTGTGTACCCTAGAGAAATTAGCAACTTTTTTACAAATGCCAGATGCTGTAGAAGAATGTCCTTTGTCTCTGCTTGAATGAGGCAGTCGTCCAGGTATGGATATATTTGAATTCCATTTTGTCTGCAAAATGCAATTACTGGTGCCAGTCACTTTGTGAAGACCCTGGGCGCAGTTGAGAAGCCAAAGGTCAGTGCAGAGAATTGGTAGTGCATTGTACCAGCTTTGAATCCGAGGTATCTTCTGCAGTTTTGTCTGACAGGGACATGCAGGTATGCCTCTTTGAGGTCCAGAGTAACAAGCCAAGCCTTCCTGCCCAGCATGGGTAGAAGCTGCTGTAATGTCAACATTTTGAATTTCGGAATATCCAGGTAAGTATTCAGAATTGAAAGGTCTAGTATGGGCCTCCATGCTTTGTCCTTTCTGGGGACCAGGAAGAGTCTTGAGTAAAATCCTTGTCCTTGTTCCTGTTGGGGTACTTTTTGAATAGCTCTCATGTCCATGAGGGCTGAAATTTGTTTTTGTGCCTCTGCCCATTGATTTTGTGGCAGGTCTGGCATTCCTTTTAGCTTTGGTAAAGTATGAAAATGGAATCTGTAACCTTGAGACACAATATTCAGAACCCATTTGCCTTGTGTGACTGATTGCCAGTTTTGAGAGAAAAGTGCTAGTTTTCCCCCTAACGGGGCTTCCAAAAGGGACATGTTTGGCGTACAAAGAGGAAAGTCATTGTGACTGTTTCCTGTAAGGTAGAGATTTGTCCTCACCTCCTTTTGGGGTTGAGGTGCCCCACTGTCGTTGTCTGTTTGAGCCTTGGGGTTGAGATCTGCCACTTGGGAGTCTGTATCTGCCTCTCTGTGGCCTGTCTGACACTGGAAAGGACCAATTCTTTGTTGGCCAATTTCTACTAAACTGATGTGGCTGTAGCTGTAAGAAATCCTTGACTGTTTGCATAGATTTAGCTTTATCCTCCATTTTCTTTAACACCTCTTCTGCCTTAACACCAAACAAGGTGGTATGCTGTAAAGGAGCATACAATAATTTTGCCTTAACATGATCAGGTAAATTCTGTTCTTTTAACCAAGCATGTCTTCGAATAACAGAACCTGCAACAGCGGCTCTACAAGAGGCCTCTAAAGAATCAAAACCACATTGCAGAGTATGTTTTCCCACCTGTTCAACTGCATGCAATAAATCCTGCATTTCTTTACAATCAGGAGCTTCTGAGCTTGCAAGCATTTTCTGTTATAACTGAGCCATTAAATATTGTTGGTACTTAAGCATGTGAAACTGGCAATGTAAAGCTCTTACTGCTAAAGTTGCAGATGTGTATACTTTCTTCCCCCATCTATCCAAAGCTCTGGAATCTGTCGGAGGGTACTGGATTTTTCTCAATGGAAGCCTTAACCCCTTTTGGACCCTGGGAAATAGTTTCTGGATCAGCAGAAGGGTTTTTGTAAAGAAACTTGTGAGAGTCAGGGACTCTATAATACCTATCTGGCTTGGCTGGAGCAGGGGGTAAAGAGTCAGGAGATAAGCTGGATTCAGATAACATATCATCCACAATATCTATATATATATATATAATATATATATATAATATATCTTTGTATGTTATAATAATTTGTGCCTTTCTTATGTCTCTGTTTTAATTCCTCTGATTTGGAGCTTTTCTCCCCGGGCCTCTACTGAAAATGGACATATATCCAGCTAGACTAGCCCGGTCAACAAATGTAAAATAAAATAAATAAATAAATAAATCTAGCACAGGCGGAATAGCCAGGGGCCTGTGCTGAGGCAATAAGAGGAAATCCCTGAGCCTTTTCTTGGATTCAGAGTAATCCTGACTTTCCCAATGGAAATGTTCCCTCATGGTATGTAAAGTTTCCCCAAAAGAATAATCCTCAGGAGGAGAGGCTGAAGGGATAGATTCTTCAGCATCAGAGTTCTCATAGGGGGGTAGAGGGTATCCTTGGTCTGAAGAGGAATCAGAGAAAATGGAAACCTGATCAGAGGAGTCATAATCTGTATCCTGCCTAGGCCTTTTCTCAGGAGGGGGATAGGAACCTCTGATTAGAGAGATGAGGTCTTCGGCCATTTTAAGCATTTGTTTCTTAGGCATGGAGGACTGTCCAGGAGAATGCTTTACTTGTTTCTTTGTCTTTAATGGTACCTTTGTCTTGGCTGTTGATTTTATGGTAAGTTGTGAAGGTCTGAAAATACCCTCAGAAGTCGATGCCTGCTCAGCGGCTCCAGACCCATCTGAGGGATTAGTTTCCGTAGGCCCAATACTTTGAGTTTCCAGAGGCCTAGATGTCTCCACGTGGGAGTCGGAAGCAACCTGTGGCTCTGAGGTAGCGGGTGTCAGGGGCTGCAAAAGCACCTCACTGAGCATCGGCGACTGGCCTAGAAGAGGTTTAGTCGTCGGTTTTGGACCTCGGATGCCTGTCTTTATCCTTGTCTTTGCGTTTTTTCGGTATTGAGGTCATTGGCTGATCCGACAGCATGGTATAATTGAACCTTCAGCCAAAGTAGTGTAAAGCAAAATCAAAACGTCTTCTTATAGTGCATTTGTTAAATCAAGCACAAAACTGACAGCTAGTGACGTCGTGATCAGGGCCTAGGCATGGAATACAGTAAGAGTGGAAGTCCTTATGAGGTATTTGCTTCCCACAAGAAATACAATTATTAACTTTTTCTGACATCGGTCTGAGGCAAGAAAAAGGTTTCCCCAATAGGGTACTTAGCTTTATTGAAGACTTCGGATCTGAAATTCAACTTAGAAAATCTCAGGAGTCGGCCAACCGGCACTTGCGAACTGCTTCTGCTTCGGGCACTGCGCGGCAAGAAAGACTGAAGAAAATGGCGTCGGACGCATACTATATACCCCTGGTGCACGGATGTCAGGGAAGAAGCGACAGCAACCAACGCCGGACCAAGACTTTGAAACTCTGGCCGACTGCGGGACTGCCTGATGGCAGGATAACCCAAGTGTGATGACTGCAGCAGTGTAACACGATGAACATCTAGCTCCTCTTCAAAAAGTAAGGCCAAAAATTCAAGGATGTTATGTATGGGAGCTAAAAAAGCATCAACATTAATTTGATGAGCCCAGTAAACAAACCTCTTCCATTTAGTGGAGTAGAGTTTTCATGTAGAGGGTTTATGGGAAGATGAAAGTTATGTCGGACAGGTGAAGGAAGTATAGGCTGTCTGGCTATTAATGGAATTAGAGAAACCAGGCTCATCAGTCTGAGGTTTGATATGACTGGATGAATCATGCCTGTTGGGTGAGACAGGGGGTCTGCAGTCGGATCCAGAATCTATGTTTGGTGAAGTAAGTGAGGCTAAAGGAAGGGGAATCAAATCTGTTGATGCCAGTAAGGTGCATTGAGGATGAATTTGCTCTTCAACATGGCAACTTTCTGTAGGAATTACTGAAATTGCTGAGTAAGCGTAAAGTGGATTGGGTGGCCAATCATGAAGAAGAGCATCCCTCGCTGATTCCTCCTGCTGGGGAATTAGGACAAAATGGCTGCTGCATTTGTTGTTTAGGGAAGAAGCATAAAGATTGCAGCAAGCTTGCCCCACTGAGAAAATCAGCTCTGTTACGTTCTTGTTGAGGGTCCATTCGCGATATAGAAGAATGCACCTGTTCAGCTTGTCTGCTACCACACTGGACTTCCCCAGAATGTGCATTGTTATGAGAAAGCAGTTGGATGAGATTGCCCACTGTCACACTGAGCACTTCTCGACACAAAGGATATGATCTGGTTCCTCCTTGTTTGTTGATGTACCAAACTACTGACATATTGTCTGTATGAATGGCAATCGTCCCAAAGGAGAGCATTCTGAAGGGGCTACAATACTTAAAGCACTGCTCTCATCTGTATAACACTGATATGCAAGTTGGCCTCTTCCGGGACTAAGTGCCTTGGACTGTTTTCCCCAGAAAATACCCACCCCCACCCTAAATGGGAAGTGTCTGTGGTCACTATGGCCTTGGGCTGAGGGGGAATGAACAGACAGCATTGTAGGACTTGGGCTGATTGAATCCAGCAACTGAAATACCCTCTGGTCTGTGCGGGTGATTCGAATTGGAATAGACACAGGTTGGTAAAGTATCAACCATTCTGTTTCTAGCATCCACTGTAGAATCCTCATGTAAAATCTGACTAAAGGTACTAGTGTTATTGCCGCTGACACTTGATCCTAGAGCTTGAAGGACCAAGCGGGCTAAAATCTTGGTACTGCAGATTACTTCTCTGACCTGTGATCTTGTAGTCTGAACCCATGACAGAGGAAGTGAGGCTATCATTGACTTTGTATAGAACAGTGCCCTATAAATTACAAATTTTGAGATGGTTTCAGTTGAGACTTTCCGTAGTTTATGGTTATCCCCAGATGAGAACATGTCTGGAGAACGTGACCTCTTGTTCTTATTAACTGATGCCTGGTCGGAGCGGTAATGAGCCAGTCGTCTAGATATGGAAACACTTGGAATCCTTGTAGTCTCAAGTGAGCTGCTAATACTGCCATACATTTGGTAAAGACCCTGGGGTCTGTGGTGAGACCAAAGGGCACAACTCTGAACTGGTAATGACAGCCAAAAGTAAAACCTTCAGGATTGTCTGTTCATCTTTATATGAGAGTACGCATCCTGAAGGTCTATCAAGCACATCTAGTCATCCTTGCCCAGAAAAGGGAAAATGGCCTGAACCATGACCATGGAGCTTGGTGCGTTGAACTGACTTGTTTAGGATGCTGAGATACAAAACTGGTCTCCAGCCCCCTATTTTCTTTGGCACTAAAGAATCTTGAGTAAGTTCAGGATTCTAATTGGTCTGGTGGGACCTCCTGGATGACACTTTTTCTAGCAGCTTTTGTACCTGAATTGCTGCTTGGCTCCCTTTGACTGGGTGGAACATTGGGAATTTTTCTTGAAATTGGAGGAGGAAGGGAAAAGGGTATTGTATAACCTCTGGAAATTATCCTCTGCATCCAAGTATCTTGTTGTTATTACTAACCAAGCTCTCTGGTGCAGAGATAGTTGACCCCCAATTGCCTCCAGAGAAAGGCAATCGGTCCTCCTTTCAGGAACTCTGGAAGAGGCTGTCAGAGAAAGAATCTCTGGACCCCTGGTTTTGCTGGCCACCTCTGCTGCGAGGGTGGCATCTACCATTAGAGATCCCCCTCTACCCTGGGGGAATGACTTCCATGTCTGTCCTGGAAAGGTCACTGGGATTTGTCGCACTACATCTTTCGACCACCTCGTCGATTCCTAGAAAAGGATCCTTGAGGGGCTGAAAAATGTACGCCCATGGCAAAGTCTTTTTGTCCTTCTCACATCTGGTTAATGTGTCCTTCACTTTGGGGCCAAACAAAGACGTGGTGTCAAAAGGAACAACTGATGGACTAAGACTTGAAGCGCTCCAAAAAAATCACATAAATTAATCCAGGCATGCCTTCTCATAGAAATGCCTGAACCTGCTGCCCTTGAGGTTCCTTCAGCTACATGCAAAATGAGTCTCATTTAAAAATTGCAAGGTAGCCACCGGACAAGTCACGGACAATTATACTTCTACAGAAACGGATCCAGAGAGTGTATTTGTGAGCTCCTTAATCAAATCCCTTTGTAACCTTATGAAATGTGCCAAATAATTCAGTGACCTTAAGGCAAAGGCCGCTGAAGCAGACACACCTATTTCCCGTGATTCCTTGTTGGGGGGATGAGCAGTGGAACTTTGCTTGGCAAGTTCCTTTTTCGTGGCTGCCACCACAACCTTGACATCAACAGGCACCCCTTTTCCCCACAACTGTTTGCCCACTGGTGGTGCCATAATTTTGTCTTGTCTCCATGGAACAGGTTCAACAGTGTTGAGATCCTTCGACACCCGCCGATAGATCAACTCAATGAGCTCACTGGTGGGCGGAGTCACCCAGAAGTTAGACTGGCCAGTACTGAAAGCATCCAAGAACACAAACTCCTCGGACGAAGGACTGCTGGACATCCAACCACCTCTGTGCCTTGGGATTTCAAGGATGTTTCTAAATGAGACATCTTCAGGAGGTGAATGTGGAGACCCTTCACCTTCATTAATGTCAATATCTTCTGTAACAGACTCCTCTGGGGGGGCCAAGTGCTTCCTTTTACACGTCTTCTTCTTAGGGACCTCCTCAATGGGATGCTCTGGGGAGGTATCAGAAGAAGTCCAAATACCCTAATGGGAAGCCTGGCGTTTCCATACTGGCTGTCCCTGTGGAAAGGAGGGATGAGACTCAGCACAGAGACATCAAGCTTGCAGACTGAAGATTCAAGGGGTTTGGAATAGTCTGCGTTGCTGAGGCAGACAATGCTCTCTCCACAGCCTCAAAGGCAGACCTCCCCAGACAGGAAGAGGACCTTGGATGGGAAAAGGCAAGCTTTAGGTCTGCTGTCCCTTCCTGCTCTAAAGACAATTTCCCAGAGGCAGAAGCCAGAACCAGGCTAACATGTGCTGAGGCTCCGAGGTGCAGAGATGACTCTGATAACTTTGGAGTCAACTCCAAAAACTCAGATCCGACAGGGAAGCCTTGGCTCCCAGAGCTCTCAAGATCCAACTGAAGAGCTCAGAGTGAACTTCGATCTGAGGACAAAAGTATCTCCAGATCAGAGTCATACAGAGCTAGGGGGCTCAGATCGAAGGACTCAAGACACTGGAAGGAGTAAGAGGAGGAACTGGTAAAGGGGGTGTGTGACGGAAGAAAGGACCTCCTGACCCGAAGAGGTAGGAGCCGGAAATGCACCTGTCAAACTCTGTGCTGAGAAAATCCTTCTCATCACTCTTTCCACATCTTTTCCATTAAACTCTTGAAAGAGCGAGTAGAAATTACAGAGGGGGACCTGGGTCTCTCCAAAAAAGGTGAGGGGACCCTGGATGGAACTAGGTCCACAGAAGGGGAGTATCTAGTCCTTGACAGGTAAGCAATGCTCGAAGGGTTGGGTTGATTTTTTCAGTGGCTCCACAGACTTCAGATCTGATAATTCTAGATAAAGCCTCTCCAAAAGAGGAAGGAAGCAACCCTTTAAAAATCGGTTTATTTTTCCTTTCAACCAGGGGTCTTGGATTAAATCCATGACAAACAGCGCAGTCCTCTTGTAAACAAAGAGATCCAAGGCAGTATACACAAAGTGTGGGCATCACTTGAGTGATTTTTTTAACCCAGCTGGGCCTCTTTCTTTGCCACAGTCATAACAAAAAACACAAAACACAAAAAACAGAAGTTAACAGGAAACAACCAGAACTGACAAGGCAGCAAACAGAAATATATATAATTTTTTTAAGAGATACAAAAGATACAGAGATTACCAGCAATGGTAACAAAGAAACTACACTAAAAGTGTAGAGAAAAGGAAAGAACACTAACTTTTAGTTATGTACTCACCATAACTTCAGATGTTTGGGATCCATCTCGCCTACATTCTGTACTGATGGGATCGGCTCCGACTCGGCACGCTTATGCTATAGAGCGAAGCCTCTTATTGGCTGAGCTATCTTTATCCCAGGATGCACCGCCACTAATCCCCCAGATCTTGTTTGTCCGCATACATGCACACATGCACAACTTGATTATATAACATTGTTAGATGTTTCAAGATGAAACAACAGGATTCGGACCTTCTGATATCCTCTGATCTCCAAGGAAGGGGGAAGGAGGGTGGGTTATTAGGAATGTAGGCGAGATGGATCCCAAACATCTGAAGTTATGGTGAGTACATAACTAAAAGATGTTATGTGATCCTATCTCGCCTACGTTCTGTACTGATGGGACAGCGTCCCTAGCACCTAAATCCCGGGTGGCTCATTGGAAAACACTCCTGAGCACTGTGGAACCAAATGAAGCTCGTCCTCTAGATGCCACATCTAATTTGTAGTGGGAAATGAAGGTGTGCGGGGAAGACCATGTAGCCGCAGCACAAATGTCACTAATAGCAAGCTTAGAATGAAATGCTATCGAAGTAGCCATAGCCCTTGTAGAATGAGCCTTGACAGAGGTGGAAAGCTCTTTGTTAGAATAAAAATAAGCTTGAGAAATACAGTCCCTGATCCATCTGGCAATAGTGACCTTTGTGACAGCTTTGCCCAATTTGTTATCTGCAAAGGATACAAACAACTGATCTGTTTTCCTTGTTTGTTTGGTCCTGTCTAAATAAAAACGTAACTGTCTGTGTACATCTAGTGTGTGGAATATGAACTCCGCCTTGTTAGAGTATTTTGGGAAAAAAACTGGAAGCTCTAACGATTGTTGTAAGCAGAAAGTAGAACAAACCTTAGGGACAAAGGAAGGATTTGGTCTGAGGGATTCTCTGTCCTTGTGAAAAACCAAGTATGGGGGCTTTACTGACAAAGCTTGAAGCTCTGAAACTCTTCTGGCAGAAGTAATCGCCACCAGAAAAGCTGTCTTCCATGATAGAAACTTTAGATCACATGTAGCTGCCGGTTCAAAGGGGAAAGAAGTCAAGGCGCGTAACACTATATCGAGATCCCATGGAGGTGCAGGATGAGAAATCGGACGTCTCAATAGAGCAGCACCTTTTACGAAGGTCTTGCACAATCTGTTGCTCATTAAAGGTGGGTCTATGGATTCGTGAAAATTAGAAATTGCTGCCAATTGTACCTTGATGATAGAAACTGAAGAGCCTTGATTGAAGAGAGAAATCAGAAATTTTAGTACTTCTGCCACGGGAATAGAAATGGGGTCCAGGCCCCGGAGTTCAGCCCAAATAGCAAATCTTTTCCATTTGCTAGAATACAGTTTCTTTGTAGCAGACTTATGGGCCGAAGATAATATGTGTACAACATCTGGATCCAATGTATGACTCCTGACTATCGTCGGAAGAGGAAGAGCCAAGCCGTCAATTTTAAGGTGTGTAGGGACTGGTGGAATAGTCCTGACTGATGAACCAGTAGGTCTGGTATCTGATCCAGAAACCATGGACCTTCCAGGGCATGTTTCCGAAGATAGGGGAACCACACTTGACGGGGCCAGTAAGGAGCAATTAAGATCATTTTGCTCCCCAAGAGAGATGCCTTTTGAATCACTCTGGGAAGGAGAGGAACTGGAGGGAAGGCATAAAGCAAGCCGGTGGGCCAAGGATGGACTAATGCATCCATGGGGCTCTTCCCCGGAGCCGGGGTTAGGGAGAAGAACTCTTCGCACTTCGCATTCAGAGGAGTCGAAGAGATCGCAACACGGAACTCCCCATTCGCTGAAAATCTGACTTGCAACTGTCATATTCAGAGACCATTCGTGAGGAGAGAGGATGGTCCTGCTCAATCTGTCGGCTATCACATTGGACTTGCCCGGTATGTGAGTAGCCACTAGGAAGCGTTTGGTGGAGACTGCCCATTCCCAAACTCTCATGGCTTCTCTGCAAAGAGGATAGGATCTGGTCCCTCCCTGTTTGTTCAGATACCAAACAACTGACATGTTGTCTGAGTGAACGGCAATTACGCCTTGAGGGAGATAATCGTGAAGGGCTTGAAGGGACAGAAGTACTGCCCTCATTTCCAAGATGTTGATATGAAGCAAAGTCTCTTCCGGATGCCATTTGCCTTGGACTGACCTGCCCAGGGAATGCCCACCCCGTCTGGGAGGCGTCCGTGGTCAAAGTGGCCGCCAGAGGAGGTAGAACAAAGGGTCGTTCCTGATCCAAGTTGGAGGGCACTAGCCACCAGCGAAGGTCCCGTCAGCAAGATTCCGTGATCCATACAAGGTGATTGAGGGGGAGTTCCTGAAAGGACCACTGAGCTGAGAGAAGCCACTAGAGAATTCTCATGTGCAACCTTGCCAAGGGGACTAGAAGAACCGTGGCGGACATGGATCCCAATAGCTGCAGGACCATTCTGGCTGGGGCTTTGGATCTTGGAAGTAAGGCTCAAACTTGAGCTTGTATGGTTTGTATTCTGTCTGTAGGTAGGTAGACCCGCATTTGGTTTGAGTCTATCTCTACCCCTATGAATCTTATTCGTTGAGATGGCAGCAACACAGACTTTGGCCAATTGAAGGTGATTCCAAGGGAATTGCCTAGTGATATGGTGGCTTGAAGGCTCCGCAGAAGTAGATGCTTGGAGGTGGCAGTTAGGAGCCAGTCGTCTAGATACGGAAACACCTGGAATCCTAGACTTCTCAGGTGAGCAGTCACGACTGCCAAACACTTGGTGAACACCCTGGGGGCTGTGGTGAGACCAAAGGGCAGCGCACAGAACTGAAAATGACTGCCTCCTAGGCTGAAGCGCAGATGTCTCCAGGACGCTTGATGTACCATGATATGATAATAAGCGTCCTTGAGATCTATGGAGCACATCCAAACACCTTTCTCCAGCAATGGGAGAATGGTTTGTAGGGTGACCATTCGGAACTTGGACTTTCTGACTGAACGGTTTAGGATGCTGAGGTCCAAAATGGGCCTCAAGTCCCCGGTCTTTTTTGGCATCAAAAAGAATCTTGAGTAAGTCCCTAATCCGATCTGGTCTGCGGGGACCGGTTGGATGACTCCTTTTTGCAGCAGCTTTGAAACTTCTGAGGCTGCGGTATCCCGTTGACTGGGTGGCGGCTCCGGGATTTTTTTGGACTGAGGGGGGGGGGGGTGAGAGAATGGGATGGAATAACCTCCGGCGATAATCCGAAGCACCCATCGGTCCTGAGTGATACCTTCCCACTCCTTTAGGTGCTTCGAGAAATGACCCCCGACTGGCTCCGGAGCAGCACAGCCGGGCAATCCCTCTGGGACTATGAAAGGCTGAAGAGCCACGAAAGGACTCGCGGTCTCCAGTGTTGCGAGGGCCTCTGCCGCCTCTGGGACGGCGTCTTCCGGAAGAATTTCCCCCTCCTCTGCCTCTGGAAGGGGAACCCTCCTGCTGAGAGGGGTAAGGCTTCTGGGATCTACGGAAAGTACAGTTTTGTACCTACCATAAATGTAGATGTCCGAACTGGATAGCATCTGCAGTCATAACAAATGGGTTGTCCTATCGTCAGGCAGCCCTTCGGTCGGCCGGATTCCAAAGTCTGGGTCCGGCTTCGGCTGATGTCGCACTTCACCCGACGTCATCTCTGCTGGTCTTCGGGTATAAAGGCATCAGCCGACGCCATTTTCCTCAGTGTTTCTTGCCCCAGATGCCAATTGCCCTCTTGGAAAGCTAAATTTTGGGTAAAAGCCAATGTTTCCAAAATAGTAGAAGGCAAACACAAAAAATAAACATGTATGTACATATATACAAACAAATACACCATAAGAGACCCCCCCCCCAGCTAGCTATTAGGAGGGTAAATACCCTAGGAGTACCACAGAGGGGAAGGAGGGAGGGTAATCCTGACTGCAGATGCTATCCAGTTCGGACATCTACATTTATGGTAGGTACAAAACTGTACTATGTCCTTCATGGATGCATCTGCAGTCATAACAAATGGGTAGAATACCATAGCCAAACTAGGGGAGGAGGAATAAAAATTATGGTGTAGTCAGGATCCCTTGCAGTACAGCAGTGGCAAACCCTGCTCGGGATCTAGAATAAAGAGGTAAGTTATAATGCTTGGCAAATGTATGCACGGAGGTCCAAGTAGCCGCCTCAATAATGTCCTTGGTTGCCACTCCTCTTAAGAAAGCTGTGATAGTGGCAGTAGCCCTTGTAGAATGAGGTCTTATGTCCTGTGGAATTGGTTTTCCATGGTAGGAGTAACAGAATCTTATGCAATTTCCTATCCATTTGGAGATTGTCTGTTTGGAAATTGCTTTTCCTTCCCTTCCTGTTGCATAGGCTACAAAGAGTTGGTCAGTTTTTCTGTTACCTTTGGTTCTGTCCAGGTAGTAGTGTAACTGTCTATGTACATCCAAGGTATGCATTATTCTTTCACCTCTGTTTTGTGGATTGGGAAAGAAGGTAGGTAGGTGGATTGCCTGGTTTAAAGACACTCTGGATGCTACCTTAGGCATAAATGTAGGGTTAGTTCTCATGGACATCCTATCTTGATGGAAGATTAGGAAGGGTTGCACTGCCATTAAGGCCTGTAGTTCCGAAACCCTCCTTGCTGAAGTAATAGCCAGTAGGAAAGCAGTTTTCCATGACAGGTGTTGTAGATCTGCTGTTGCTGCTGGTTCAAATGGAGGGAGTGTCAATTTTTCTAGTACAAAATTCAAGTCCCATGCTGGTAATGGTGGTTTCCTAGGAGGTTTTATATTCTTGATCCCTCTGAGGAACTGCCTGAGTAGAGGATGTGAAAAGACAGGAGGATCAAAGCTGTATTCTGCTGAAATAGCTGATGCATGTATCGTGATGGAGGAATAGGACAGGCCTGTATGTAGAAGCTCTGCCAAGTACTCCAGAATGTTAGCAATATCTATGTTTGACACATCTTTTCCTCTTTCAGTGCTCCAAATGACGAACCTTTTCCATTTTCCTGCATAGTTACTTCTTGTTGAAGGACTGCGGGCTTCAAGGATAATGTCTTTAACCCTTTGTGAAAGGTCTGGGTTAGTTACTGCTATGTGATGTTCCAGGCAGTCAGTTGCAAGGTTTTTAGGTTTGGATGTATGATGCTGTAGTTGTTTTGAGTTAACATCAGAGGCATCAGGGGTATTGACCACATTTTCTCCCGAGACATGCTCCTCAGCAATGGGTACCAGTGTTGTCTTGGCCAGTTCGGCGCTATCAGAATTATCCTTGGGCGTTCTTCTTTGATTTTCAGTAGTACCTTGTGTATCAAGGGAAGAGGTGGAAATGCATATGCTGTCAGGCCTTTCCAGCTGAAGGATAGAGAGTCCACCTTCCAAGCAAATGGGTGGAATGTCCTTGTGCAGAATTTTTTGAGCTGGTGATTTAGTGGGGAAGCGAATAGATCTATTTGTGGCATTCCCCATTTCTTTGTGATGGCCTTGAAGATGTCCGGGTGTAGCATCCATTCGTGAGCATCCGAGGTGGTTCTGCTTAAAATGTCTGCTAGGGTGTTCTCTTTTCCCGGTACAAATATTGCCTGTAACTGGATGTTGTAGCTGAGAGCCAGATTCCAAAGGTCCAAAGTCATTCTGCATAGGGGGTAAGAATGAGTGCCTCCCTGTTTGTTGATGTACCACATGACTGTGGTGTTGTCTGTCCTTATCATCAGATGGCCTTCTGTGAGGAATGGTCTGAATTGTAGGACTGCCAGTTTTACTGCCAGCATTTCTTTTTGGTTTATGTGCAGGTGCAGTTGGTCCTGAGTCCACAGTCCTTGCACGCATTTGTCCAGCATGTGTGCCCCCCATCCTAGGTCTGAGGCGTCCGTTGTGATGGTTTGGTTTGCTCGAAGTTTGTGGAAGGGTAAGCCTGGGTTTGACTGACATGCCCGAGCCCACCATAGGAATTCCTGTTTTAAGCATGGGATTAGTGGTATTTCTGTTTCTAAGCTGTGCCTGTGTTGAGACCATAAATTCTTTAGGTACCACTGTAATTTTCTCATATGCAGTCTGGCATGTGGGACCAAGATTATGCATGATGCCATGAAGCCCAAGGCCTGTAGAACTTTTCTTGCTGTTAGTTTGTTCTGCTTTGTTAATGCCAAGAAGTAAAGTGGAAGCTCTTTTTGTTTTTCTGCAGTTAGGAATGCCATCTGTTTTACTGTGTCCAATTCCGCGCCCAAGAAGGTTCTTGTCTGGGATGGTATCAGCCTTGACTTTTGTAAATTGACTGTGTATCCCAGGGCTTGTAGCAAGTAAAGGACCCTTTGTAAATCTGTTGTCAGCTTGCTTTTGTTGTCCGCTTGTAACAGGCAGTCGTCCAGGTATGGATAAATTTGGATTCCCTGTACTCTGCAGTGAGCGATTACTGATGCCAGGCATTTTGTGAATACTCTGGGCGCAGTAGATAAGCCAAAGGGCAATGCTGAGAATTGATAATGCTCTGATCCTGCAAGAAATCTGAGGTATCTTCTGCAATTGGGTCGAATGGGGACATGCAGGTATGCCTCCTTGAGATCTAGAGTTACCAGCCAACACTCCTTGCCCAGCATGGGAAGAAGTTGCTGTAGGGTCAGCATTTTGAATTTTGGGACAATGATGTATGTGTTTAAGATGGACAGGTCGAGAATAGGTCTCCAGTTTTTCTCTTTTCTTGGTACTAGGAAAAGTCTGGAGTAGAATCCTTTGCCCTGTTCTGTCATTGGTACTCTTTCCACAGCTCTCATTTTTATTAATTCCGCTATCTGGTGCAGGGCTTCTATTTTTGATTTGGGTCAGGTTTGGCATTCCTCTTTTTACTGGTAAAGTGTGGAAGTGGAACCGGTAGCCTTGGTCTATAGTTTGCAAAATCCACTTGTCTTTTGTGATGTAGTGCCAATTTTTCGAGAATAAGGCAAACTTTCCGCCTAATGGTGCTGCTAATTGCTCCCTGGTAGGCGGAGACAGAGCCAAGTCACTGTGATTGTCCGGTTGCAGTGGCAGTGGTTGTGTCTGTGCCTCGGTTATTGCCTTGCCACTGTCGTCCTCTGTAGGCACCTCCTCTGGATTGATTTCTGCCCCTAGAGCATCTGTTCCTGCCCCTTTGTGATCTTGTGGAGTCAGGAAAGGACCAATTTTTTGCAGGCCAATTCCTGCTAAACCTTGGGGGCTGAACTTGTAGGAAATCTTTAACTGTTTGTACAGATTTTGCCTTCTCTTCCATTTTCTTCATTACCTGCTGGGCAGGTTCCCCAAATAGACTGGTCTTATCCATAGGAGCATCCAATAGCTTAGCTTTAACATGATCCGGTAAGACCTGTTCTTTCAACCATGCATGCCTTCTTATCACTGTGCCAGTCATGGCTGATCTAAATGAAGCCTCCAGTGCATCATAGCCACATTTTAAAGAATGGTTACTAACCTGTTGGATGTTACTCACCATTTCTAAAACATTTTTCTTATCTAAAGATTCATCAGAGGACAGCTTTTTAATTAACTGATCAAGCATAAACTCTTGGTACTGGATCATGTGAAACTGACAGTTTAAAGCTCTAGCTGAGAGAGTAGCAGAGGTGTAGACTTTTTTCCCCCATCTCTCTAAGGACCTGGATTCCCTTTCAGAGGGAATAGGGTTTTTTGCTGTGGTCGAGGCTACTGCCTTAGGCCCCTGGGATATAGTTTCGGGGTCTGCAAGTGGAGCCTTAAATAGGTGGTGATGAGTGTCTGGCACCCTGTAAAATCTATCTGGTTTGGCAGGGGCTGGAGGTAAAGAATCAGGTGCAGTGCAGACATCATTAAATGCATCGTCCACAACAGACAGGACAGGAGGTATAGCTAAGGGCCTATGTTGTGGTAAGTGCAGGAAAGTCCTAAGCCTTTTTCTTGAATCAGAGAAATCTTGTCCCTGCCATTGGAATTGTTCTCTCATGGCATGTAAGGTTTCCCCAAAGGAGAATTCCTCTGGTGGAGAGGCAGCTGGAATGGATTCTTCAGCATCTGAGTCTTCATAATTGGAAAAAGGAGCCTCTGGCTGGTCTGTAATGTCTGAGTCATCCGGAGAATCATCAGAGGACACAGGCTCGGGGGGGTCTGCCCTAGGTCTCTTTTCTGGGGGCTGAGAGGCCCTGTCTGGGTGAGATTGGGATCCCCTAATTAAGGATATCAAATCTTCTGCCAGAGTAAGCATTTGTGAACTGGAAGTGGGCCTGAGTGAGGGTGGTTTAACAGGCACTGATTTAGCTGTTTTGGCTGCTTTAGCCCTGGCAAAGGCCTTAATAGACATGGCTGTAGGAGGCCTTGCAGCACCATGTGCTGGGGTAGAGATATCCAAGGGGATGGTGTCTGATAATTCAGTAGGAACCACAGTTGTAGGTAAAATTTCTGAGGCCGATTCAGGTAAGGTAACAGGAGCCTCAGTAGTAGTCATGGATTCGGCTGAAGATTGACCAGTTTTCTCGGTTTCGGCAGAAATCGAGACACTCGTGGCTTGCTTCACCGTGGTTTCGGCCGAAACCGCGGACCGCGAGTATCGGTCTTTTTCTTTGCATTTTTTAACAATTTGGGTAGTCGGAGGATCCGACGGCATAATGTACGCAAAATCTGAGCCGAAAAACTGTTCAGCAAACTCCAACCGACGCCTAAGCGTTCGTCGGTTGAAGGAAGCGCAGGCCGAACAGGCTGCTACGTCGTGGTCTGGGCCTAAGCAAGGCAAACAGTAAGAGTGGAAATCTTTATGAGGTATTTGTTTCCCACAAGTTAAACAGTTATTGACTTTTTCTGACATCGGCTGAGGCAAGAAAGAGTCCCCAACGGGTACTTAGCTTTTAGAAGTCTTGGTAGTATTCGGTAGTAGTAATCTCTGGATCTGACCGACCGGCACTTGCGAACAGCTTCTGCTTGGCCACGCGGCAAGAAAGACTGAGGAAAATGGCGTCGGCTGATGCCTTTATACCCGAAGACCAGCAGAGATGACGTCGGGTGAAGTGCGACATCAGCCGAAGCCGGACCCAGACTTTGGAATCCGGCCGACCGAAGGGCTGCCTGACGACAGGACAACCCATTTGTTATGACTGCAGATGCATCCATGAAGGACATCCACATTTTCCCTCCTCTTTTAGTCTTGGGATAAGGCCGAAAGGGAGTGGAAAATCGTGCCCCTACGGCAGTCAGAGTCTTACCCTCCTGTTCACAGCGGGTTAGTGTGTCCTTTACCTTGGGTCCAAACAGGGAGGACCCATCAAAGGGGGCGTCGGCAAATGAAGATTTGAAGGCCTCCGCGAAGTAACACAGACGGAGCCAGGCTCGTCTCCGTAGAGCAATGCCTGTACCCGCCGCTCTACTCGCCCCTTCGGCCGCATAAGAAATGAGCCTCATGGACGAGTTCGAAATGGACGACATTGTAGCCAGCTGAGAGCCAACCGTCTGGGCCAGCTCCTCAGGCAGGTTACCCAAGAGGGTATCGGATAGCTCCTTAATCAGATCCCTCTGAAACCTGGTGAAGTGCGTAAGGTAGTTCAAGGACCTCAGTGTAAAGGCCGCTGAACTGAGGGTGCGCTTTCGTGCGATCCATGCTCCTAGACTCCTTATTAGGAGGATGGACGGACGTAGAAGCCTCTGCTACATCTTGCTGGGTAGCAGATGCCACCACCAAAGCATCTACAGCCACACCTTTAGTAAGGAACTCTCTATCAGGGGGAGCTGAGAGAAATTTGTTCGGATGAGCGGGCACCGGTTCCACAGAGTCTGGGTGTTCACGCCTTGACAGATCAAATCCAAGAGCTCGTCGAAGGCGGAGACACCCAGGAGGCGGAGGGCTGAGCCGAGGCCTTCAGGAACACCGACTCATCAGCAGAGGGAGGTTTGGACTGCCAGCCGCCTCGTTGCTTTAGGGCTTCCAGGATGTCTGCAAAGGAGACATCATCCGAGGACAACTTGGGGGACCCTTCTGCATCATCGAGACCAGTGTTGGATGTCAGAGACTCATCAGGGGAGTCAACGTGCTTCCTCTTGCACAATCTCTTCCTGGGAGGTTCCTCCGAAGAGGCTTCAGAAGGACCTCCAGGAGGGGGAGAAACCCCAGCGGGGGTAACCTGAGGCCCAGGGGCTCCGCTAAGGACAGGGGGACTGCCAATGACCCAGTCTCCAAATGTAGGGAAGGAGCTGGGGAAACCGTGGAGGTAGCCAAGGAAGATTTGGCTAAAGCACTCCTCATAGCCCTGAAGGCGGGACCACCAGAATCCTGGGAGGGTCCCACCTCCGTGGCCACAACAGTGGACGGTACTCCCGCCGCACCAGAGGGAGACTTGGGACCGAAAGCATCAATCCCGAAGCCTCCCCCCCAGGGCCGAAGGAAGAAGTCCGTGTACTGAACTCCGACCCAAGAGCCGGAGTTGGAGCAAGGGTCGGCCCGACCCTAACACCTCCACCGGTCCCACCAGCTCCGGCTCCAACGGTGCGAAGCTGTTGGAGGAGGAACCACAATAGGGAGTGGACCATCGGCTCGAAGCCAAATGGGCTGGAGCCAAAACCATCTTTGGAACACCGGAGACTGGAAGAGTCGAAGGAGCACCCTGTCGATGTCGAATCAGACATCTTGGATGATCTCGAGGATACCGATCGGGCCGAACCGATTTCTCCATCGGCTCCGAAGGGCTCGGGACCGGCTCGAAAGGACTCCACAACTATCGGCTCGAAGAAGGTTTCAAGGAAATTTCCTCGGTGCCAATAAGGACTTCGGCTCCGAGGGGAAGAGTCTGAGCCGGTAACCCTTATCGGCTCCAATATCAGTGGAGCCGATGAGGGTGACCCGCCTCGATGCCCCAGACCTCGGCTCGAAACCAGAGGGTCGAGGCTGGAGGCATCGAGGCAGACCATTCGACCTCGGCTCAAGTCCGTGGAGCCGATGGAGAAGTCTGCTTAGCTTTTAGCGGTCGGTTCGACTGACTGGTCAGAGCCGACGCTTTCTTCTTTTTAGAAGGAGACGGAGAGGAAGATAAAGCCTCCTCGAAGGAAGGCTTGATTAATCCTTTGAGGATTAATTTGTTTTTCCTCTCCTGGAGGACTCTAGAAGAGAACGCGTGGCACACACTACACGACTCTTGTAGGTGTTTAGCACCTAAGCAATAGACGCACGAGGAGTGGTCGTCCGCTATGGACATTTTAAAACCACACCTCGTGCATTTCTTAAACCCGGAGGGTTTGTGTTCTTTCGACATAGTCCAAGCCAAAACACAGTTGTCTACAAGTAAAAGAAGGGTTTGAGACAAGAAAAAAATATCCCTACTTTAGTATTAAAATTTTTAAAACTAAAACCTTTTTTTTTTTTTTTTTTTTTTTTTTTTTTTTAGACAAACTTTCCACAAAAGAAAGAGAGAGATAGAGAGGGTCAAGACCCTCTAACTTAAACGGGTACTTGACCCACACACAACAACTAAGGTAGTAGAAACCACAGGGGAAGGCCCCTCTAACTTAAACGGGAACCTTCCCTGACAGGAAAAAACACGAAATCCTTAACCAAAACTACCAAACACACTTGCATACAAAGAATAGCCATTAAAACAGCTTTTGGGTTTAAATTAAGCAAATTTCTGACAGGAAAAAGCCTAAATAAATAGTACTTAGCCCAGCCAAGTTGAGACCACGTCTAAGCTCTGTAAGCGGCAAACGAGATCTGGGGGATTAGTGGTGGTGCATCCTGGGATAAAGATAGCTCAGCCAATAAGAGGCCTCGCTCTATAGCATAAGCGTGCCGAGTCGGAGCCGAGGGATCGGCTCCGAGCCCATCAGTACAGAATGTAGGCGAGATAGGATCACATAACATCGACAGTATTCAAAGGTACAGAATGAAGAAAAATAAAGTACAGTTGTGTACACTTACCATAAATGTAGATGTTTGAGTGTATTCACTGTTGCAGTCATCACCTGTGGGTTATCCCTGCTGAGGTAGACCTTGGTCAGCCCGAACACCAGAGTCAATGTTTTTGTGGGCCGGCTGCTGTCGCCTGTAGTCTGACGTCAGGTCGTCAGTGTTATAAAGCAAGGCAGCCGACGTCATTACATCAGTTTTTCTTGCCCTAACCCATCAGAAGCATAAGGGAAAAGAGAGAAGAGGTCCTGGTGGCTAAAAGCCACCTAGGAAAGCTTATGTCCTCCAAGGGGAAGATGTTAAATGGGGGATGGAGGGAGGGAAATCAAAACTAGAACAGTGAATACACTCCAACATCTACATTTATGGTTTAGTGTACACAACTGTACTATGTTCTTTGTGTTTCACTGTTGCAGTCATCACCTGTGGGAGGATTCCCCAAGCTGAGGAAAGGGGTGAAAGGATATGCTGAGTCCTAGGTATGGGACAGGAGGCCCTGCAGAAAGTACAGTTTTGTACCTACCATAAATGTAGATGTTCGAGTGCTAATACAGCTGCAGTTGTTCTCCTGCCATCAGGCGGGTCCTCGGTCAGCCGAATACCAAAGTCTAGGTCCGGCGTCGTTTGTCGTCGCTTCTTCCCTGACGTCAGTGAGACAGGGGTATAAAGGAACCAGCCGACGCCATTTTCTTCAGTTTTTCTTGCCCCAGATGTCAGGTGCCCCCAGAAGGAAGGCAATACATAAATTTGTGTAATAATGCAGTGCAATATAATCAAAATACAGTAGATGCAAGCAAATACATCATAAATGAATACCCCAATCAGGTTGTATGAGGATGTGTTAGCCTATAGGCCTGTCCCAAGAAGGGAAGGAGGGAGGGGAAACCTGGACTGCAGCTGTATTAGCACTCGAACATCTACATTTATGGTAGGTACAAAACTGTACTATGTTCATCGTGCATACAGCTGCAGTCATAACAGATGGGTAGAATCCCAAAGCTAAGAAAGGGGTGGTAGGCACTAGGTGGAACTAGGAGGAGCCAAAATGCCCTGCAAGACTGCAGTGGCAAAGCCTGCTCTAGATTTGGAGAATAATGGTAGGTTGTAGTGCTTGGAGAAGGTATGCACAGAACTCCAAGTGGCTGCTTCCAAAATATCTTTGGTAGGAACTCCTCTGAGGAAGGCTGCAGAGGTGGCTGTGGCCCTGGTGGAATGAGTCCTAATGCCTGTAGGTATAGTTTTGCCATGAAAGGAATAGCAAAAGCATATGCAGTGGGCTATCCATTTTGAGATTGTCTGTTTGGAGATTGGCCTTCCTTGAGCTCCTACCACATAGGACACAAAGAGCTGTTCTGATTTTCTGAAAGGCTTTGTTCTGTTCAAATAATAACGCAGTTGTCTGTGGATGTCCAAGGAATGTAGTAATCTCGCCCCTTTGTTTTGAGGATTAGGATAAAAAGTAGGTAAATGTATGGCCTGATTTAAAGCTACCCTGGATACCACTTTAGGCATAAAGGACGAGTTGGTTCGTAAGGAAACTCTTCTGGCCCTTTTTCTCATTCCAGACACAAAATCGTTTCCATTTTGCAGAGTAAGCTTTTCTAGTTGATGGCCTTCTGGCCTCCAAAATGACATCCTGCACCTCCTTGGAGAGTAGGGCCTGTTGTGATGCTAAGGAATCTTCCATGCAGCTAGATTGAGTGTTTTTAGCTGGCTGTGAAGAGTTTTGAAGCTGTGCTGAGTCAGAAGAAGAGGCATAAGAGGCAGGGTCCATGGTGGGGAATGTGTCAGGCTCCTCAGGAGTGGGTACCAATGTTGCCTTGGCCATTCCGGAGCAATGAGAATCATCTTTGGTCTGTCTGCTTTGGTTTTCAATAGAACTTTGGGCAGCAGAGGAAGAGGTGGGAAGGCATAAACTGTCATTGATGTCCAGCTGAAAGAAAGAGCGTCCACTCTCCAGGCCTTTGGATGGAAAAACCTTTTGACAGAATTTTGTCAATTGATGATTTTTGTGGGAGGCAAAGAGATCTATGTCTGGCCTTCCCCATTCTTGGATTATTTCTGTAAAAACTTTTGGATGCAATTTCCATTCGTGTGGATCTGTCATGTTCCTGCTTAGGTTGTCTGCCAGCGTATTTTCCTTGCCTGGCAAGTAGTTCCATTTGTAAGTCCATGGCCATGTTTCAAAGTGACATGGCCAGTCTGCATAGGGGGTAAGAATGTGTGCCTCCCTGTTTATGTACCACATAACTGTGGTGTTGTCCGTTCTTATCAATAGTTGACCTAGTTGTAGAAGGTCCTTGAAAGCTATAATAGCATTTATTACTGTTAGCATTTCCTTTTGATTGATGTGAAGGTGCTTTTCTTTTTGGGACCATTTGCCCTTAATGCACCGATCTGTCATGTGCGCCCCCCCAGGCGTAGTCCAAGGCGTCTGTTGTGATGATTTGATTTGCTTGAGGCTTGCTGAATGGAAGACCTGTGTTTGTTTGACATGCTTGAGCCCACCACAGAAATTCCTTTTGCAGACATGGAATTAGTGGTATTATTGTTTCCAAACTGTGGCTGTGTTGAGACCATATGTTTTTCAGGTACCACTGTAGTTTCCTCATATGCAGCTTTGCACATGGGATTAGTAAGATGCAAGATGTCATGAATCCCAGAGCCTGCAGGATTTTCCTTGCAGTCAGCCTGGTGCAATTTGCCAGTGTTCTGAAGTATTGAATAAGTTGCCCCTGCTTCTCTGGCGTGAGGTAGGCCATCTGGGTGTTTGTGTCCAAATTGGCACCCAGGAAAATTATCTTCCGAGAGGGTATTAGCCTTGATTTCTTTTTGTTGACTGTGTATCCCAGAGAGTTCAACAACATTATTACATAAGCCAGATGTTTCAGAAGAATGTGCTTGCTGTCCGCTTGGATCAGGCAGTCGTCCAAATAGGGGTATATATGTATCCCTTGAAGTCTGCAGTAGGCAATTACTGATGCCAGGCATTTCGTGAATACTCTGGGCGCAGTAGATAAGCCAAAGGGCAATGCAGAGAATTGATAATGAGTTGAACCTGCAAGAAACCTGAGGTACCTTCTGCAATTTTGTCTGATTGGGACATGCAGGTATGCCTCCTTGAGGTCCAATGCTACCAGCCAAGACTCCTTGCCCAGCATAGGAAGAAGTTGCTGTAGAGTGAACATCTTGAATTTTGGTACGAGTAGAAATGTGTTTAGGACGGATAGGTCCAAAATAGGTCTCCAATCTTTTCCCTTCCTTGGTACCAGAAATAGCCTGGAACAAAAACCTTGACCTTGTTCGTGCGTAGGTACCTCTTGAATAGCTTTCATGTTTATGAGATCTGTAATTTGCCTTTGTGCCTCTGCCCTTTGATTGTGTGGCAGGTTTGGCATGCCTCTCATTTTTGGAAGGGTGTGAAAATGGAATTTGTAGCCTCTGTTTATAATGTCCAGGATCCATTTGTCCTTTGTGACAATAAGCCAATTTTTTGAAAATAATGCCAGCTTTCCTCCTAAGGGGGCTGCCATTTGAGACTTGGTTGGCATGCAAAGGGGAAAGTCATTGGGTTTGCTTTCTGAAAGATTGCGAGTTATCCTCACCACCTCTTTGTGTAGGAGCTTGCCATTGTCTGCCTCTAAACGATCCTTGGGATTGTCCTCTGCCTCTCGGGTGCCTGTATCTGCCTCTTTGGGGTCTGTCCGTGGCAGGAAAGGACCAGTTTTTGGAAGGCCAATTTCTACTAAAACGTGGGGGTTGTACCTGTAGAAAATCTTTCACAGTTTGCATTGATTTAGCCTTTTCCTCCATTTTCCTTAATACCTCCTCAGCATTAGCACCAAATAGTACATCCTTTTGAAGAGGGGCGTCTAGTAAGTTAGCTTTGACATGATCAGGCAAGGCTTGTTCCTTGAGCCAGGCATGCCTACGTATGACTGATCCTGTAACAGCAGCTCTACACATGAGGCCTCTAGAGCATCAAAACCACATTGTAAGGTATGCTTACCCACTTGTTTTGCACTATGCATCAAATCCTGCCACTCCTTCAAGTCTGGTTGTTCAGGTTGTGACATTTTACTTTTCAATTGTGATAACAAAAACTGTTGGTATTTTAGCATATGAAACTGACAGTTTAAGGCCCTCATGGTTAATGTAGCCGAGGTATATACCTTTTTTCCCCACCTTTCTAAGGATCTGGAATCTCTTTCGGAAGGTAGTGGATTTTTAGCAATGGAGGCCTCAACTCCCGTGGGGCCCTGTGAGATGGTTTCTGGGTCAGCAGCATGCCTTTTGTATAGAAATTGGTGTGAGTCAGGAACCCTGTAGTACCTGTCAGGCTTAACTGGAGCTGGAGGTAGAGAGTCCGGGTTAAGGCAGGCCTCCGAGTAAACATCATCTAGGATGTCCAAGACAGGAGGCATAGCCAGAGGCCTGTGCTGAGGTAGCAAGAGAAATTCCCTAAGCCTTTTCTTGGAATCTGAATAATCTTGGCCTTCCCAGTGGAAGTGTTCCCTTAAGGTATGCAAAGTTTCCCCAAATGAGTAATCCTCGGGGGGGGGGGGGGTACAGAAGGGATGGACTCCTCCGCATCAGAGTCTTCAAAAGGGGAGTAAGAATGCTCCTGATCATCAGAGTGCTCTGAAATAATGGAGCCCTGTTCAGAGGAGGGGGACTCTTCCTCCACTCTGGGCCTTTTGTCCGGTGGGGGCTGAGAACCTCTGATAAGAGTAATTAAATCCTCAGCCATTTTAAGCATCTGTTTCTTAGGCATGGGGCCTGGAGATGGGCCCTGTGTAGCTGGTCTCTTAGAGTGCATGGTTGCTTTAGACTTAGTGAAAGCCTTGATGGAGAAAGAAGAGGAAGGTCTGAAGACACCTTGAGTGGAGGTGGACCTGTCCACATTCTGAGTTTCAACACCAAGAGTGGCTTCGGTATCTGTAGTCAGGATGTGGGCCGAGGAGCCTGTGACCTCGGGCACAGGAGACACCGTCAAAGAAGTGTCATCGGTAGTCAGGGGCTGCGTAGGCGCCTCGCTGAGAACCGGATCACGTGGATTCGGCTTTGGCGTGGTGTCGGTAGAGGCCGCGGACCTCGTGTGTCGGTCCTTGTCCTTGCATTTTTTTGACAAAACCGGAGTTGGAGTATCCAATGACATAATATAGTTAAATGCTTTCCCAAAATAATGCTGGGCGAACTCCGCTTGACGCTTAATAGTGCGTTTGTTGAATGTAGCACAAAAGCGACAGACCGAGACGTCGTGGTCTGGGCCTAAACAAGGTATACAGAGGGAATGGAAATCCTTATGCGGTATTTGCTTCCCACAAGAAATACAATTATTAACTTTGTCTGACATCGGTCTGAGGCAAGAAAAGTTTCCCCAATGGGGTACTTAGCTTTTAAGAAGACTTCGGTTTCCAAATTTTCATAATCTCAGGAGCTGGCCGACCGGCACTTGCAAACTGCTTCTGCTTCAGGCACCGTGCGGCAAGAAAGACTGAAGAAAATGGCGTTGGCTGGTTCCTTTATACCCCTGTCGCACTGACGTCAGGGAAGAAGCAACGACAACCGACGCTGGACCTAGACTTTGGAATTCGGCAGACCGAGGACCCGCCTGACGGCAGGAGAACCCATCTGTTATGACTGCAGCTGTATGCACGATGAACATCCGCAGAGGCAAACCCTGCCCTAGACTTAGAAAAGAGGGCTAAGTGCTAATGTTTTGTAAAGGTATGGACAGAGGTCCAGGTGGCCACTTCCAAGATGTCCCTGGTGGGTACTCCTCTGAGGAAGGCAGTGTAAGTGGAGGTTGCCCTAGTGGAGTGGGTACGGATAGACTTAGGGATGGGTCTCCCATGTAGTCTGTAACAAAAATGGATACAGTGTGAAATCTATCTGTATATGGTTTGTTTGGAGATGGGCTTCCCATCTGCCTCTGGGGCAAAGCTTACAAGAAGCTGGTCTGTTTTTCTGAATGGCTTAGTACGGTCCAGATAGTATACGAGTTGTCTGTGTACGTCTAGTGAGTGTAGGATTCTTTCCCCTTTGTTTTGAGGGTTGGGAAAGTGTATGGCCCAGTTAAGGGTCACATCAGATACCATCTTGGGCATAAAGGAGGGGTTAGGCCTCAGGGAGGCTCTGTCTGCATAGAAAATGATGAATGGCTCAACAGCCATGAGAGACTGAAGTTCTGAGACCCTTCTGGCTGAGGTGATAGCTACTAGGAAGACAGTCTTCCATGAGAGGTATTTCAATTCAGTAGAAGCGGCCAGTTCAAAAGGAAGTAAAGTTAGTTTATCTAGCACATAATTGAGGTCCCAGGGTGGCGTGGGAGGCCTTATGGGAAGCCTGTTATTAGAAGCCTTTCTGAGGAATTGCTTAATCAAAGGATAAGAGAAGAGGGGTGGGTCTGAATTATAATGGGCTGAAATGGCCGAGGTATGAATTTTAAAAGAGGAGAAAGAGAGGCCACTATTGTGCAACTTTGCTAGGTAGTCCAGGATGAGAGGGATGGAAGGTTGGGAGGTACTGCCCCGTTTTGATTATTTCCAGGAGCAGAATCTTTTCCATTTTCCTGCATATGATTTTCTTGTGCTAGGCCTTCTGGTCTCTGTGATGATGTCTATGACCTGTTTGCTTAACAGGGACTCCTTGTTAATTTTTAGTGCATAAACCATGCTGAAAGATTGAGTCTGTAGGTCTGGCTGCAGTACCTTCCCCCCTTCGGGGTCAAAAGGTCTGACTTCAGGGGAAGCAGCTTTGGGGGCTGTAAGGTCAGGCTGCGTAAAGTACAGTTGTGTACACTTACCATAAATGTAGATGTTCAAATGTATTCACTGTTGCAGTCATTACATTTGGGTTATCTGCCTGCAGGTAGCCCTCAGACAGCCTGAATATCAAAGTCTTGGATTCCTGCATCGGATGCTGTCTCTTCTTCCATGGCGTCAGGTCGTCAGGGGAATAAAACATGCAGCCGACACCATTACATCAGTTTTTCTTGCCACAGATGTCAGGTGGCCCCTTAATGGAAAGCAATTATATATTAGGTTACACCTCGAACAAAAAGCAAATACACCAGAAAGCTGAAATACATTAAACAAGAAAAAAGTATAGCCAAGATAAGTCAGGGGGCTGGAGGGAGGGTAACCAGGACTGTAAAAGTGAATACACTCGAACATCTACATTTATGGTTAAGTGTACACAACTGTACTATGTTCTTCGTGTTTCATTGCTGCAGTCATTACATTTGGGTTGATTCCCAAAGCTAAGGAAGGGAGGAGGAAGTTAGAGGGCATTAGTACCAGCTATTAAGCCCTGCAAAAAGTACAGTTGTGTACACTTACCATAAATGTAGATGTTAGTGTATTCACTGTTGCAGTCATTACATTTGGGTTATCTGCTTGCAGGTAGCCCTCAGTCGGCCTGATTATAAAAGACTTGGGTCCTGCGTCAGTTGCTGTCTCATCTTCCATGACGTCAGGTAGTCAAAGGTATAAAGCATGCAGCCGATGCCATTACATCAGTTTTTCTTGCCCCAGATATCAGATGCCCCCATAATGGGAAGCAATTATATACAAGGTAACACCTCCAACAAAAAGCAAATACACCAGCAAGCTTTAAGAATAGTAAACAAGAATAGAGATATAGTTAATAAAAATCAGGGGGTTGGAGGGAGGGTAACCAGGACTGCAACAGTGAATACACTCAAACATCTACATTTATGGTAAGTGTACACAACTGCACTATGTTCTTCATGTTTCACTGTTGCAGTCATTACATTTGGGTACATTCCCAAAGCTAAGGAAGGGAGGGGGCAATTAGATAGCATTAGGACCAGATATAAGGCCCTGTAAGACTGCAGTGGCAAAACCAGCTCTGGATTTTAAAAAAATTGGCAAGTGGTAATGCTTGGTGAAGGTATGTACAGAACTCCAGGTAGCAACTTCTAAGATGTCCCTGGTAGGGAAAGCTCTGAGAAAGGTTGTAGAGGTAGCTGCAGCCTTGGTGGAATGTGGTCTTATCCCCTGTGGGGTAGGATTTCCATGGTGCTTAGAGCAGAAATGAATGCAGTGGTCTATCCACTTAGAAATAGCCTTCCCCTCTACCGCTGCAGCAAATGCAACCAGCAGCTCTTCAGATTTCCTGAGAGGCTTAGTCCTGTCCAAGAAAAAGTTGACTGTGCACATCCAAGGAGTGCAGTATTCGTTCCCCTTTGTTCTGTGGATTAGAAAAAAAGGTTGACAAATGAATGTACTGATTAAGGGACACACTGGATCCCACCTTAGGCATGAAGGAAGGATTGGTCCTGAGGGACACCCTGTCCGCATGAAAGATGATGAAAGGCTCCACTGCCATGAGGGCCTGTAATTCAGACACCCTTCTTGCTGAAGTGATGGCTAGAAAGAAGGCTGTTTTCCAAGAAAGGAATTTCAACTCTGCATTTGCAGCTGGCTCAAAGGGAGGTAGCGTGAGCTTTTCCAATACAAAGTTAAGGTCCCAGGCTGGAGTAGGGGCTCTCCTGGGTGGCCTTAAGTTTTTGGACCCTCTGAGGAATTGCTTCAGCAGTCGATGAGAGAAAAGGGGTGGCTCTGTATTATAATGAGCTGAAATGGCAGAGGCCTGAATTTTGATGGAATAAAAAGGAAAGGCCCTTGTGAAGCATCCCAGTTAAGTATTGAAGAATGTGCAGTAAATTGGGCACTGTTGTGTCCATCCCCTGAGTTTGGCTCCAGGAATAGAATATTTTCCATTTTTCAGCATAGGATTTTCTAGTACTAGGCCTCCATGCCTCCAGAATGACATCCATCACTTGCTTACTGAGGGATGGTAATGAAGAGATCAAGTAATTAGCCAGGCTGCAAGATTCAGGGTTTGAAGCTGTGAGTGCAGAATCTGGCCTTCCTGCTGGGACAGCAGGGCAGGTGTCTGAGGTAGGTGATATGATTCCAAAAGTGACACACTGCGCAGGAGGGGATACCAGTGTGGTGCAATAAGTATTGCCTTTGGTTTGTCCTGTTTGATCTTTAGCAACACTTTGGAGAGGCAGAAAGGGAAGGCAAAAACTGATAGTTTTTTCCAGGTGAAGGAAAGGGCATCCAGTTTCCATGTTTGTCTGTGGGGTTCCTTGTGCATAATTTGTCCAACTGGTAGTTCTGAGGGGAGGCAAACAGGTCCATCTCTGGGCTCCCAATTTGTTTCTCAAAATGTTGAATATCTTTGGTTCCAGTTTCCACTCATGTGGGTCCATGAGATTTCTGTTTAGGTTATCTGCCAGTGTATTTAGCTTGCCTGGCAGGAATTGAGCTTGTAGGTGCACTTGGTAGCTCAAAGCTGTGTTCCACAGAGCCATGGCTAGTCTGCTGAGAGGGTACAACTGGGTTCCCCCCCTGTTTATGTACCACATAACAGTGGTGTTGTCTTGTCTTTACCAATAACTGTCCTGGAAGAATGTGGTCCTTGAAGGCTGTCAGAGCATTCTGTACAGCTAACACTTATTTTTGATTGATATGCAGGTGCATTTGACTCGGGTTCCATTTGCTCTGAATGCACTGCCATGCCAAGTGAGCCCCCCATGCAGTCTGATGCATCTGCTGTTACGGTTTGGGCGGCAGGGGGTATAGTGAATAGCAGCCCCTTGTTGTGGTGGCAGGTCTCTGCCCACCAAAGGAACTCTGTCTTTAACCAGGGGATCATAGGAATCACTGATTCTAGATCCTGAGAATGTTGACACCCTAGGCCTTTTAGATACCATTGTAGTGTCCTCGTAATCAGTCTTGCATATGGAATTAGTAAAATGCAAGAGGTCATGAACCCAAGGGCTTGCAGTATTTTCCTTGCAGATAGCTGGGTCTTTGTGGCCAGTAGTTTGAAGTAGGCTGTCAAATTAACTTGTTTCTCTGGCATGAGGTAGGCCATCTGGAAAGTTCTATTCAAACTTGCTCCCAGGAATACAATTTGTTGGCAGGGTACTAGATGCGATTTCTTTTCGTTTATGGTGTACCCCAGAGAAGTTAGTAATTTCTTTACAAATGCCAGCTGATTTAATAGTATGTCCTGGCTTTCTGCCTGAATTAGACAATCGTCCAGGTATGGGTATATTTGAATATTTCTTTGCCTGCAAAATGCAATGACTGGAACTAGGCACTTTGGGAATACCCTGGGCACATTCGATAAGCCAAAGGGCAGTGTAGAGAAAGTACAGTTTTGTACCTACCATAAATGTAGATGTCCGAATTGGATAGCATCTGCAGTCATAACAACTGGGTTGTCCTGTCGTCAGGCAGCCCTTCAGTCGGCCGGATTCCAAAGTCCGGGTCCGGCTTCGGCTGATGTCGCACTTCACCCGACGTCATCTCTGTTGGACTTTGGGTATAAAAGCATCAGCCGACGCCATTTTCTTCAGTGTTTCTTGCCCCAGATGCCAGAAGCCCTATAGAAGGCTAAAAATTTTGGATAGATGCCAATGTTTCCAAAAGATAGAGGTAAACACAAAAATAAGCATGTATGTACATAAATACAAACAAATACACCATGAAAGAAATCCCCCCACTAGCTAGCTATTAGAAGGGTAAACACCCTAGGAGTACCACAGAGGGAAGGAGGGAGGGTAATCCTGACTGCAGATGCTATCCAATTCGGACATCTACATTTATGGTAGGTACAAAACTGTACTATGTCCTTCATGGATGCATCTGCAGTCATAACAACTGGGTAGAATACCATAGCCAACTAGGGAGGAGGATAAAAGTAAATTATGGTGTGTTTAGGATCCCTTGCAGAACAGCAGTGGCAAACCCTGCTCGGGATCTGGAATATAGAGGTAAATTATAATGCTTGGCAAATGTATGCACGGAGGTCCAAGTAGCCGCCTCAATAATGTCTTTGGTAGCCACTCCTCGTAAGAAGGCTGTGGTAGTGGCTGTTGCCCTTGTAGAATGAGGTCTTATGTTCTGTGGAATTGGCTTTCCATGGAAGGAGTAACAGAATCGTATGCAATTTCCTATCCATTTGGAGATTGTCTGTTTGGAAATAGCTTTTCCTTCCCTTCCTGTTGCATAGGCTACGAAAAGTTGGTCAGTCTTTCTGCTATTTTTTGTTCTGTCCAAGTAGTAGCGTAGCTGTCTATGTACATCCAAGGTATGCAGTATTCTTTCCCCTTTGTTTTGTGGGTTGGGAAAGAAGGTAGGCAGGTGGATTGCCTGGTTTAAAGACACTCTGGATACCACCTTAGGCATAAATGTAGGATTAGTCCTCATGGACACTCTATCTTGGTGGAAGATTAGAAAGGGTTGCACTGCCATTAAGGCCTGTAGTTCTGAAACCCTCCTTGCTGAAGTAATTGCCAGTAGGAAAGCAGTTTTCCATGACAGGTGTTGTAGGTCTGCTGTTGCTGCTGGTTCAAAAGGTGATAGTGTCAATTTTTCTAGCACAAAGTTCAAGTCCCAAGCTGGCAATGGTGGTTTCCTTGGAGGTTTTACATTCTTGATTCCTCTGAGGAACTGCCTGAGCAAAGGGTGTGAAAAACAGGTGGATCAAAGCTGTATTCTGCTGAAATAGCTGATGCATGAATCTTGATGGAGGAGTAGGACAGGCCTGAATGAAGTAGTTCGGCCAGATACTCCAGAATGTTAGGCATATCTATGTTTGATACATCTTTTCCTCTTTCAGAACTCCAAATGACAAACCTTTTCCATTTCCCAGCATAATTCCTTCTAGTTGAAGGCCTGCGTGCTTCAAGAATAATGTCTTTAACTCTTTGTGAAAGTTCTGTATTAGCAGCTGCTATGTGATGTTCCATGCAGTCAGTTGCAGCGTTTTTAGGTTTGGATGCATGGTGCTGAAGTTGTTCTGAGTTAGCATCAAAGGCATCAGTGGTATTGGCCACATTGTTCCGAGACATGCTCCTCAGTAGTGGGTACCAATGCTGTCTTGGCCAGTTTGGAGCTATCAGGATTATCCTTGGATGTTCCTCCTTGATTTTTAGTAGTACTTTGTGTATCAAGGGAAGAGGTGGGAATGCATATGCTGTTAGGCCTTTCCAGCTGAAGGAGAGCGAGTCCACTTTCCATGCTAGTGGGTGGAATGTCCTTGTGCAGAATTTTTTGAGCTGGTGATTGAGAGGTGATGCGAATAGGTCTATCTGAGGCATTCCCCATTTCTTCGAGATGGTCTTGAAGATATCCGGGTGCAGCTGCCATTCGTGGGCATCCGATGTGGTCCTGCTTAACATATCTGCTAGAGAGTTTTCTTTTCCTGGCACAAATATTGCCTGTAACTGGATGTTGTAGCTGAGTGCCAGGGTCCACAGCTCCAAAGTCATTCTGCATAGGGGTAAGAATGAGTGCCTCCCTGTTTGTTGATGTACCACATGACTGTGGTGTTGTCTGTCCTTATCATCAAGTGGTCCTCCTTGAGAAATGGTCTGAACTTTTGGATTGCCAGTTTTACTGCCAGCATTTCTTTTAGGTTGATGTGCAGGTGAAGTTGGTCCTGTGTCCACAATCCTTATGCGCATTTGTCCAGCATATGCCCACCATCCTAGGTCTGAAGCATCTGTTGTGATGGTCTGGCTTGCTTGACCCTTGCGAAAGGGCAGGCCTGGGTTTGACTGGCATGCCTGAGCCCACCATAGGAACTCCAGTTTTAAGCATGGTATTAGTGGGATTTCCGTTTCTAGGCTGTGTCTGTGTTGGGACCATAAATTCTTTAGGTACCACTGTAGTTTTCTCATATGTAGTCTGGCAAATGGAACCAGGATTATGCATGATGCCATGAAACCCAAGGCCTGCAGTACCTTTCTTGCTGTTAACTTGTTCAGTTTTGTTAGTGCCAAGCTTTTGTTTTTCTGTAGTTAGGAATGCCATTTGTCTTACTGTGTCCAATTCCGCTCCCAGGAAAGTCCTTGTCTGGGATGGTATCAGTCTTGACTTTTGTAAATTGACTGTGTATCCCAGTGCTTGAAGCAAGTAAATGACCCTTTGTAAATCTGTTGTCAGCTTGCTTTTGTTGTCTCCTTGTATCAGGCAGTCGTCCAGGTATGGATAAATTTGAATTCCCTGTAGTCTGCAATGGGCGATTACTGATGCCAGGCATTTTGTGAACACTCTGGGCGCAGTAGATAAGCCAAAGGGCAATGCTGAGAATTGATAGTGCTCTGATCCTGCAAGAAATCTGAGGTATCTTCTGCAGATTGGTCGAATGGGGACGTGCAGGTATGCCTCCTTGAGATCTAGAGTTACCAGCCAACACTCCTTGCCCAGCATGGGAAGAAGTTGCTGTAGGGTCAGCATTTTGAATTTTGGGACAATGATGTAAGTATTCAGGGTGGACAGGTCTAGAATTGGTCTCCAACTTTTTCCTTTCTTGGAACTAGGAATAGTCTGGAGTAGAACCCTTTCCTTGCTCTGCTGTTGGCACTTTCTCCACAGCTCTCATGTTTGCTAACTCCATTATCTGTTGTAGAGCCTCTGTCTTTTGATTTGGAGGTAGATTTGGCATTCCTCTTTTGTCTGGTAAAGTGTGGAAGTGGAACCGGTAACCTTGATCTATGGTTCGTAAAATCCACTTGTCCTTTGTTATGTGGTGCCAGTTTTTGAAAATAAAGTTAGCTTTCCGCCTAGAGGAGCTGCTGTTTGTTCCCTGGTAGGCGGGTTTAGGATTAAGTCACTGTGGCTGTGTTGATGTAGTGGCAGGTGTGGAGTCTGTGCCTCTGTTGTTACCTTGCCACTGTCGTCCTCTGTAGGCACCTCCTCTGGATTGATTTCTGCCTCTGGAACGTCTATTCCTGCCCCTTTGAGGTCTTGTGGAGTCAGGAAAGGACCAATTTTGGCAGGCCAGTTCCTGCTAAACCTTGGGGTTGAACCTGCAAGAAATCTTTAACTGTCTGGACTGATTTTGCCTTTTCTTCCATTTTCTTCATAACCTGCTGGGCAGGTGTACCAAACAAACTTGTTTTATCCATAGGAGCATCTAGCAATTTAGATTTAACATGATCCGGTAAAGCTTGCTCCTTTAGCCATGCATGCCTTCTAATTACAGTGCCAGTCATGGCTGATCTAAATGAAGCCTCCAGTGCATCATAGCCACATTTTAAAGAATGGTTACTAACTTGCTGTATGTTATTTACCATTTCTAATACATATTTCTTATCAAGAGATTCATCAGTGGTTAGCTTTTTAGTTAACTGTTCAAGCATAAACTCTTGGTATTGTATCATGTGAAACTGACAGTTTAAAGCTCTAGCTGAGAGAGTGGCTGAAGTGTAAACCTTTTACCCCATCTGTCTAATGACCTTGCTTCCCTTTCAGAAGGAACAGGGTTTTTAGCTATGGTCGCTACTGCCTTGGGACCCTGGGAAATAGTTTCGGGTCTGCAAGAGGGGCCTTGTAAAGGTGGTGATGAGTATCTGGCACCCTGTAAAATCTGTCTGGTTTGGCAGGGGCTGGGGTAAAGAATCTGGAGCGGAGCAGACATCATTGAAAGCATCATCCACCACAGAGAGAACAGGAGGTATAGCTAAGGGCCTGTGCTGTGGAAGGTGCAAAAGGTCCTAAGTCTTTTCCTGGAGTCTGAAAAATCCTGTTGCTGCCATTGGAACTGTTCTCGCATGGCATGCAAGGTTTCCCCAAAGGAGAATTCTTCTGGTGGGGAAGCAGCTGGAATGGATTCTTCAGCATCAGAATCTTCAAAATTGGAGAAAGGAGCCTCTGGCTGGTCAGTTATGTCTGATTCATCAGCAGAATCATCAGAGGACACTGGCTCATGGGGCTCTGCCCTAGGTCTCTTCTCTGGGGCTGAGAGGCCCTGTCTGGGTGAGATTGAGATCCTCTAATTAATGAAATTAAATCTTCTGCCAAAGTAAGCATTTGGGAACTGGAAGAGGGCCTGGTTGAGGGGGTTTAACAGGCACTGTTTTAGTAGTCTTGGCTGCTTTAGCCCTGGCGAAGGCCTTAATGGACATGGCTGCTGGAGGCCTAGCAGCACCACGTGCTGGGGTAGAGACATCCAAGGGAATAGTGTCTGATAAGTCAGTGGTAAGCACCGTAGTGGGTAAAATTTCTGAGGCCGATTCAAGAGTGTTAGCAGGGACCTCAGTTGTAGAGATAGATTCAGCTGTATTTTGATCAGTTTTCTCGGTTTCGCCGAAACCGAGACACTCATGATTTACTTAACCATGGTTACGGCCGAATCCGCGGACCGCGAGTGTCGGTCTTTTTCTTTGCGTTTTGGCAGAATGCGTAGTCGGAGGATCCGGCGGCATAATGTACGCAAAATCAGAACCGAAAAACTGTTCTGCAAACTCCGACCGGCGTCTAAGCGTTCGTCGGTTGAAAGAAGCACAGGACGAACAGGCTGCTACGTCGTGGGCTGGGCCTAAGCAAGGCAGGCAGTAAGAGTGGAAATCTTTATGAGGTATTTGTTTCCCACAGGTTAAACAATTATTAACTTTTTCTGACATCGGCTGAGGCAAGAAAGAGTCCCCAACGTGGTACTTAGCTTTAGAAGTCTTCGAAGTAGTATTCGGTAGAAGTAATCTCTGGATCCGACCGACCGGCACTTGCGAACAGCTTCTGCTTCGGGCGCCACGCGGCAAGAAAGACTGAAGAAAATGGCGTCGGCTGATGCTTTTATACCCGAAGTCCAACAGAGATGACGTCGGGTGAAGTGCGACATCAGCCGAAGCCGGACCCGGACTTTGGAATCCGGCCGACTGAAGGGCTGCCTGACGACAGGACAACCCAGTTGTTATGACTGCAGATGCATCCATGAAGGACATCTGATAGCGCTTGTAGCCTGCTCTGAAGAGTAGCTATCTTCTGCAAGATTCCCTTACTGGGATGTGCAGGTAGGCTTCATTTAAATCCAGTGTTGCCAACCAGGCATTTTTGCCTAGCATGGGAAGCAGCTGATGAAGAGTTAGCATTTTGAATTTTGGGATTACCAAAAAAGTGTTCAGGATAGACAAGTACAGGATAGGACGCCAGGAATGGTCTTTTCTGGGTACCAGGAAAAGTTTTGAGTAAAAACCTTGCCCCCATTCCTCTTCTGTGACGGGTTGAATAGCCCTGATGCTTAGCAGAGAGAACCTGCTTTTCAGACTCTGCCTACTGATTTGGGGGTAGGTCTGGCCAACCGTGTGGGGTTGGTAAGCAGTGGAAGTGGAATCTGTATCCTTGGGAAACTACAATTTGTCTTGGGTAAAGAATTGCCATTTTTTTGCATGCAGGGTGATCTTTCCCCCTAAAGGAACAGTCAGTTGAGCAGGGCTTGAAAGGTTTAAAGTTAAGTTATTGTGACAGTTTACCATAGGGGGGTGTCTTACTACTCCCAGCTTTGGAAGTGGGAAACCCCCACTGCTTAGGCCTGTGAGTACCTTGAGACTGAAGCCTGGGGGGTCTGCTGGTTCTGGGTTTGGACTGAGAAGGCCTGGAAGAGGCAGGAAAGGACCAATTCTTGGAAGGCCAGTGCCTACTGAATCTGAGAGGCTGTACTTGTAGGAAATCTTTAACAGTTTGCACAGATTTAGCTTTTTCCTCCATCTTTTTAAGTACTACTTCTGCTTTGCTGTCAAACTGGTGGTCTTGGTTTAAGGGAGCACCTAGTAATGTCGCTTTAACATGATCTGGCAAAGATTGCTCCTAAAGCCAAGCATGCCTTCTACGTACAGACCCAGTGACAGCAGCCCTGCAAGATGCCTCCAATGAATCAAAACTACATTGCAAAGTATGTTTTCCAATTTGTTCAGCAGAATGCATTAAAACCTGTAATTCTTTATTTTCGGCACAGTCAGGAATAAACATCATTTTCTCTTTAAGCAATCCAATAATATGCTGCTGATACTTTAACATATTAAACTGGCAGTATAAGGCCCTAATGGCTAGAGTTGCAGAAGTGTATACCTTCTTACTTTCTTCTGTCCAGGGCCCTGGAATCTCTATCTGAGGGGGTAGGACTTTTGGCAGTAGTAGCCTTAATGCCTTTGGGTCCCTGTGAAATGGTCTCAGGACCCGCAACAGGATTCTTAAAGAGGAACTTGTGAGAGTCTGGTACTCTGTAATACCTGTCAGGTTTTCTGGAAGCCGGAGAAAAAGTGTCAGGGGCCAGGCTAGATTCCAAGAAGGCATCATCTACAATGTCCAGTACAGGAGGGATAGCTAAAGGCCTGTGCTGTGTTAGGAGTAAGAATTCCCTAAGCCTCTTTTTGGAGTCAGAGTAATCCTGGCTTTCCCAGTGGAAATGCTCCCAAAGAGCATGCAAAGTTTCACCAAAAGAAAAATCCTCTGGAGGGGAAGCAGAGGGAATTGAGTCCTCTGCATCAGAATCCTCATAGGTAGATAAGGGCAACTCCTGGTCATCAGAGAAAAAGTACAGTTGTGTACACTTACCATAAATGTAGATGTTCGAGTGTATTCACTGTTGCAGTCATTACATTTGGGTTATCTGCTTGCAGGTAGCCCTCAGTCGGCCTGATTAACAAAGTCTTGGGTCCAGCATCGGTTGCTGTCCCTTCTTCCATGACGTCAGGTCGTCAGGGGTATAAAACATGCAGCTGATGCCATTACATCAGTTTTTCTTGTCCAAGATGTCAGGTGCCCCCCTAACGGGAAGCAATTAAATATAAAAATACACTGATATACCTACAAAAAAAAGCAAATATACCAAAAAACTTTTAAGCATAGAAAAGGAAAGGAGAGATATAGCCAAAAGAAGTTAGAGGGCTGGAGGGAGGGTAACCAGGACTGCAACAGTGAATACACTCGAACATCTACATTTATGGTAAGTGTATACAACTGTACTATGTTCTTCGTGTTTCACTGTTGCAGTCATTACACTTGAGTAGATTCCCAAAGCTATGGTTGGGAGGAGGAATTTTGATAGTATTAGGACCAGCTATAAGGCCCAGCAAGACTGCAGTGGCAAAGCCAGGTCTGGATTTAGAGAAAACTGGCAAATGATAGTGCTTGGTGAAAGTATGTACAGAACTCCAGGTAGCAGCTTCTAGGATGTCCCTGGTAGGGACACCTCTGAGAAAGGCTGTAAAGGTAGATGCAGCCCTGGTGGAGTGAGGTTTGACCCCCTGGGGGAAAGGTTTTCCATGCTGCTTATAGCAGTAATGAATGCAATGGCCTATCCATTTAGAAATGGTTTGCTTTGAAATAGCATTCCGCTCTGCCACCGCAGCAAATGCCACCAGCAGTTGTTCAGATTTCCTTTGAGGTTTAGTCCTTTCCAAGTAGAATCTAAGCTGTCTGTGCACATCTAAGGAATGAAGTATCCGTTCCCCTTTGTTCTGTGGATTGGGAAAGAAGGTTGGCAAATGAATGGACTGATTAAGAGCCACACTGGATACCACCTTGGGCATGAAGGATGGCTTGGTCCTCAGAGATGCCCTTTCCGCATGAGAGATGATGAAAGGCTCCACTGCCATAAGGGTCGGTAATTCAGATATCCTTCCAGCTGAAGTGATTGCTAAAAGGAAGGCTGTTTTCCAAGAAAGGAATTTTAAGTCTGCAGTAGCAGCTGGCTCGAAAGGAGGTAGCGTGAGCTTCTGCAAAACAAAGTTAAGGTCCCAAGCAGGGGTAGGAGCTCTCCTGGGTGGTATCAAGTTCTTTGCCCCTCTGAGATACTGCCTGAGCAGGGGATGAAAGAAGAGGGGGTGGTTCTGTGTTATAGTGAAGTATTGCAAACTCTGAGGTAAATTGGGTGCTGCTGTGCTCATCCCTAAAGACTGGTTCCAGGCGAAGAATATTTTCCATTTGTCAGCATAAGATTTTCTAGTACTAGGTCTTCTCCCCTCCAAGATGACATCCATCACAGGTTTACTGAGGGATGATAAGGGTGAATTTAAGTGATTACCCAGGCTGAAAGGTTCAATGTTGGAAGCTGAGGGTGCAGAATTTGGTTCTCCTGCTGAGACAGCAAAGAAGGGGTGTGAGGCAGGTGCCATGGAGATATATGCGACGCACTGCGCAAGAGTGGATACCAGTGTTGGTGTGGCCAGTCTGGAGCAATCAAAATCATTCTTGGTTTGTCCTGTTTGACTTTTAGGAGAACTTTGGAAAGCAGAGGCAGAGGGGGAAAGGCGTAGACTGATAGGTTTTTCCAGCTGAAGGACAGAGCATCCACTTTCCAGGTTTCTTTGTGAGAGTCCTTGTGCAAAACCTGTCCAACTGGTAGTTCTGGGGGGAGGGACAGAGCATCCACTTTCCAGGCTTCTTTGTGGGAGTCCTTGTGCAAAACTTGTCCAACTGGTAGTTCTGGGGGGAGGCAAATAGATCTATATCTGGGCTCCCCCATTTGCTTGTCAACATGTTGAAAATCCATGGTTCCAGTTTCCACTCGTGTGGGTCCATGAGATTTCTGCTTAGTCCATCTGCCAGTGTATTCAATTTTCCTGGCAGTAACTGAGCTTGTAGGTGCACTTGGTAGCTCAAGGCTGTGTTCCACAATGCCATGGCTAGTCTGCAGAGGGGGTAAGAATGTGTACCCCCATGCTTGTTTATGTACCACATAACCGTGGTGTTGTCCATCTTTGCCATTAGTTGCCCTGGAGGAATGTAGTCCTTGAAGGCTGTCAGAGCATTCTGTACAGCTAACATTTCTTTCTGCTGGATATGTAGGTGCATTTGATTTTGGTTCCATTTGCCCTGAATGCACTTCCCTGCCATGTGAGCCCCCCATGCATAGTCTGATGCATCTGTAGTTAGGGTTTGGGCAGTAGGGGGTAGTGTGAATGGCAGTCCCTTGTTTTGGTGGCAGGCCTCTGCCCACCATAGGAATTCCAGGCATAGGCAAGGTATGATAGGAATCAATGTTTCCACACTGTGATAATGTTGACGCCATAGATTTTTTAAGTACCACTGTAGTTTACTCATATGCAGTCTTGCATATGGAATCAGAAGAATGCAGGAGGCCATGAACCTCAAGGCTTGCAGTGTTTGTCTTGCAGATAGCAGGGTTTTTGTGGCTACTTGTTTAAAGTAAGTTACCAAATGAATTTGCTTCTCTGGCGTGAGGAAAGCCATCTGGGCAGTTGCATTCAAGCTTGCATCCAGGAATGTAATCTGTTGAGGGGGTACCAGTTGTGATTTCTTTTTGTTTATGGTGTACCCCAGGCAAGTTAGAACCCTTTTTACAAACGCCAGATGATTTAGAAGTATGCCCTGGTTTTCTGCCTGGATTAGACAATCGTCCAGGTATGGATATATTTGAATATTTCTTTGCCTGCAAAATACAATAACTGGAGCCAGGCACTTTGTGAATACCCTATGCGCAGTAGACAAGCCAAAGGGCAGTGCAGAGAACTGATAATGCAAGTAGCCTGCTTTGAAGCGTAGGTATCTTTTGCAAGATTCCCTGACTGGGATGTGTAGGTATGCTTTTAAATCTAGTGTTGCCAACCAGGCATCTTTGCCTAGCATAGGAAATAACTGGTGAGCAGTTAGCATCTTGAATTTTAGAATGTCCAGAAAGGTGTTTAGAGTAGACAGGTCCAGAATTGGAAGCCATGATTTGTCTTTTCTAGGTACCAGAAAAAGCCTGGAATATAAACCTTGTCCCTTTTCCTCTTCTGGTACTGGTTGAATAACCCCCATGATTAAGAGAGAAAGTACTTGTTTTTGAGCCTCTCCCCACTGATTTGGGGGCAGGTCTGGCCACACGTTTGGTGTTGGCAATGTGTGGAAATGAAATCTGTACCCCTGGGACACTATATTTAAAACCCATTTGTCCTAGGTTATGAGTTCCCAGATCTTTGCATGAAGAGCAAATTTTTCCCCCCAAAGGGGGGGGGCTAAAAGGTAAGTGCTTGGTAATTTTAAAAGGAAGTCATTGAGACTGTGTACCATAGGGGGGTGTCTTGTTATTTCCAGATTTGGAAGTGGAGGCCCCCCAATGTTTAGTTCTGAGAGTCCCCTGGGACTGAAATCTGGTGCTTTTGGTGTGTCTGGGTTTGGCTTGAGAGGAGCTGGAAAAGACCAATTCTTACTAGATCAGTGGCTATTAATCTTGGAGGTTGCACTTGTAATAAATCTTTAACAGTTTGCATAGATTTAGCTGTATCTTCCATCTTTTTCAGAACTTCTTCAGCCTTATTGCCAAACAGACGGTCCTGACTGAAAGGAGCATCCAACAATTTCACTTAAACATGATCAGGCAAAGATTGCTCCTTAAGCCAGGCATGCCTTCTAAGAACAGACCCACTAACAGCAGCCATACAGGAGGCCTCTAAAGAATAAAAACCACATTGCAAAGAATGTTTTCCAATTTGTTCATCAGAATGCAATAAATCCTGTAAATCTTTATTTTCCACACAGTCAGGAATCAACATCCTTTTCTGTTTAAGCAGTCAAATAATATGCTGTTGATATTTTAACATATGAAATTGGCAGTTTAAAGCCCTAATTGCCAAGGTTGCAGAAGTATAAACCTTCTTACCCCATCTATCCAGCGCCCTGGAGTCTCTATCAGAAGGGGTTGGATTTTTAGCAGTAAAAGCCTTAATGCCCTTGGGCCCCTGAGAAAAGGTTTCTGGATCTGCAACAGGATTTTTGAAAAGGAAATTGTGGGACTCAAGAACCCTGTAGTATCTGTCAGGTTTACTATGACCTGGAGGCAGGGAATCAGGGGCCATACTGGATTCCGAAAACACATCATCAACAATGTCTAGTACAGGAGGTATAGCCAAAGGCCTATATGCTAAGGTAGAAGAAGGAGATCCCTAAGCCTCTTTTTTGAATCAGAAAATTCCTGACTTTCCCAGTGGAAATGCTCCCTTAAGGTATGTAAAGCTTCCCAAAAAGAAAACACCTCAGGAGGGGAAGCAGAGGGGAATGGAATCCTCTGCATCAGAATCCTCATAAGTAGATATGGACAAATCAAGGTCATTAGAAGAGTCAGAAGAAACAGAAACCTGATCAGAAAATTCATAACTAAGCTCAGCCCTAGGCCTCTTGGGGGGGGGTGACTACCCCTGATTAAAGTAATTAGATCTTCAGCCATTTTTATCATTTGTTTTTTAGGCATAGGGGCCTGAACATGTGGCCTGGGCGTCGTTTTTTTAGACACAGATCGAGATTTAGGCCTTAGTAATGAAGGTGGAGTCAATTTAATATGCAAGTCTGTAGGCCTGAATACACCCCTCAGAAGCCAGTGCCTGCACAGCGGCTCTGGACCCATCCAAGGCAGAGACATCCACGGGTTCCATAGGTGAAGCCTCTCGCGGCATACCGGACTCTGAATGGGTCTCAGTAGAGGCCTGTGAATCAGAAGTAGTAGGTATCAGGGGCTGCAAAAGCACCTCACTGAGTACCGGCGAACTGGCAACTGGCTTAGGAGAAGCATCGTCGGCAGTTTTGGACCTCGGAGGCCTGTCTCTGTTTTTATCTTTGCGTTTTTTCAGATTCCTGGTAGTCAGATGGCTAACAGACAACATTTCTGGATAATTAAACCAAAAACCGAAATATTTAGAGGCAAAAATGTACCGATGACAGTGCGCTGATTAAATAAAGCACAAAACTGACAGAAAGGTACGTCGTGGTCAGGGCCTAGGCAAGGAATACAGTACAAATGAAAATCTTTGTGAGGTATTTGCTTTCCACAAGTAATGCAATTATTAACTTTTACTGACATTGGTAAGTAGCAAGAAAAAGTTTCCCCAACGGGGTACTTAGCTTTAAGTTGAAGACTTTGGTTCTGAAACTCGAAAACGAAAAGTTTAGGAGGTGGCCGACCGGCACATGCGAACTGCTTCTGCTTCGGGTACTGCACGGCAAGAAAGACTGATGTAATGGCGTTGGTTGCATGTTTTATACCCTTGATGTCACGGAAGAAGGAACAGCAACTGACGCAGGACCCAAGACTTTGTTAATCAGGCCGACTGAAGGCAATGTGCCAGCAGATTACAAAAATGTAAGGACTGCAACAGTGAAACACGAAGAACATCTGCAGTGGCAAAACCAGCTCTGGACTTAGAAAAAATGGGCATGTGGTAAATCTTGGTGAAGGTATGTACAGAGGTCCAGGTAGCAGCTTCTAGGATGTCCCTGGTAGGGACACCTCTGAGAAAGGCTGTAGCAGGGGGTGAAAGAAGAGGGGTGGTTCAGTACTATAATAAGCTGAAACAGCAGAGCCATGAATTTTAACTGATGAGAAAGAAAGGCCCTTGTGGAGTATCTCTGTTAAGTACTGAAGAATATGCTGTAAGCAGGGCACCGTTGTGCCCATCCCAAGTCTGACTCCAGGAACAATATCTTTTCCACTTTTCGGCATAGGATTTTCTAGTACTAAACCTCCTTGCCTCCAGAATGACATCTAGCACCTGCTTACTGAGGCACGTTAATGGAGAGCTCAAGGAATTAGCCAGGCTGCAAGGTTCAGGGTTTGAAGTTGAGGGTGGAGAATTTAGCCCTCCTGCTGGGACAGCAGGGAAGGGGTCTGAGGCAGGTGCCATGGTTGAAGCAGTGACATACTGCGCAAGAAGGGGTACCACTGTTGGCGTGGCCAGTCTGGTGCAATCAATATTGTCCTTGGTTTGTCCTGTTTGATCTTTAGCAGAACTTTCGACTGGAGAGGCAAAGGGGGAAAGGCATAAACTGAGAGGCTTTCCCAGGTGAAGGACAGGGCATACACTTTCCAAGCTTGACTATGGGAAGTCCTTGCGCAGAATTTGTCCAATTTGCAGTTCTGAGGGGAGGCAAACAGGTCTATCTCTGGATTCTTCCATTTGTTTCTCAAAAGGTTGAATATAGTATAGTTGTGTACATTTACCATAAATGTAGATGTTCGAGTGTATTCACTGTTGCAGTCATTACATTTGGGTTATCTGCTTGCAGGCAGCCCTCAGCCGGGCTGATTATCAAAGTCTTGGGTACTGCATCGGTTGCTCTCTCTTCTTCCATGACGTCAGGTAGTCAGGCGTATAAAGCCTGCAGCCGACGCCATTACATCAGTTTTTCTTGCCCCAGATGTCAGGTGCCCCCATAATGGGAAGCAATTATATACAAGATTACACCTCCAATTCTAAGCAAATACACCAGAAAGCTTAAAGACAGTAAACAAGAAGAGAGGTATAGCAAACAGAAGTCAGGGGGCTGGAGGAAGGGTAACCAGGACTGCAGCAGTGAATACACTCTAACATCTACATTTATGGTAAGTGTACACAACTGTACTATGTTCTTCGTGTTTCACTGCTACAGTCAATACATTTGGGTAGATTCCCAAAGATAAGGAAGGGAGGAGGCAATTAGAGACCATTAAGACCAGCTATTAGGCCCTGCAAGACTGCAGTGGGAAAACCAGCTCTAGATTTAGAGAAAATAGGTGAGTGGTAATGTTTGGTGAAGGTATGAACAGAACTCCAGGTAGCAGCTTCTAGGATGTCCCTGGTAGGAACACCTCTGAGAAAGGCTGTTGAAGTAGATGCAGCCCTGGTGGAATGTGATCTTATCCCCTGTGGAGCAGGTTTTCCATGGTGCTTACACCAGAAATAAATGCAATGGCCTATCCATTTAGAAATGGTTTGCTTTGAAATGGCCTTTCCCTCTGCCCCTGCAGCAAAGACGACTAGCAGCTGTTCAGTTTTTCTGAGAAGCTTACTCCTGTCCAAATAAAATTTTAATTGTCTGTGCACATCCAAAGAGTGCAGTATCCGTTCTCCTTTGTTCTGTGGATTAGAAAAGAAGGATGGCAAATGAATGGACTGATTAAGGGCCACACTGGATACCACCTTGGGCATAAAGGAAGGATTGGTCCTGAGGGACACTCTGTCTGCATGGAATATGATGAAGGGCTCCACTGTCATGAGGGCCTGTAATTCAGACACTCTTCTTGCTGAAGTGATGGCTAGAAGGAAGGCTGTTTTCCAAGAAAGGAATTTCAACTCTGCAGTTACAGCTGGCTCAAAGGGAGGTACAATGAGCTTTTCTAATACAAAGTTAAGGTCCCAGGCTGGAGTAGGGGCTCTCCTGGGTGGTCTTAAACTTTTTGCCCCTCTGAGGAATTGCTTCAGCAGTGGGTGACAGAAGAGGGGTGGTTCTGTATTATAATGTGCTGAAATGGCAGAGGCATGAATTTTAATAGAAGAGAAGGAAAGGCCCTTGTGAAGCATCTCTGCTAAGTATTGAAGAATATGCAGTAAACTAGGCACTGTTGTGCCCATCCCCTGAGTTTGGCTCCAGGAACAGAATCTTTTCCACTTTTCAGCATAGGATTTTCTACTACTAGGCCTCCATGCCTTCAGAATGACATCCAGCACTTGCTTACTGAGGGATGGTAAAGGAGAGCTCAGGTAATTAGCCAGTCTGCAATGTTCAGGATTTGAAGCTGGGGGTGCAGAATCTGGCCCTCCTGCTGGGACAGCAGGGAAGGGGTTGGAGGCAGGTACCATGGTTCCAGCAGTGACAACTTGCGCAGAGGGGGGTACAAACGTTGGCATAGCCAGTCTGGTGAAATGAATATTGTCCTTGGTTTGTCCTGTTGGTCTTTAGTAGAACTTTGGAGAGGAGAGGCAGAGGGGGAAAGGCATAAACTGAGAGGCTTTCCAGAGTGAAGGACAGGGCATCCACTTTCCAAGCTTGTCTGTGGGGATTTCTTGTGCAGAATTTGTCCAACAGGTAGTTCTGAGGGGAAGCAAACAGGTCTATTTCTGGGCTCCCCCATTTGTTTGTCAACATGTTGAATATCTTTGGTTCTAGTTTCCACTTGTGTGGGTCCATGAGATTTCTGCTTAGTTTGTCTGCCAGTGAGTTTAGCTTGCCTGGCAAGAACTGAGCCTGCAGGTGCACTTGGTAGCTCAAGGCTGTGTTCCACAGAGCCATGGCTAGTCTGCAGAGGGGGAATGAGTGGGTCCCCCCCTGCTTGCTTATGTACCACATAACAGTGGTGTTTTCTGTTTTTACCAATAATTGTCCTGGAAGAATGTGGTCCTTGAAGGCTGTCGGAGCATTCTGTACAGCTAACATTTCTTTTTGATTGATATGCAGGTGCATCTGACTCGGGTTCCATTTGCCCTGAATCCACTGCCCTTCCAAGTGAGCCCCCCATGCATAGTCTCATGCGTCTGTTGCTAGGGTTTAGGCGGCAGGGGGTAGAGTGAATGGGAGCCCCTTGTTGTGGTAGCAGGCCTCTGCCTACCAAAGGAACTCTGTCTTTATGCAAGGAATGATAGGAATCATTGATTCCAGGTCCTAAGAATGTTGACACCATAGGCTTTGTAGATACCATTGTAGTTTCCTCATATGCAGTCTTGCATATGGAATTAGTAGAATGCAAGAGGCCATGAACCCCAGGGCTTGCAGGAATTTCCTTGCATATAGTTGGGTCTTTGTGGCCAGTAGTTTTGACATAAGCTGTCAAATAAACTTGTTTCTCTGGCGTGAGGTAAGCCTTCTGGGAAGTTGTGTTCAAGTTTGATCCCAGGAATACAATTTGTTGGCAGGGTACTAGATGAGATTCCTTGTAGTTTATGGTATACCCCAGGGAAGTTAGAAGTTTCTTTACAAATGCCAGATGTTTTAGTAGCATGCCCTGGCTTTCTGCCCGAATTACACAATCGTCCTGGTATAGGTATATCTGAATATTTCTTTGCCTGCAAAATGCAATGACTGGAGCTAGACACTTTGTGAATACCCTGGGTGCAGTAGATAAGCCAAAGGGAACTGCAGAGAACTGACAGTGCATGGAGCCTGCTCTGAAGCGTAGGTATTTCCTACAAGATTCCCTTATTGGAATGTGCAGGTAAGCTTCCTTTAAGTCTAAGGTTGCCAACCAGGCATCTTTGCCTAGCATACGAAGCAGCTGTTGAAGTGTTAGCATTTTGAATTTTGGGATTACCAAGAAGGTGTTTAGAATAGAGAGGTCCAGGATAGGATTCCAGGAGCCGTCTTTTCTGGGTACCAGGAAAAGTCTTGAGTAAAAAAACCCTGCTGTTGAGCCTCTGCCCAGTGATTTGGGGGTAGGGTCTGGCCAACCGTTTGGGGCTGGTAAGTGTGGAAGTGGAATCTGTATCCTTGAAAAACTATATTTAAAACCATTTGTCTTGGGTAATGAGTTCCCAGTTTTTTGCATGCAGGGTGATCTTTCCCCCTAAGGGAGCAGGCAGATGAGCAGGGCTTGGAAGGTTTAAGGTTAAGTCATTGTGACAGTTTTTCCATAGGGGGTGCCTTACTACTTCCAGCTTTGGAAGTGGGAGTCCCCCACTGCTTAGGCCTGTGAGTACCTTGAGACTGTAGCCTAGGTGGTCTGCTGTTCCTTGATTTGGACTGAGAAGGCCTGGAAGAGACAGGAAAGGACCATTTCTTAGAAGGCCAATGCCTGCTAAATCTAGGAGGCTGTACTTGTAGGAAATCTTTTAACAGTTTGCATAAATTTAGCTTTTTCCTCCATCTTTTTAAGGACGACTTCTGCTTTGCTGCCAAACAGGCGGTCTTGGTTTAAGGGAGCATCCAATAATTTAGCTTTAATATGATTTGGCAAATTTTGCTCCTTAAGCCAAGCATGCCTTCTAAGTACAGACCCAGTGACAGCTGCTCTGCAAGAATCTTCTAAAGCATCAAAACCACATTGCAAAGTATGTTTACCAACTTGTTCAGCAGAAGGCATTAAATCCTGTAATTTCTTTATTTTCAGCAGTCAGGAAACAACATCATTTTCTGTTTAAGTAGTCCCACAATATGCTGCTCATACTTTAACATATGAAACTGGCAGTTTAAGACCCAAATGGCCAAAGTAGCAGAAGTGCACACCTTCTTAACCAACTGTCCAAGGCCCTGGAATCTCTATCAGAGGGGGTAGGGGTTTTGGCAGTAGTAGCCTTAATGCCTTTAGGTCGTTGGGAAATTGTCTCTGGGTCCGCAGTAGGATTCTTGAAGAGGAACTTGTGAGAGTCAGGTACTCTGTATAACCTTGTCAGCCTTCCTGGGAGCTGGAGGTAAAGTGTCTGGGGCCAGGCTAGATTCCAAGAAGGCATCATCTATAATGTCCAGGACAGGAGGGATAGCTAAAGGCCTGTGTTGAGGGAGGAGTAAGAATTCCCTAAGCCTCTTTTTTGAATCAGAGTAATCCTGGCTTTCCCAACGGAAATACTCACTAAGAGTGTGCAAGGTTTCACCAAAAGAAAAACTTCTGGAGGGGGAAGCAGAGGGAATGGAATCCTCTGCATCAGCATCCTCATAGGTAGATAAGGGCAAATCCTGGTCATGAGAAGAAACAGAAATTTCAGAATCCTGATCAGAAGAATCAGAAGGAAAATCAGTTCTAGGTCTCTTAGAGGGAGAAGGCTGGCTTCCCCTAATTAAAGTAATAAGGTCTTCAGCCATTCTTATCATTTGTTTTTTAGGCATATGGGCCTGACCATGCGGTTTGGACATTGGTTTTCTAGGCGCGAGTCGAGTTTTAGGCCTTGAAAAAGAAGGCTTCGGTTTGAAATGCAAGTCAGTAGGCCTGAATACACTCTCAGTAGCCAGTGCCTGCACAGTGGCTCCAGACCCATCCAAGATAGAGACATCCACAGTTTCCATAGTCGAAGAAGCATCTTGTGGCATACCGGACTCCGAAAGGGTCTCAGGAGAGGCCTGCGAATATGAAGAAGCGGGTATCAGGGGCTGTGAAAGCACCTCACTGAGTACCAGTGAACTGGCGACTAGCTTAACGGAAGCATCGTCGGCAGCTTTGGACCTATGCGGTCTGTCTCTGTCTTTATCTTTACATTTTTTCAGAATGTCAGTAGTCAGATGGCTTAACGAAGCCATTTCTGGATAGTTAAACAGAGTACTAAAATAATTTGCTGCATAAAGAAATTGATGATTAATAGTCCGGGGGTTGAATAAAGCAGAAAACCGACAGTGAGGGACGTTGTGGTCTGGGCCTAAGCAAGGAATGCAGTACGAATGAAAATCTTTTTAACTTTTACTGACATTAGTTATGAGCAAGAAAAAGGATCCCCAACGGGGTACTCAGCTTTTTTTAAAACTTCAGTTCTGAAACTAGAAAATGAAATTTCAGGAGTCGGCCGACTGGCACTTGCAAACTGCTTCTGCTTCGGGCACCACTCGGCAAGAAAGACTGATGTAATGGCATCGGCTACATGTTTTATACCCCTGAAGACCTGACGTCATGTAAGAAGAAAAGTACAGTTTTGTACCTACAATAAATGTAGATGTTCGAGTGCTAATACAGCTGCAGTAATAACAGATGGGTTTTCTGCCGTCAGGCGGGTCCTCGGTCGGCCAAATTCCAAAGTCTAGGTCCGGCGTCGGTTGTTGTCGCTTTCTTTCCAGACGTCAGTGCGACAGGGGTATATAAGACACAGCCAACGCCATTTTCTTCAGTCTTTCTTGCCCCAGATGTCAGGTGCCCCCAGAAGGAAGGCAATACATAAATTATATATATAATCAAGCAATGCAATATAATCAAAAATCAGTAGTTGCAAGCAAATACACCATAGAAGGATAACCCAATCAGGTTGTATGAGGAGGTGTTAGCCACTAGGCCTTTACCAAGAGGGGAAGGAGGGAGGGAAACCTGTACTGCAGCTGTATTAGCAATCGAACATCTACATTTATGGTAGGTACAAAACTGTACTATGTTCATCGTGCATAAAGCTGCAGTAATCACAGATGGGTAGAATCCCAAAGCTACGCACAGGGTGGTAGGCACTAGGTGGAACTGGGAGCAGCCAGAATGCCCTGCAACACAGCAGTGGCAAAGCCTGCTCTAGTTTTGGAGTATAAAGGCAGGTGGTAGTGTTTTGTGAAGGTATGCACAGAACTCCAAGTGGCTGCCTCCAAAATATCTTTGGTAGGGACTCCTCTGAGGAAGGCTGTAGAGGTAGCTGTGGCCCTTGTGGAGTGGGATCTGATGCCTGTAGGAACAGGTTTGCCAAGAAAGGAGTAACAAAACCGTATGCAGTGGCCTATCCACTTTGAAATTGTCTGTTTGGAAATTGGCTTCCCTTGAGCTCCTACAGCATAGGACACAAAAAGTTGTTCTGATTTCCTGAAAGGCTTTGTTCTGTCCAAATAGTAACGTAGCTGACTATGGATGTCTAAGGAATGTAGCAGCCTTTCCCCTTTGTTTTGAGGATTGGGGTAAAAGGTAGGTAAGTGTATGGCCTGATTTAAAGCTACCCTGGATACTACCTTAGGCATAAATGACGGGTTGGTTCGTAGGGCAACCCTGTCCTGATGGAAGATGAGAAAGGGCTGCACAGCCATTCGGGCTTGTAGTTCCGAAACCCTACGAGCAGAGGTAATGGCCAGAAGGAAAGCTGTTTTCCAGGACAAATATTACAAATCTGTTGAGGCAGCTGGTTCAAAGGGAGGTAATGTTAATTTTTCTAGAATGTAGTTAAGATCCCAGGCTGGTATTGGTTGTTTCCTTGGAGGTGTTATATTCTTAGCTCCTCTGAGGAACTGTCTTAAAAGTGGGTGAGAGAATAAGGGTGGATCAGTGTTGTATTCTGCAGAAATGGCTGAGGCATGAATTTTGATGGAGGAAAATGAAAGTCCACTGTTCAACAGCTCAGCTAGATACTGTAATACCCGAGGCAAATTCAGTTTTCTAGGTCCTGGCCTTTTTTCTCATTCCAAGGGCAAAACCATTTCGATTTTGCGGAGTAAGCCTTTCTAGTAGATGGCCTTCTGGCCTCCAAAATGACATCCTGCACCTCTTTGGAGAGTAGGGTCTGTTGTGGTGTTAAGGAATTTTCCATGCAGCCAGATTGAGCGTTTTCAGCTGACTGTGAAGAGTTTTGTAGCTGTGCTGAGTCAGTAGAAGAGGCATTAGAGGTAGGGTCCAGGGAGGGGCATGTGTTAGGCTCCTCAGGAGTGGGTACCAGTGTTGTCTTGGCCAGTCTGGAGCAATCAGTATCATCTTCGGTCTGTCTGCTCTTGCTTTCAAGAGCACCTTGGGCAGAAGAGGCAAAGGTGGGAAAGCGTAAACTGTCCATGCTGCCTAACTGAAAGAAAGGGCGTCCACTCTCCAGGCCTTTGGATGAAAGGTCCTTGAACAGAACGTTTTCAATTGATGATTCCTGTGGGAGGCGAAGAGATCTATGTCTGGCCTTCCCCACGCTTGGATTATCTTTGTAAACACTTGAGGATGCAACTTCCATTCGTGTGGGTCTGTCATATTTCTGCTTAGATTGTCTGCCAGCGTGTTTTCCAATCCTGGCAAGTACTGTGCTTGAAGTTCGATTTGCCATTCCAGAGCCAAGTTCCAAAGTGACATGGCTAGCCTGCACAGGGGGTATGAATGCGTTCCACCTTGTTTGTTTATGTACCACATTACTGTGGTGTTGTCTGTTCTTATCAATAATTGCCCTGGATGCAGGAGGTCCTTGAAAGCTGTAATTGCATTTATCACTGCTAGCATTTCTTTTTGATTGATGTGAAGGTGCTTTTCCTTTTGGGACCATTTGCCCTGAATGCACCTGTCTGTCATGTGCGCCCCCCAGGCGTAGTCTGAGGCGTCTGTTGTGATGACTTGATTTGCTTGAGGCTTGCAGAATGGAAGACCTGGGTTTGTTTGGCATGCTTGGGCCCACCATAGAAATTCCTTTTGCAAACATGGGATTATTGGTATTATTGTTTCCAAACTTTGGCTGTGTTGAGACCATAGGTTTTTTAGGTACCATTGAAGTTTCCTCATATGCAACTTTGCACACGGGATTAGAAGAATGCAAGATGCCATGAAGCCCAGAGCCTGCAGGATTTTCCTTGCAGTGAGCCTGGTACAATTTGCTAGTATTTTGAAGTACTGAGTTAGTTGCCCCTGTTTTTCTGGCGTAAGATAGGCCATCTGGGTGTTTGTGTCCAAGTTGGCGCCCAGGAAAGTTATTTTCTGAGATGGTGTTAGTCTAGATTTCTCTTTGTTGACTGTGTATCCCAGAGAATTCAATAACCGTGTTACATAAGCCAGATGTTCCAGAAGTATGTGCTTGCTGTCCGCTTGGATCAGGCTGTCGTCCAAATAAGGGTAAATTTGTATCCTTTGAAGTCTGCAGTAGGCAATTACTGATGCCAGGCATTTTGTGAATACTCTGGGCGCAGTAGATAAGCCAAAGGGCAAATCAGAGAATTGATAGTGGATTGAACCTGCAAGAAATCTGAGGTATTTTCTGCAGCTTTGTCTGATTGGGACATGCAGGTATGCCTCCTTGAGGTCCAATGTTACCAGCCAAAACTCCTTGCCCAGCATGGGAAGAAGCTGCTGTAATGTGAGCATCTTGAATTTTGGTACGAGTAGAAATGTGTTTAGGATGGATAAGTCCAAAATGGGTCTCCAGTCGGTTCCTTTCCTTGGTACCAGAAAAAGTCTGGAATAAAAACCTTGACCTTGTTCGTGAGTAGGTACCTCTTGAATAGCTTTCATGTCCATAAGCTTTGAAATTTGTATTTGAGCCTCTGCCCTTTGATTGTGTGGCAGGTTCGGCATGCCTCTCATTTTTGGAAGAGTGTGAAAATGAAATCTGTAGCCTCTGTTTATAATGTCCAGGATCCATTTGTCTGTTGTGATAATATGCCAATTTCTTGTAAATAATGCCAGCTTTCCTCCCAAGGGTGCTGTCAGCTGAGACTTGCTTGGCATGAAAAGGGGGAAGTCATTGGGTTTGTTTCCTGTATTGTTGTGCACTGTCTTCACCACCTCTTGGTGCTGGAGTTTGCCATTGTCTGCCTCTATATGATCCTTGAGGTTGTCCTCTGCCCCTTGTGCGCCTGTATCTACCTCTTTGTGGCTTGTCCGTGGCTGGAAAGGACCAGTTTTTTGAAAGCCAATTTCTGCTAAAATGTGGTGGTTGAACCTGTAGAAAAGCTTTGACAGTTTGCATAGCTTTAGCTTTTTCTTTCATTTTCCGTAGTATCTCCTCAGCATTAGTACCAAATAGTACATCCTTTTGTAAAGGAGCATCTAGTAGTTTAGCTTTAACATGGTCAGGCAAGGTTTGTTCCCTAAGCCAGGCATGTCTACGAATGACTGATCCTGTCACAGCAGCTCTACTTGAGGCCTCTAGGGCATCATAGCCACATTTTAAGGTGTGTTTACCCACTTGTTCTGCACTATGCATCATATCCTGCAACTCCTTCAAATCTGGTTGTTCAGGTTGAGACATTTTATTTCTTAATTGTGATAACAGAAACTGCTGATATTTAAGCATATGGAACTGACAACTCAAGGCCCTCATGGCTAGGGTGGCCGAGGTATATACCTTTTTTCCCCACCTTTCTAAGGATCTAGACTCTCTTTCGGAAGGTAGTTGATTCCTAGCAGTAGAGGCCTTCATTCCCTTGGGGCCTTGAGAAATGGTTTCAGGGTCAGCATTATGGCTTTTGTAAAGAAATTGGTGAGAGTTAGGAACTCTGTAGTACCTATCAGGCTTGACTGGGGCAGGAGGCAGGGAATCCGGATTTAGGCAAGCCTCCGAGTAAACATCATCAAGTATGTCCAAGACAGGAGGTATCGCCAGAGGTCTGTGCTGAGGTAACAAAAGAAATTCCCTAAGTCTTTTCTTGGAATCAGAAAAGTCTTGGCCTTCCCAATGGAGGTGTTCCCTCAAGGTGTGCAAGGTTTCCCCAAAAGAAAAATCTTCTGGGGGAGATACAGAAGGAATGGACTGCTCAGCATCCGAATCTTCGAAAGGGGAGTACGAGTGTTCCTCTTCATCAGAATGTTCTGAAAAAATGGAGTCCTGGTCAGAAGAGGGAGAAGCTTCCTCCCCTCTGGGTCTCTTGTCTGGAGGGGGTTGGGAGCCCCTGATAAGAGTAATTAAATCCTCAGCCATTTTTAGCATCTGCTTTTTAGGCATGGGGCCTGGAGATGGGCCCTGTGCAATAGGCCTCTTGGGATGCATGGCTGATTTGGACTTAGTAAAGGCCTTTATGGAAAAGGAAGATGAGGGTCTAAAGACACCATGGGTGGAAGTGGACCTGTCCACATTAGGAGGCTCAACACTCACAGTGGCTTCGGTGGTTGTAGTCTGGGTATGGGCCGAGGTACCTGCGGTCTCGGTTACAGAGGACACCGCCAAAGAAGTGTCGTCGGTAGTCAGGGGCTGCGTAGGTGTCTCGCTGTAGCCGGTTTTGGCGTGGTGTCGGTGGAGACCGCGGGCCTCGCGTGTCGGTCTTTGTCCTTGTGTTTTTTTAACAAAACGGTAGTCGGAGTATCCGACGACATTCCATAATCAAAGGCTTTACCAAAAAAGTGTTGGGCGAACTCCGCCCGACGCATAATAGTGCGTTTATTGAAAATAGCGCAAAAGCGACAGGCCGAGACGTTGTGGTCTGGGCCTAAACAAGGTATGCAGAGGGAATGGAAATCTTTATGCGGTATTTGCTTCCCACAAGAAATACAATTGTTAACTTTGTCTCTCATCGGTCTGAGGCAAGAAAAGTTTCCCCAACGGGGTACTTAGCTTTAAAGAAGACTTCGGTTTCCAATTTTTTCGTAATTTCAGGAGCTGGCCGACCGGCACTTGCGAACTGCTTCTGCTTCGGGCACCGCGTGGCAAAAAAGACTGAAGAAAATGGCGTCAGCTCTGTCTTATATACCCCTGTCGCACTGACGTCAGGAAAGAAAGCGATAACAACTGACGCCGGACCTAGACTTTGGAATTCGGCCAAACGAGGACCTGCCTGACGGCAGAAAACCCATCTGTGATTACTGCAGCTGTATGCACGATGAACATCAGCATCCGACGCAGGAATCCAAGACTTTGATTTTCAGGCTGGTTGAGGGTTACCTGCAGGCAGATAACCCCAATGTAATGACTGCAACAGCGAAACACGAAGATCAGGGGGTGCCAATGCTGTCTGTGCCAGTCTGGAACAATGAGGATGGCCCTTGGTCTCTCCTCTCTTATTTTCATCAGAAACTTGGGAATAAGGGGAAGAGGAGGATACACATACACAAAGAGGGAATTCCATGTGACAGTCAAGGCATCCAACTTCCATGCCAGGAAGTGGAACTCCCTAGTGCAGAACGTTTGCAACTGGTGGTTGAGGTGTGAGGCAAAGAGATCCATTTCTGGGGTCCCCCACTCCTGGGTGATTTTCAGGAAGATTTCTCTATGGAGCTGCCATTCATGGGGGTCCAATAAGTTTCTACTTAGGTGGTCTGCCAGGGTGTTGTTGACCCTGGTATGTACTGGGCAATTAGATGTTGCCCTATGGAGGTATGCTGTAAGCCAGAGACTCATGGCTAACCTGCACAGGGGGTAGAAATGGATGTCGCCCTGCTTGTTGATGCACCACATCACTGTGGTGTTGTCTGTTTGTATAAGGACGACTCCTGGCCTGAGATGGGTTGGAAGGAAGTCAGGGCCTTGTGTACTACTATCATTTCTTTCTGATTGATGTGCAAGTGAAGTTGCTGGGCATTCCAAAGGCCTTGGGTACACCTGACTCCTAGGTGAGCCCCCCAAGCGTTGTTGGTGGTGATGGCCTGGCCGGAAGGGCGGGGGATGAAGGGAAGACCTTTGTTGAAGGCACAGTCCTCTGCCCACCAGAGAAATTCTGCCCTTATACATGGGATCAGAGGGAGTGTGGTCTCTAGTGGCTGACAGTGCTAACACCAAAGGTTCCTAAGTACCACTGAAGTTTTGTCATGTGAAGCCTGGTGAGAGTGATAAGGATGCAAGATGCCATGTATCCTAGGGCTTGCAGGAACTTCCTTGCAGTCAGGTGGCTTCTCGAAGCCAGCTGGGTGAAGTAGAGAGGCAGGAAGCTCTTTTTTTTCTGAGGATAGGAAGGCCATTTGGGATACTGTGTCTAGCACAGCTCCCAGGAAAATAATTTGTCTGGCGGGGTTTTGTTTTGATTTTTTCTCGTTGATGGTGAACCCTAGGGAAGCGAACAGAGATTTGACAACGAGAAGGTCCTGGAGCAACTTTTCTTTGCACTCCACCTGAATGAGGCGGTCATCCAGGTAAGGATAAATCTGTATATTTCTCTGTCTGCAGAATGCTATAGCCGGGGCCAAGCATTTGGCGAATACTCTGGGATAAGCCAAAGGGCAGTGCAGAGAAGGTACAGTTGTGTACACTTACCACAAATGTAGATGTTCGAGTGTATTCATTGTTGTAGTCATCAAATTTGGGTTATCTGCTTGCAGTATCCCTCAATCGGCCTGATTATCAAAGTTTTGGGTCCTGCTTCGGTTGCTGTCTCATCTTCCGTGACGTCAAGTAGTCAGGGGTATAAAGCATGCAGTCGACGCCATTACATCAGTTTTTCTTGCCCCAGATGTCAGGTGCCTCCCTAATATATATACAAGGTTATACCTCCAATAAAAAAGCAAATACACCAAAAAGCTTTTAAACATAGCAAAGAAGAGTAGAGCTATAGCCAAAAGAAGTCAGGGGGCTGGAGGGAGGTTAACCAGGACTGCAACAGTGAATACACTTGAATATCTACATTTATGGTAAGTGTACACAACTGTACTATGTTCTTCGTGTTTCACTGTTGCAGTCATCACATTTGAGTAGATTCCCAAAGCTAAGGATGGGAGGAGGAATTTAGATAGCATTAGGACCAGCTATAAGGCCCTGCAAGACTGCAGTGGCAAAGCCAGCTCTGGATTTAGAGAAAACTGGTAAATGGTAATGCTTGGTGAAAGTATGTACAGAACTCCAGGTAGACGCTTCTAGGATGTCCCTGGTAGTGACACCTCTGAGAAAGGCTGTAGATGTAGATGCAGCCCTGGTTGAATGGGGTCTAATCCCCTGTGGGACAGGTTTTTGCAAGGTGCTTGTAGCATAAATGAATGCAATGGCCTATCCACTTAGAAATGGTTTGCTTTGAAATAGCCTTCCCCTCTGCCCCTGCAGCAAATGCCACCAGCAGTTGTTCAGATTTCCTTTGAGGTTTAGTCCTGTCCATGTAAAATCTAAGTTGTCTGTGCATATCCAATGAGTGTCGTATCCATTCCCCTTTGTTCTGTGGATTAGAAAAGAAGGTTGGTAGATGAATGGACTGATTAAGAGCCACACTGGATACCACCTTGGGCATGAAGGAGGGATTGGTCCTGAGGGACACCCTGTCCGCATGAAAGATGATGAAAGGCTCCACTGCCATAAGGGCCTGTAATTCACATACCCTTCTCGCTGAAGTAATTGCTAAAAGGAAGGCAGTTTTCCAAGAAAGGAACTTTAACTCTGCACTTGCAGCTGGCTCAAAAGGAGGAAGAGTGAGTTTTTCCAATACAAAGTTAAGATCCTATGCTGGAGTTGGGGCTCTCCTGGGTGGTCTTAACTTTTGGCCCCTATGAGGAACTGCTTGAGCAGTGGATGAGAGAAGAAGGGTGGTTCTGTGTTGTAATGGGCAGAGATGGCTGAGGCATGAATTTTGATGGAGGAAAAAGAAAGGCCCTTGTGAAGCATCTCAGTTAAGTATTGAAGAATCTGAGGTAAACTGGGCGCTGCTGTGCCCATCCCATGAGTTTGATTCTAGGTACAGAAACTTTTCCAATTTTTAGCACAAGATTTTCTAGTACTAGGCCTCCTAGCCTCCAAAATGACATCCAACACTTGTTTACTGAGGGATGGTAATGGAGAGATTAGGTAATTAGCGAGGCTGTCAGGTTCAGGGTTTGAAGCTGAGGGTGCAAAATCTGGCTCTCCTGCTGTGACAGCAGGGTAGGAATCTGAGGCAGGTACCATGGAGCCAGCAGTGACAAACTGTGCAAGAGGGGGTACAAGTGTTGGCGTGGCCAGTCTGTTGCAATCAGTATTATCCTTGGTTTGTCCTGTTTGATCTTTAATAGCACTTTGGAGAGGAGAAGCAGATGAGGAAAAGCATAAACTGATAAATTTTTCCAGCTGAAGGACAGAGCATCCACTTTCCAAGCTTGTTTGTGGGGAGCCCATGTGCAGAATTTGTCCAACTGGTAGTTCTGGGGGGAGGCAAACAGATCTATATCTGAGCTCCCCCATTTGTTTATTAACATGTTGAGTCTTTGCTTCCAATTTTCACTTGTGTGAGTCCATGAGATTTCTGCTTAGTTCATCTGCTAGTGTATTTAATTTTCCTGGCAGGAACTGAGCCTGTAGATGCACTTGGTAGCCCAAGGCTGTTTCCACACAGCAATGGCTAGTCTGCAGAGGGAATAAGAATGGGTACCCCCTGTTGTTTATGTACCACATAACAGTGGTGTTGTCCGTCTTTATCATTAATTGTCCTGGTAGAATGTGGTCCTTGAAGGCTGTCAGAGCATTCTGTACAGCTAAAATTTCTTTCTGATTGATAGGCAGGTGCATTTGACTTGGGTTCCATTTGCCCTGAAAGCACTTCCCTGCCAAGTGAGCCTCCAATGCATAGTCTGATGCATATGTAGTTAGGGTTTGGGCGGCTGGGGGTAGAGTGAATGGCAGTCCCTTGTTTTGGTGGCAAGCCTCTGCCCACCAAAGGAACTCTAACCGTAGGCAAGGTATGACAGGAATCATTGCTTCTAGGTCCTGAGAATGTTGACACCATAGGCTTTTTAGATACCACTGTAGTTTCCTCATATGCAGTCTTGCATATGGAATTAGTAGAATGCAGAAGGCCATGAACCCCAAGGCTTGCAGTATTGGCCTTGCAGATAGCAGGGTTTTTTTGTAGCCATAAGTTTGAAGTAAGTTGTCAAATTAATTTGTTTCTCTGGCGTGAGGAAAGCCATCTGGGAAGTTGTGTTCAAGCTTGCTCCCAGGAATAAAATTTGTTGACAGGGTACCAGATGTGACTTATTTTTGTTTATGGTGTACCCCAGACAAGTTAGCACCTTTTGTACAAATGCCAGATGATTCAAAAGTATGTCCTGGCTTTCTGTCTGAATTAGACAATCGTCCAGGTATTGGTATATTTGAATATTTCTTTGCCTGCAAAATGCAATGACTGGAGCTAGGCACTTTGTGAATACCCTGGGTGCAGTAGATAAGCCAAAGGGCAGTGCGGAGAACTGCTTTGAAGCGTAGGTATCTTCTGCAGGATTCCCTGATTGGGATGTGAAGGTAGGCTTCCTTTAAATCAAGTGTTGCCAACCAGGCATCTTTGCCTAGCATAGGAAGTAACTGGTGAAGGGTAAGCATCTTGAATTTTGCAATCACTAAAAAGGTGTTTAAGATAGAAAGGTCCAGGATTGGACACCATGAGTTGTCTTTTCTGGGTACCAGAAAAAGTCTTGAGTAGAAACATTGTCTCTCTTACTCTTCTGGTACAGTTTGAATAGCCTTTATGCTTAAGAGAGAGAGTACTTGCATTTGAGCCTCTGCCCACTGATTTGGGGGCAGATCTGGCCAACCTTTTGGGGTTGGTAATGTGTGGAAGTAAATCTGTATCCTTGGGAAACTAGATTTAAAACCCATTTGTCCTGGGTAATGAGTTCCCAGTTTTTTGCCTGTACAGCAATCTTTCCCCCTAAAGGAGCAGTCAGTTGAGAAGTGCTTGGAAGTTATAAAGTTAAGTCACTGAGACAGTTTACCATAGGGTGAGTCTTACTACTCCCTGATTTGGAAGTGGGAGCCCCCCCACTGCTTAGTACTATGCGTACCTTGGGACCGAAGCCTGGGTGTTCTGCTGGTTTTGGGTTTGGACTGAGAAGGCCTGGAAGAGGCAGGAAAAGACCAATTCTTAGAAGGCCAATGCCTACTAAATCTTGGAGGCTGTACTTGTAGGAAATCTTTAACAGTTTGCACAGATTTAGCTTTTTCCTTATCTTTTTAAGAACTACTTTGGCTTTGTTGCTAAACAGGCGGTCCTGATTTAAGGGAGCATCCAGCAATTTAGCTTTAACATGATCTGGCAAAGATTGCTCCTTAAGCCAAGCACACCTTCTAAGTACAGACCCAGTGACAGCAGCCCTGCAAGACGCCTCTATTGAATCAAAACCACATTGCAAAGTATGCTTTCCAACATGTTCAGCAGAATGCATTAAATAGTACAGTTGTGTACCTACCATAAATGCAGATGTTCGAGTGTATTCACTGTTGCAGTCATTACACTTGGGTTATCCTGCTGGCAGGTGACCCGCAGTCTGCCCGAGTTCCAAAGTCTTGGTCTGGCGTTGGTTGCTACCGCCTCTTCCCTGACGTCAGTCCGCCAGGGGTATAAAAGTTGCAACCAACGCCATTTTCTTCAGTTTTTCTTGCCCCAGATGTCAGGTGCCCCAGATAGGAAGGCTGGAAAGATAAAATTATGCCAAAAAACATGCATATATTATAAACATTTCCTTCATCTACAAGCAAATACACCACATAGGTTATATAGAGTTGAGAAGTACAGAGAAGTCCCAGCAATGAAAAGGGGGATGGTGGGTGGGTGGGTAACCTGGACTGCAACAGTGAATACACTCGAACATCTACATTTATGGTAGGTACACAACTGTACTATGTTCATCGTGTTTCACTGTTGCAGTCATTACACTTGGGTAGAATCCCAAAGCTGAGGTTGGGCGGCTGGGTCTAAACTGGATTTGGAGAGGCTACCAGGCCCTGCAGAACTGCAGTGGCAAAGCCTGCTCTGGATTTAGAGTAGAGAGGTAAGTAGTAGTGCTTGGTGAAACTGTGCATTGAGCTCCAGGTTGCAGCTTCTAAAATGTCTTTGGTTGGTACTCCTCTGAGAAAAACTGCTGAAGTGGCTGCTGCTCTGGTAGATTTGCCATGTTGTGCATAACAGAAGAGGATGCAGTGGCCTATCCATTTTGAAATTGTCTGCTTTGTAATAGGCTTTCCTTGTGATCCTGCAGCATAGGCTACAAACAGTTGCTCAGTTTTTCTGAAAGCTTTTGTTTTGTCCAAGTAGAATCGTAGCTGGCTGTGTATATCCAAAGAGTGCAGAAGTCTCTCCCCTTTATTCTGGGGATTTGGGTAGAAAGTAGGTAAATGAATGGTTTGGTTCAAGGCCACATTGGAGACCACTTTTGGCATGAATGTTGGGTTTGTCCTCAGAGAGACCATGTCCTGATGAAAAAATGATGAAAGGTTCCACAGTCATTAATGCCTGTAACTCTGACACTCTTCTTGCTGAAGTTATTGCTAGGAGCAGAACAGTTTTCCATGATAAGAATTTTAGGTCAGCTGTGCTGGCTGGTTCAAAAGGAGGCAGTGTGAGCTTTTCTAAAACAAAATTGAGATCCCAAGTTGGTACTGGTGCTCTCCTTGGGGGTCTTATATTTTTTGCCCCTCTGAGGTACTGTCGTAGTAGAGGATCTGAAAAAATAGGAGGTTCCGTATTGTAATGAGCTGAAATGGCAGTGGTGTGGATTTTAACTGATGAGAAAGATCGGCCTTTGTCCAGCATCTCAGTTAGGTATTGTAAAATCTGACAAATATTAGGGACAAGTGGTTCGAGCCCTTGTGCCTGGTTCCAAGCACAGAATCTCTTCCATTTTTCAGCATAAGATTTTCTAGTGCTGGGTCTCCTGGCTTCTAAGATGAGCTTAACAGCTTTAGAGAAAGGTGCAATCTGAGTGGCTACATTATCTGCCATGCTGCCAGATTTAAGGTTCTGAGTTGACTGCGCAGAATCTGATTGTTTTGTTGTGTCAGAAGATGAGGGATTTGAGGTAGAGGCCAAGCTGGGCCTTGAGACAAGCTCTTTAGGATTGGACACCAGTGCTGGCGTGGCCAGTCTGGGGCAATCAGGATCATTTTTGGCCTTTCTTGTCTGACTTTTAGGAGTACCTTGGTAAGGAGAGGCATCAGAGGGAAGGCATAGACTTGTCAGGCCTTTCCAGCTAAATGATAGAGCATCCACTTTCCATGCTTGAGAGTGATAAGTTCCTGTGCAGAATTTCTGTATTTGGTAATTGTGAGGGGAGGCAAAAAGACCAATGTCTGGGCTTCCCCATTTCCTTGTTATCATGCTGAACACCTGTGGATTTAGTTTCCATTCATGAGGATCCATGAGATTTCTGCTTAGTTCGTCTGCCAGTGTATTTTTTGTTCCTGTCAGGAATTGTGCCTGCAGATGTACTTGATAGATCAGTGTTGTGTTCCACAAAGTCATGGCTTGCCTGCATAGGGGGTAGGAATGTGTGCCCCCTTGCTTGTTTATGTACCACATAACTGTGGTATTGTCCGTCTTTATTAATAGTTGTCCTGGTTGTAGTAGGTCCTTGAAAGCTGTCAGGGCACTCTGTACAGCTAGCATCTCTTTTTGATTGATGTGAAGATGCATTTGTTCCTTGGGCCATGTGCCCTGAATACATTTTCCTGCCATATGTGCCCCCCACGCATAATCCGAAGCGTCCATTGTTATTGTCTGCCTGGCTGTGGGCAAAGTGAAAGGCTGTCCCTTGTTGTGGTGACAGGCCTGGGCCCACCATCGAAACTCCTGTTGTAGGCAGGGAATTAAAGTTATGACCGTCTCCACGCTGTGACAATGCTGAGTCCAAACATTTTTTAGATACCATTGTAGTTTCCTCATAGCAGTTTTGCATATGGAATTAGTAGAATGCAGGATGCCATGAAGCCCAGGGCCTGCAGAATTTTTCTTGCAGGGACCTGGGTTTTTGTTGCCACCATTTGAAAGTAATGAATCAGTTGCCTTTGTTTGTCTGGCGTGAGATAAGCCATCTGGGCAGTTGTATTTAAGCTTGCACCCTTGAGAGGGCACTAGTTTTGATTTCTTTTCGTTTACTGTGTACCCTAGACAAATTAGCAATCTTTTTACAAACACCAGATGCTTTAGAAGAATGTCCTTGCTCTCTGCTTGAATAAGGCAGTCATCCAAGTAGGGATATATTTGAATTCCTTTTTGTCTGCAAAATGCAATTACTGGTGCCAGGCATTTTGTGAAGACCCTGGGCGCAGTAGATAAGGCAAAGGGCAGTGCAGAGAATTCGTAATGCATTGAGCCTGCTATGAATCTGAGGTATCTTCTGCAAGACTGTCTGACTGGAACATGCAGGTATGCCTCCTTGAGGTCCAAAGTAACTAGCCAAGCCTTCTTGCCCAGCATGGGCAGAAGTTGATGTAGTGTTAACATTTTGAATTTTGGAACATCCAGGAAAGTATTTAGGATTGACAGGTCCAGTATTGGTCTCCAGGCTTTGTCCTTTCTGGGTACTAAGAAAAGTCTTTTCCAAGGCCTCCAGGCCTTGTCCTTTCTGGGTACCAAGAACAGTCTTGAGTAAAATCCTTGTCCCTGCTCTTGCTCTGGTACTTGTTGAATAGCCCCCATGTCCATGAGGGATGAGACTTGTTTTTCTGCCTCTGCCCATTGATTTTTTGGCAGATCTGGCCAGCCGTTTGTCTTTGGCAGAGTATGGGAATGGAACTTTTAGCCTTGTGACACTATATTTAGAACTCACTTGTCCTGGCTTATGATGTGCCAATTTTGAGAAAAAAGTGCTAATTTTCCCCCTAAGGGTGCTGCCAGAAAATAAATGCTTGTTGCAGGCAGGGGGAAGTCATTGGGACTGTTTTCTGTATGTTTGTGATCTATCTTCTCTAGCTCTGGAGGTAGAAGCCCCCCATTGCTTGGGCCTATAAGAACCTTGCACCTGGGATCTGCCCCTAGGGCATTTGGATCTGCCCCTTTGAGGTCTGTCTGACACAGGAAAGGACCAATTCTTTGTAGGCCAGTGTTTACTTAACCTAGGTAGCTGTACTTGTAAAAATCTTTGACAGTTTGCATATATTTAGCTTTGTCGTCCATTTTCTTTAACACCTCTTCTGCCTTAACACCAAACAAAGTATCATGCTGTAAAGGTGCATCTAGTAATTTTACTTTAACATGATCTGGCAGATTTTGATCCTTTAACCAAGCATGCCTCCTAATTACAGACCCCATAACTGCGGCCCTGCATGAGGCCTCCAAGGAATCAAAACCACATTGTAAAGTATGTTGTCCAACTTGTTCTGCTGCACACAATAAATCCTGCATTTCCTTGTTTTCTGCACATTCAGAATTTAACAACATTTTCTGTTTAAGCAATCCCATGACATGTTGCTGATACTTAAGCATATGAAACTGACAGTTTAAGGCCCTTATAGCCAAAGTTGCAGATGTGTAAACCTTTTTTCCCCATCTATCCAGTGCCCTTGAATCTTTGTCAGAGGGGGTTGGGTTTTTTGCAGTGGAAGCCTTAACTCCCTTTGGACTCTGTGAGATAGTTTCTGGGTCAGCAGCAGGGTTTCTAAAAAGAAATTTGTGTGAGTCAGGAACCCTGTAATATCTGTCAGGCTTAACAGGAGCTGGAGGTAAGGAGTCAGGGGTCAGACTAGACTCCGAAAATACATCATCTACAATGTCTAACACAGGTGGAATGGCTAGAAGCTTGTGCTGAGGTAGTAAAAGAAAATCCATGAGCCTCTTTTTAGATTCTGAAAAATCTTGGCTCTCCCGGCGGAAATGCTCCCTCATGGTATGCAAGGTTAGCCCAAAGGAATAGCCCTCAGGAGGAGATAATGAAGGTATAGATTCTTCAGCATCAGAATCCTCATAGGGGGGAATAGAATATTCCTGATCAGAAGAAATAGAAACCTGATCTGAAGAGTCATAGTCAGTGTCTTGCCTAGGCCTCTTATCAGGATGGGGATGGGAACCCCTGATAAAAGTAATCAAGTCTTCGGCCATTTTGAGCATCTGTTTATTGGGCATAGAGGCCTGTCCACGTGGCTCTTGAGTTTGTTTCCTTGCTTTAGAAGGTGCTTTAGTCTTTGCCTTTGAAGCTGAAGTCGCTTTAATGTAAAGATGTTTAGGTCTGAATACACCCTCAGAAGCCGGTACCTGCTCAGCGGCTCCGGACCCATCTGAGGGATTAGCATCCGAGGCTCCAATACCTTGAGTATCCAGCGGCATAGCCGACTCCACGTGAAAGTCGGTAGCGGCCTGCGACTCTAAAGTAGCAGGGCGTCAGGGGCTGCGAAAGCACCTCATTGAGAACCGGTGAACCGGTGACTGGCTTAGGAGTAGCTTTGTCGTCGGTTTTGGGCCTCGGTTGTTTTTCTCTATCCTTTTCTTTGCGGTTTTTGTAAACTCTGGTAGTTGGATGGCTATCCGATGACATTTCAGGATAATTAAACCGGCGTCCAAAAAAGTTTAAAGCAAAATCATAGTGACGCTTAATAGTGCGTTGGTTAAATCTAGCACAAAACTGACAACCAGTAATGTTTTGATCAGGGCCTAGGCAAGGAATACAGTAAGAATGAAAATCTTTATGAGGTATTTGCTTTCCACAAGAAATACAATTATTAACTTTTTCTGACGTTGGACTGGAGCAAGAAAAAAGTTTCCCAAACGGGGTACTTCGCTTTTATTGAAAACTTCGGATCTGAAACTCAAACACAAAAATCTCAGGAGTCGTCTGACCGGCACTTGTGAACTGCTTCTGCTTCGGGCACAGCGTGGCAAGAAAGACTGAATAAAATGGTGTCGGCTGCTTCTTTTATACCCCTGACGACCTGACGTCAGGGAAGGGGCGACAGCAGCCGATGCAGGACCCAAGACTTTGGAATTCAGGCCGGCTGAGGGCAACCTGCCAGCAGGATTACCCAAATGTAATGACTGCAACAGTGAAACATGAAGAACATCATCAGAAAGATATTTTAACCAGTAAAAAGGGTAATAAGCTAAAGATAGGTAAGGGAGTAAAGAAATCTAAGAAATTAGATTTGTTAAGAAAGAAAATAATTCCACAAGCTTAAAACACTTACCTGCTCGACAGTAACGGCCATCACTTTTTTGTGTAAAGTGGCAAACAAGATCTGAGGTACTTAGGGTTGGTGCATTATGGTTAAGGGAGAAGCTCAAGAGTTTTTGGTTGCTACAAGCTTTAGCAACAGCCGGGTTGGATCCAAACCCATCAGCTGAGGTTAGAATGAAAACTGACATCCAATCTACATGATTTCTAGACGACAGCAGCTAGACAGATATCTGATAAAAGATCATCTACAAGGACTCCAAACTCATTTGCTATTATATGCACTTGTGATTGCTGCCTGCCAATACTGCATAAAGCCGGATAGGGATGTTTTGGCAAAAGCCAAAATGTTGAAATTTGACAATGGAGACAAGGCCACTGAATACTTTTCCTAACTTCTCTTTATGAGACACTGGTTACCTACATTATCAAGGAGCTGGTATTACACTCGGACAGATAACTGTTATCTGATGCCAAACCATCAATTTACCAGAGAGATCCTGAAATGACTTCACTCCTGCTTGCCTGGAAGACCACAGACTACAGTCTCTAGAATCAATGTTTCTTCACCATACTTTCTTACTTGGGTAGGCACGATCCACTTTAGGTCCTTTCTTGTTCAGTGGGTATACACTTCAATTACAAGACATTATCTTGAGGGAGGTCTGCACTTCCACTGACATGCTGATGACATGCAGCTACACTTCTATGATCCTAATGATAATGAGTCTGCCATTAATAGCTTAGCTGAGGATATGGAATGTATTGAATCCTTGTCAATATGTAACCATAAAGCACACCACCTCCAAAATGGTCAACCATTGTCATTCACTTCACTTTTCAAAACTCCCCTGCTCCAGTTCTGTGCCCCATCATCTACTGTGGTGACCAACTGGAATTTATGTCAAAGAAGCACAAACTATGGTGTCATTCTTCACAAAGGGCTGGCACTTCAAAAAACAAAAAGATGTCAGCTGTTGTCATGTCTTACAGTAATACTACTTTAATAAATCATCTGATCTACCAGAGGGTGTGCATGCCTTGAAATATTCCTACTTAGACTACCGCAATTTAATGTATTTGGGGCTACACAACTATAAACTTGGTTGTATGCAACTGGTGCATAACTTCACAGCTTGGCTACTTGCAGGTGGTTTCTTGATATTACCATATAATGAAAATCCTCAGCAGTCTGCACCAGGTGCATGTCAGCTGTAGTAAAATCTAACAGCTGTCCAGATTCCCAAGTTTCATGACACTTTCCACACAGAGAAACAGTCAGCTTGAGCTGAGCTGACTAAAAAGAGAGATTTTGATACTAAGCCCTTCAGAGTTTTCATGCCAACAAACAGGAGGAGGCTGAGCCCAAACAGGGCACTGCTAGGGACAACAATAAGTATTCACACCAAAAAACGAGGAGGATGGAGGGAGGAAGCAGCTACTTCAGCATCGACCAATCGAACATCTACTGTTATGGTAAGTTTGTTTAAACAACTGCACTACGTTCATCATACTAATCAGTGGTGCAATAGGCTTTGCTACATGGCTAGATTACCCTAGCTTAGTACACCTGGAAGGAGGAAGGGGAAGGGTCCAGGAGGCCCTGGAGAATGGTCCTAGCTCAGCCTGATCTAGACCTAGAGAAGGAATGTATGAAGGTCTTACTTAATTTGAGAAAAGCTATGGATACACCATTAAAACCTGTATGGTAATTTAAAATTACTGCTAGTTTCACTTTAATGGTTGAAGAACTAGCACCATTTTAAAATAGGTGTGCAAAGAAATCTAAAATGTGACTCAAGAGCTGAAAGGGGGTCAAGATTCTGTTGCTGAGCCCAAAGGGCCAATCTTTTCCATTTACTGTAATATGCTTTTCTTGTCGAGAGCTTATGGGAAAATAAAATTATACACTGGACAGGTGATTGTCTGGCTACTCAAAAAAAATAGAGAAGCCAAGCAGTCAGCTTGAGGTCTGGTATATCCAGGTGTGACATGCCTGTCGGGTGAGACAGGAGGTTCGAAATTGGATCTAGGTTCTATGGTGGCTGAACCAGGTAAAGACATAGGAGGGGAAACCAAATCTGTCACAGCCAATAGGGAGCAATGAGGATTACTGTCCTCTTTGAGCTGGCCGCTTTCTGCAGAAATTCTGGAATCAATGGGATTGGTGGGAATGTATAAAGGAGACAAAAGGGACCAATTGTGAAATACAGCATCCCTCGGTGACTACCTTGTGGGGGAATCAGGGCAAAGTATTTGCTGCACTTGTTGTTTAGGGGAAAAAAAGATCGTAGCATGTCTGGGCCCACTGATGGAAAATCTTGTCCGCCACCTTCTCACGGAAGACTCGTGTGGAAGATGAATGCACCTGCTCAGTTTGTCTGCAGTCATGTTGGATCTCCCCGGAATGTGCGTCACTAAAAGAAAGCAGTCGGAAGAGATCATCCACTGCCAGACCCTGAGAGCTTACAGACACAATGGGTAAGATTTGTTTTCCCCTTGTTTTTTGATGTCAGACAACAGACATGTTGTCCGTTTGAATCGCAATCATCCCAGAGGGAACAACATCTTGAAAAGTCCACAATGCCAAGAGCACTGCTCTCATTTCTAGGACATTTCTATGCAAATTGGCCTCTTCAGGGGAACAAGTACACTGGACCGTCTTCCCCAGATAACGTCCCCCCACCCTATCTGGGAAGCATCCATGATCACTATGGCCTTGAGCTGTAGGGGGATGAAGGGACAGCCATGGAGCAGTTGGTTGGATTAGATCAACCAATACAGATCTCTTTTACAAGTGGTGTTCATTCTTATCCGGTACAACACTGAGTGATGGAAGACTAACCACTGAATAGCCAGCATCTATTGAAGAATCCGCATGTAAAACCTGGCCAACAAAACTAAGATTATCGCCAATGCCATGAGGCCTAGAGTTCAGAGAAAGTACAGTTGTGCACCTACCATAAATGTAGATGTTCAAGTGTATTCACTGTTGCAGTCATTACACTTGAGTTATCCTGCTGGCAGGCTACCCACAGTCTGCCTGAATTCCAAAGTCCAGGTCCGGTGTCAGTTGCTGTCACCTCTTCCCTGACGTCAGTGTGCCAGGGGTATATAAGATGCAGCAGACACCTTCAGTTTTTCTTGGCCCAGATGTCAGGTGCCCCCAAAAGGGTAGGCTAAAAATATTGCTTATAAAAAGCATGCACTAAAATAAACATTACCTTCATCTACAAGCAAATATACCACATAGGTTGTATAGAACAGAGAAGTACAGACAAGTCCCAGCAAAGAAAGGGGGGTGGTGGGTGGGTAACCTGGACTGCAACAGTGAATACACTTGAACATCTACATTTATGGTAGGTACACAACTGTACTATGGTCATCATGTTTCACTGTTGCAGTCATTACACTTGGGTTGAATCCCAAAGCTGAGGTTGGGCGGCTGCGTCTAAATAGAATTAGGAGTGGCTATGAGGCCCGGCAGAAAGTACAGTTTTGTACCTACCATAAATGTAGATGTTTGAGTGCTCATACAGCTGCAGTCATAACAGATGGGTTATCCTGCCGTCAGGCGGGTCCTCGGTCGGCCGAATTCCAAAGTCTAGGTCCGGCGTCGGTTGTCGTTGCTTCTTCCCTGACGTCAGTGCGGCAGGGGTATAAAAGAGGCAGCCGACGCCATTTTCTTCAGTTTTTCTTGCCCCAGATGTCAGGTGCCTCCAGACGGAAGGCAAACAATGTTATGCAAAGATGCAATGTTGATAAATCAAAAACAGTAGTTGCAAGCAAATACACCATAAAAGAATACCCCAAAAAGGTTATATGAAAAGTGTTTGTCATAAGGCCTGCCCTAAGAGGGGATGGAGGGAAACCTGGACTGCAGCTGCATGAGCACTCGAACATCTACATTTATGGTAGGTACAAAACTGTACTATGTTCATCGTGCATACAGCTGCAGTCATAACAGATGGGTAGAATCCCAAAGCAAAGTAAGGGTGGTAGGCACTAAGTGGAACTAGGAGGGGCTAGGATGCCCTGCAGGACTGCTGTGGCAAAGCCCGCTCTAGATTTTGAGTATAGTGGGAGGTGACAGTGCTTGGAGAAAGTGTGCACTGAACTCCAGGTGGCTGCTTCCAAAATGTCCTTGGTAGGGACCCCCCTGAGGAAGGCTGCAGAGGTAGCTGTGGCTCTGGTGGAGTGGGATCTTAAGCATGCAGGCACAGTTTTTCCATGGAATGAGTAACAAAAACGTATGCAGTGAGCTATCCATTTTGAAACTGTCTGTTTGGAAATAGCCTTTCCCTGAGCACCTACAGCATAGGACACAAAGAGTTGCTCAGATTTCCTGAATGGCTTTGTTCTGTCCAAGTAGTAACGAAGTTGTCTTTGAATGTCCAAGGAATGCAGTAGTCTTTCCCCTTTGTTTTGTGGATTAGGATAAAAGGTAGGTAAGTGGATAGTCTGATTCAAAGCTACACTGGATACTACCTTTGGCATAAAGGTAGGATTGGTTCGTAAGAAAACTCTGTCCTGATGGAAAATGATGAATGGTTGCACAGCCATGAGGGCCTGTGGCTCCAAAACCCTGCGTGCTGAGGTGATAGCCAGAAGAAAGGCTGTTTTCCATGACAAGTACTGTAACTCTGTTGAAGAAGCTGGCTCGAAGGGAGGAAGGGTCAGCTTTTCCAATACGTAGTTGAGGTCCCAAGCAGGGACTGGTGGTTTCCTTGGGGGTTTTAAATTCTTTGCCCCTCTGAGGAACTGCCTTAAGAGAGGGTGAGAGAATAATGGCGGATCTGTGTTGTATTGTGCAGAAATGGCTGAAGCGTGGATCTTGATGGAGGAGAAGGAAAGTCCATTGTTTAACATCTCAGCTAGGTACTGTAAAATTTGAGGTATATTTATTACCCAAGGATTCTGTCCCTTTTCTTGATTCCAGGCACAAAATCATTTCCATTTGGCGGAGTAAGCCTTTCTAGTAGAAGGTCTTCTGGCCTCCAAGATGACATCCTGCACCTCCTTGGAGAGGAGAAACTGTTGGGAAATCAAGGAATTCTCCATGCAGCTAGATTTAGAGTTTTGAGATGGCTGTGAAGGGTTTTGTAGTTGTGCTGGGACAACAGAAGAGGGACTAGAGGTAGGATCCATGGTGGGGAATGTGTCAGGCTCCTCAGGAGCAGATACCAGTGTTGTCTTGGCCAGTCTGGAGCGATGAGAATCATTTTCGGCCTCTCTGCTCTGGCTTTTGATAGAACTTTGGGCAGCAGAGGAAGAGGCGGGAAGGCATAGACTGTCAATGTTGCCCAATTGAAGGAAAGTGCGTCCACTTTCCAGGCCTGTGGATGATAGGTCCTTGAACAAAATTTTTTCAACTGGCAATTTCTGTGGGTAGCAAAGAGATCTATGTCTGGCTGTCCCCATGCCTGAGTTATCTTTGTGAAAAGTTGAGGATGCAACTTCCATTCGTGCGGATCTGTCATATTTTTGCTTAGGTTGTCTGCCAGTGTGTTTTCCTTCCCTAGCAGGAATTGTGCCTGCAGTTGAATTTGCAATTCCAGTGCTGTGTTCCATAGGGTCATGGCTTGCCTGCACAGGGGGTATGAATGAGTTCCCCCCGTTTGTTTATGTACCACATCACTGTGGTGGTGTCTGTCCTTATCAATAGCTGGCCTGGATGCAGTAGGTCTTTGAAAGTCATAATAGCCTTTTGCACGGCTAGCATCTCCTTTTGGTTGATGTTAAGGTGCTTCTCTTTTCGGGTCCATTTTCCCTGAATGCACTGATCTGTCATGTGTGCTCCCCAGGCGTAGTCTGAGGCGTCTGTTGTGATGATTTGAGTTGCTTGAGGTACAAAGAAAGGAAGACCTGTGTTTCTTTGGCAAGCTTGAGTCCACCACAAAAATTCCTTTTGAAGGCATGGAATGAGTGGGATAATTGTTTCCAAGCTATGGCTGTGTTGAGACCATAAGTTTTTCAGGTACCATTGAAGTTTCCTCATATGCAGCTTTGCACATGGGATTAGTAGGATGCAAAATGCCATGAATCCCAGAGCCTGCAGGATTTTCCTTGCAGTTAGCCTGGTGTAAGTTGCCATTTTTCTGAAGTATTGAGACAGTTGCCCTTGCTTGTCTGGCGTGAGGTAGGCCATCTGGGTGGTTGTATCCAAGCTGGCACCCAGGAAAATTATTTGTTGAGAGGATATTAGTTTTGATTTCTTTTTGTTGACTGTGTATCCCAGGAAGTTCAACAGTTTTATTACAAACGCCAGGTGCTGCAGTAGTATGTCCTTGCTGTCCGCTTGGATCAGGCAGTCGTCCAGATATGGGTAGATTTGTATCCCTTGTAGTCTGCAGAAGGCGATTACTGATGCCAGGCATTTCGTAAACACTCTGGGCGCAGTAGATAAGCCAAAGGGCAATGCAGAGAATTGGTAATGGGTTGAACCTGCAAGAAATCTGAGGTATCTTCTGCAATCTTGTCTGATAGGGACATGCAGGTATGCCTCCTTGAAGTCCAATGTTACCAGCCAAGGCTCCTTGCCCAGCATGGATAGAAGCTGCTGTAATGTGAGCATCTTGAATTTTGGCACCTGTAGATATGTGTTTAGGAAGGATAGGTCTAAGATAGGTCTCCAGTCTGTCTTTCCTCGGTACCAGGAATAGTCTGGAATAAAACCCTTGGCCTTGTTCTTTTGCAGGTACCTCTTGAATTGCTTTCATGTCCATGAGAGCTGAAACTTGTTTTTGTGCCTCTGCCCTTTGATTTTGTGGCAGGTTTGGCATGCCTCTCATTTTTGGAAGGGTGTGAAAGTGGAACCTGTAGCCTCTGTCTATAATGTCCAGAATCCATTTGTCTTTTGTAACAATATGCCAATTTTTTGAGAATAATGTCAGTTTTCCGCCCAAAGGTGCTGCCATTAAAGCTTTGCTTGGCAGGCGTAGGGGGAAGTCATTGTATCTGTTTTCTAAAAGACTGTGATCAATCTTCTCCACCTCTTAGGGTTGGTGCTTGCCACTGTCTGGCTCTGAAAGATCCTTGAGGTTGCCCTCTGCCCCTTGGGCGCCTGTATCTGCCCCTTTGAGGTCTGTCCGTGGCTGGAAAGGACCAATTTTTTGAAGGCCAGTTTCTGCTGAAACGTAGAGGCTATACCTGCAGGAAATCTTTCACTGTTTGCATTGATTTCGCTTTTTCCTCCATTTTCTTTAGCACCTCCTCAGCTTTAACACCAAACAATACATCTTTTTGAAGAGGTGCATCTAATAATTTAGCTTTGACATGATCTGGCAAGGTTTGCTCTTTGAGCCAAGCATGCCTACGTATAACAGACCCTGTGACAGCAGCTCTACATGAGGCCTCTAAAGCATCAAAACCTCACTGCAAGGTATGTTTACCCACTTGCTCTGCACCATGCAACAAATCCTGCAACTCTTTTAAATCTGGTTGTTCTGGTTGTGTCATCTTGCTTTTCAGCTGAGATATCAAAAACTGTTGATACTTTAACATAATGGAACTGACAGTTTAATGCCCTCATGGTTAAAGTGGCTGAGGTGTACACCTTTTACCCCCACCTTTCTAAAGCTCTGGAATCTCTCTCTGAAAGTAATGTATTTTTAGCAGTAGAGGCCTTAATTCCCTTGGGACCCTGTGAAATTGTTTCTGGATCAGCAGTATGGCTTTTATATAGGAACTGGTGAGAGTCAGGAACCCAGTAATACCTGTCTGGTTTAACAGGAGCTGGAGGCAAAGAATCAGGATTAAGGCTGGCTTCTGTGTACACATCATCCAATACATCTAAAACAGGAGGGATAGCCAGAGGCCTATGCTGTGGGGAGCAGAAGAAATTCCCTGAGCCTCTTCTTGGAATCTGAGTAATCTTGGCCTTCCCAGTGAAAGTGTTCCCTCAATGTATGCAGGGTTTCCCCAAAAGAGAAGTCCTCAGGGGGGGAGACCGAGGGAATAGACTCCTCTGCATCAGAGTCTTCGAATGGAGAATAGGCATAATCCTGGTCCTCAGATAGTTCTGCGGTAATAGAAGCTTGATCTGAGGAAGGGTAGTCTTCCTCTAATCTGGGCCTTTTGTCAGAGGGGGGTTGAGAACCCCTGATAAGAGTAATCAAATCCTCAGCCATTTTAAGCATCTGTTTTTTAGGCATGGTGCCTTGAGAGGGGGTCTGAGGAACCTGTTTTTTGGTTTTCATGGCTGCTTTAGATTTAGTGAAGGCTTTAATGGAGAAGGAGGAAGGCCTGAAGACCCCTTGAGAAATGGCAGGCCTGTCTAAATTCTGAGTTTCCCCGCCAGGAGTGGCGTTGGGATCTGTAGTAGGAATGGGGGCCGAGGAGCCTGCGACCTCAGGTACTGAAGACACCGGTAATGCATTGTCATCGGTACTCAGGGGCTGCATAGGCACCTCGCTGAGTACCGGAGAACCGGTAGTCGGCCTTAGCGTGGTTTCAGTAGGTGGTGCGGACCTCGTATGTCGGTCCTTATCTTTGCGTTTTTTGCTCAAAACTGGAGTCGGAGTATCCGACGACATAATATAATTAAATTTTTTGCCAAAAAAGTGAAGGGCGAACTCCGCCCGACGCTTAATAGTGTGCTTATTGAATCTAGCACAAAAACGGCAGGCCAAGACGTCGTGGTCTGGGCCTAAGCAAGGTATACAGAAAGAGTGGAAATCCTTATGCGGTATTTGCTTCCCACATGAAATGCAATTATTAACTTTGACATCGGTCTGAGGCAAGAAAAGTTTCCCCAACGGGGTACTTAGCTTTCAAGAAGACTTCGGCTGAAATACTTTCGTAAATCTCAGGAGCTGGCCGACCGGCACTTGCGAACTGCTTCTGCTTCGGGCACCGCGCGGCAAGAAAGACTGAAGAAAATGGCATCGGCTGCCTCTTTTATACCCCTGCCGCACTGACGTCAGGGAAGAAGCAACGACAACCGACGCCGGATCTAGACTTTGGAATTCGGCCGACCAAGGACCCGCCTGACGGCAGGATAACCCATCTGTTATGACTGCAGCTGTATGCACGATGAACATCTCCAGTGGCAAAGCCTGCTCTGGATTTAGAGTAAAGAGGTAAGTGGTAGTGCTTAGTAAAAGTGCGCACTGAAGTCCAAGTTGCAGCCTCCAAAATATCCTTGGTTGGTACTCCTCTGACGAAGGCTGCTGAGGTGGCTCCTGCCCTGGTCGAATGTGGTCTAATGCCCTTAGGCACTGATTTGCCATGTTGTGAATAGCAGAAACGAATGCAGTGTCCTATCCATTTTGAAATAGTCTGCTTTGAGATAGCTGTTCCTTGTGATCCTGCAGCATATGCCACTAAAAGTTGCTCAGTCTTTCTGAAAGCTTTAGTTTTGTCCAAGTAGAAGCATAGCTGTGTATGTCCAAATAATCCAGAAGTCTCTGTGGGTTTGGGTAAAAAGTAGGCAAATGAATGGTTTGGTTAAGAGCCACACAGGACACTACCTTAGGCATAAATTTTGGGTTTGCCCTTAGAGAAACACTGTCCAGATGAAAGATAATAAAAGGTTCCACAGCCATTAATGCCTGTAACTCTGAGACTCTTCTTGCTGAAGTTATTGCTAGGAGCAGAGCTGTTTTCCATGATAAGAATTTTATCTCAGCTGTATTGGCTGGCTCAAAAGGAGGCAGTGTGAGTTTTTCCAAGACAAAATTGAGGTCCCATGCAGGTATTGGTGCTCTCCTTGGAAGTCTTATGTTTTTGGCCCCTCTCAGGTACTGCCTAAGCAATGGATGTGAAAAAATAGGTGGATCCGTATTGTAATGAGCTGAAATGGCAGAGGCATGGATTTTAATTGATAAGAAGGATAGGCCTTTGTCCAGCAGCTCAGTTAGGTATTGTAAAATCTGAGGGATATTTGGTACAAGCGTGTCAATTCCTTGTGCCTGGTTCCAAGGACAGAATCTCTTCCATTTTTCTGCATAAGATTTTCTGGTGCTGGGCCTCCTGGCCTCCAAAATAACATCCATAATCGCTTTAGAGAGAGGTGTATTCGGAATGGTTACACTATCTGTCATGCAGCTAGACTTAGGGTTCTGAGCTGGCTGTGCAGGATCTGATTGTTTTGTTGGGTCAGTAAATGAGGAATTTGAGGCAATGACCAGGCTGGGCCTTGAGACAAACTCCTTAGGATTGGGTACCAGTGCTGGCGTGGCCAATCCAGAGCAATCAGTATCATTTGTGGCTTCTCTTGTCTGACCTTGAGGAGTACCTTGGGGAGGAGAGGCAGTGGGGGAAAGGCATATACTGTAAGGTTGTTCCAGCAAAATGACAAAGCATCCACTTTCCATGCTTGTTTGTGATAAGTCCTTGTGCAGAATCTCTGTAGTTGGCAGCTGTGAGGGGAGGCAAATAGATCTATGTCTTGGCATCCCCATTTCCTTGTTATCATGTTGAAGATTTGTGGATCTAGTTTCCACTCGTGAGGATCCATGAGGTTTCTGCTTAGTTCGTCTGCCAGAGAATTTGTTTTTCCTGGCAGGAATTGTGCTTGAAAGTGTACTTGGTATGTTAATGCTGTGTTCCACAAAATCATGGCTTGTCTGCAGAGGGTGGTAAGAATGTGTACCTCCCTGCTTGTTTATGTACCACATGACTGTTGTATTGTCAGACTTTATCAGCAGCTGTCCTGGATGAAGTAGGTCCTTGAAGGCTGTCAGGGCATTTTGTACAGCTAACATCTCATTTTGATTGATGTGAAGATGCCTTTGGCTTGCGGGCCATGTGCCCTGAATACATTTTCCTGCCATGTGGGCCCCCCAGGCATAATCTGATGCATCTGTTGTTAGTGTTTGCCTGGCTGTGGGTAAAGTGAATGGCTATCCCTTGCTGTGGTGACAGGTCTGTGCCCACCATCGAAACTCCTGTTGCAGGCAGGGAATGAGTAAAATTAATGATTCCAGGCTGTGGCAATGTTGAGTTCAAACACTTTTTAGATACCACTGTAGTTTCCTCATATGCAGTCTTGCATATGGAATTAGCAGAATGCAGGATGCCATGAAGCCCAGAGCCTGCAGAATTTTTCTTGCAGATAACTGGGTCTTTGTTGCCATGTTTTCGAAGTAAGAAGTCAGTTGCCTTTGTTTGTCTGGCGTGAGATAAGCCAACTGGGCAGTTATATTTAAGCTTGCACCCAGGAATATTATTTCTTGAGAGGGTACTAGTTTTGATTTCTTTTCTTACTGTGTACCCTAGGCAAATTAGTAATCTTTTTTACAAATGCCAGATGCTTTAGTAGAATGTCTTTGGTCTCTGCTTGAACAGGGCAGTCGTCCAAGTAGGGATATATTTGAATTCCTCTTTGTCTGCAAAATGCAATTACTGGTGCCAGGCATTTTGTGAAGACCCTGGGTGCAGTAGATAAACCAAAGTGCAGTGCAGAGAATTGGTAGTGCATTGAGCCAGCTATGAATCTGAGGTATCTTCTGCAAAGATTGTTTGATTGGGACATGCAGGTATGCCTCTTTGAGGTCCAAAGTTACAAGCCAAGCTTTCTTGCCCAGCATGGGCAGAAGCTGCTGCAGAGTCAACATTTTGAATTTTGGAACGTCCAGAAAAGTATTTAGAATGGACAGGTCCAGAATTGGTCTCCAGGCTTTGTCCTTTCTTGGCACTAAGAAAAGTCTTGAGTAAAATCCTTGTCAATGCTCTTGTGGCACTGGCTGAATAGCCCTCATGTTCATGAGAGATGAAACTTGTTTTTGTGCCTCTGCCCATTGATTGTGTGGCAGGTCTGGCATACCTTTTGCCTTTCGAAGGGTGTGAAAGTGAAACCTGTAGCCCTGAGAGACTATATTTAAGACCCATTTGTCCTGGGTGATCATGTGCCAATTTTGTGAAAAAAGTGCAAGCTTTCCCCCTAAGGGTGCTGCCAAAAGATAAGTGCTTGGCATTGGCAGAGGGAAGTCATTGTGACTGTCTCCTATATGGCTGTGATTTGTCTTCTCCGCTTTTGGAGGTAGAAGCACTTCATTGTTTGGGCCTGTATGAGCCCTGGGGCTGTTGTCTGCCTCTAGGTCGTCTGTATCTGCCTCTTTGTGGCCTGACACTGGAAAGGACCAATTCTTAGGGCCAGTTCTTGCTAAATCTGGGTGGCTGTACCTGTAAGAAATCCTTTACTGTCTGCATAGATTTAGCTTTATCCTCCATTTTCTTCAACACCTCTTCTGCTTTAACACCAAACAAAGTATCATGCTGTAATGAGCATCCAATAATTTTGCTTTAACATGATCAGGCAGATTCTGTTCCTTTAACCAAGCATGCCTTCTAATGACAGAACCTGTAACAGCGGCCCTGCAAGAGGCCTCCAGTCAATCAAAACCAAATTGCAAAGTATGCTTTCTCACTTGTTCAGCTGCATGCAATAAATCCTGCATTTCCTTGTTCTCAGAACATTCAGAATTTGTCAACATTTTCTGTTTTAGTAATGACATTAAGTATTGCTGATATTTAAGCATATGAAACTGACAATTTAAAGCCCTTACAGCCAAGGTAGCAGAAGTGTAAACTTTTTTCCCCCATCTGTCCAGTGCCCTTGAGTCCCTATCTGAGGGGACAGGTTTTTTTGCAGTAGAGGCCTTAACCCCTTTGGGACCCTGAGATATAGTTTCTGGGTCAGCAGCAGGATTTTTATATAGAAATTTATGAGAATCTGGAACCCTGTAGTATCTGTCTGGCTTAACATGTGCAGGAGGTAGAGAGTCTGGAGACAGTCCGGACTCTGAAAACACATCATCTACAATGTCTAGAACAGGTGGATAGCAAGAGGTCTGTGCTGAGGTAGTAGAAGAAAGTCCCTGAGCCTGTTCTTAGATTCTGAGTTATCTTCCTCTCCCAGTGGAAATGCTCCCTCATGGTATGCAGGGTTTCCCCAAAGGAATAATCTTTAGGAGGGGAAGCTGAAGGAATAGATTCTTCAGCATCAGAATCCTCATAAGGAGTATCCCTGTTCTGAAGAGGTGTCAGAGGAAAGTACAGTTGTGTACACCTACCATAAATGTAGATGTTCGAGTGTCTTCACTGTTGCAGTCATAACTGTAGGGTGCTCCTGCCGGCAGGCAGCCCGAGGTCGGCCAGAATCCCAAAGTCTGGGTCCGCCGGCTGTATAAGCTAGTATCCTGACGTCAGGACGCCTTGGTACATAGCCCTCAGCCGACGCCATCTTCTCCAGCCTTTCTTGCCCTAGATGTCAGAAGTCCCCAACAAATCAAAAATGAATCCAACAAGGAAACACAAATACACCACAAATATGAGAGAAAGAGGGGATAGGAGGGAGGGAAACCCCGACTGCAACAGTGAAGACACTCGAACATCTACATTTATGGTAGGTGTACACAACTGTACTATGTTCTTCGTGTTTGACTGTTGCAGTCATAACTGTAGGGTGGAATCCCAAAGCAGTGTAGAGAGGGAGGAGGCTTTAGATAGAAGAAGGGGAGGCAAGAATACCCTGCAAGACAGCAGAGGCAAAGCCTGCCCTAGACTTAGAAAACAAGGGGAGATTGTAGTGCTTGGAAAAAGTATGCACAGAACTCCAAGTGGCAGCTTCCAAGATATCCTTGGTAGGGACTCCTCTGAGGAAAGCAGTAGAAGTAGCAGCTGCTCTAGTAGAATGACTTCTAATGGTCCCTGGAAACTGTTTCCCATGATGAGTGTAACAAAATCTGATTCCATAAGCAATCCATTTGGAAATAGTTTGTTTAGAAATAGGTTTTCCAAGAGAACTGGAAGCAAAGGAAACAAACAATTGGTTAGACTTTCTGAAATCTTTAGTCTTGTCCAAGTAAAATCGTAACTGTCTGTGCACATCCAATGAATGCAAAATCCTTTCCCTTTATTTTGAGGATTTGGAAAGAAAGTAGGAAGGTGAATTGTCTGATTCAAAGCCACTTCAAATCACCTTAGGCATGAAAGTAGGATTGGTCCTCAAGGATACTCTGTCCTGATGGAAAATAAGGTATGGTTCCACAGCCATGAGAGCTTGCAACTCTGAGACCCTTCTGGCAGAGGTCAAAGCTAACAAAAGAACAGTCTTCCAGGATAGAAATTTAATATCTGAAGATGCAGCAGGCTCAAAAGGAGGCAAAGTAAGTTTTTCTAAAACATAATTAAGATCCCAGGCAGGGACAGGAGGGGTCCTTGGAGGCCACAAATTTTTAGCCCCTCTCAGGAATTGCTTCACCAAAGGATGTGAAAAAACAGGAGGATCAGAACTGAAATGCGCAGAGATAGCAGAAGCATGAATCTTAATGGAAGAAAAGGAAAGTCCTTTAGATAAAAGTTCCGAAAGGTAAAGCAAAATAGAGGAGAGATCAGGAACCTGAGGATCAGAGCCTCGGTCCTGCATCCAAATAGAAAACCTCTTCCATTTAGAGGCATAAGATTTCCTAGTGCTAGGCCGTCTAGCTTCCAAAAGAACATCCAAAACTTGTTTGGGAAGACTAGAGGAAATCAAATTTCTTTGAAGAGCCAAGCTGCCAAGCAAAGGGTCTTGAGATTGGAATGTAGTAACTGACCCTGATGCTGGGACAGAAGCGAAGGGTTCAGTGGAAGAATCCAAGGAGGCCCCGAGAACAGGAGCTTTAAGGTTGGATACCAAAACTGTCGAGGCCAATTTGGAGCAATCAAGATGAGGAACTTGGGCTTGTCCTGCTTTATCTTCAGTAGTACCCGAGGCAGTAGAGGAAGATGAGGAAAGGCATATGCTGACAGGCTTCTCCAGCTGAATGATAGGGCATCCACTCTCCATGCTGTTTTGTGGAAAGACCTGGTGCAAAAGCGAGGCAGCTGATGATTGAGATGGGATGCAAACAGATCTATCTGGGGACATCCCCAAACTGCAGTAATCCTGTTGAACAAGTTGGTGTCTAGCATCCATTCGTGAGGATCTGAAATGTTTCTGCTCAGGCTGTCTGCTAAGAGATTCTGTTTCCCTGGAATGAATTGAGCCTGGAGATGCAGATTCAAATTTAGAGCTGTGTCCCATAAACCCATAGCTAGTCTGCAAAGGGGGTATGAATGAGAACCCCTGCTTGTTGATGTACCACATGACCGTGGTGTTATCTGTGCATTAGCAGAGGCCCTGGTTGTAAAAGGTTTTGAAGGCTAAAGGGCATTTTGAACTGCCAACATTTCCTTCAAATTGATGTGCCAGTGAAGATGGTCCTTTGTCCAGGTTCCCTGCTGGCACTTGCCTAGTAAGTGTGCTCCCAAGCATAATCCGAGGCGTCCGTGGTTAGGATTTGAGTAGGCTGAGGGAGACTAAAAGGTTTTCCTTCGTTTAACGTGCATGCCCTGGACCACCAGAGGAACTCCTTCTGGAGGCAGGGGATCAGAGGAATCAGAATATCCAGATTGTGGTAGTGCTGTGACCATACACTTTTCAGATACCATTGAAGCTTTCTCATGTGAAGCCTTGCGTTTGGAATCAACAGAATGCAGGAAGCCATGTAGCCCAGAGCCTGCAGGAATTTCCTTGCAGTGAGCTGAGACAGAGTTGCCAAGGTGTTGAAAGTAGAAGCCAGCTGAGTTTGTTTTTCTGGAGTGAGGTAGGCCCTTTGTAAGGTTGTATCTAAGAGGGCTCCCAAGAATACCATTTGTTGAGAAGGGATCAAATGTGACTTTTTTATGTTCACTGAGAATCCCAGTAGTAGGAGAAGACGTTGAAACAAAGTCCAGACGTTGAAGCAGAAGATCTTTGCTGTCTGCCTGAATAAGGCAGTCGTCCAAATAGGGGTAAATCTGGATCCCCTGAAGTCTGCAGTAAGCCACTACTGGTGCCAGGCACTTGGTGAAGACTCTGGGCGCAGTAGATAAACCAAAGGGCAGAACAGAGAATTGAAAGTGCCTCGAACCTGCCTTGAACCTGAGGAATTTCCTGCGTTCTTGTCTGATAGGGATATGCAAATAGGCTTCCTTTAAGTCCAATGTCACCATCCAGGCGTCCTGCGAGAGCATTGGAATTAGCTGTTGTAGAGTAAGCATCTTGAACTTTGGAATTTCCAAAAAGGTGTTTAACACAGAAAGGTCCAGAATAGGTCTCCATGAGTTCTGTTTTCTGGGAACCAGAAACAGCCTTGAATAAAATCCTTTTCCCATTTCCGAGAGTGGAACAGGCTCTATGGCTCTCATGGCCAGAAGAGCATCCACTTGAGTTAAGGCCTCTGACCATTGAAGTTTTGGCAGATCTGGCCAACTGTGAGTCCTTGGCAAAGTGTGAAAGTGGAACTTGTAACCTTTTAAAATCACGTCCAATACCCATCTGTCCTGGGTAATATGAGTCCAATTTCTGTAAAAAAGAGACAGTTTTCCTCCGAGAGGGGCGTCCAGGTAAAGGGGGCCTGAAGCCCAACCGAGAGAGTCATTGAGTTTGCTTTCTTTGAGATTGGGATCTGTCTTCTCCCCTCCTAGGTGAAGAAGCAGTCCATTGTCTAGATCTGTAAGAGGTCTGGCCTTGACCACGACCTCTGGAGCGCCTATATCTTCCCCTTTGAGGCCTGTCAGGCGTGGGAAAGGACCAATTTTAGAGGGCCAATTCCTGGAAAATCTAGGAGGCTGAACCTGCAAGAAATCTTTTACAGTCTGCATGGACTTTGCCTTTTCTTCCATCTTTTTAATAACTTCCTCAGCTTAGAACCAAAAAGAACATCCTGTTGAACAGGGGCATCTAATAACTTAGCCTTAACCTGTTCAGGTAAACTTTGTTCACAAAGCCAGGCATGTCTCCTAATCACAGTACCAGAGGCAGCAGCCCTGCAGGAAGCATCCAAAGCATCAAAACCACAATGTAAGCTATGCTTGTTAACCTGTTCAGTAGCATGCAAAACATCCTGAAGTTCCTTATCCTCTGCACAAGCAGGAAGGGAAGCAAGCTTTTGCTTTAAAACAGACAAAAGAAATTGCTGATATTTAAACATATGAAACTGGCAATTTAAAGCCCTTACAGACAGGGTAGCAGAAGTATATACCTTTTTCCCCACCTGTCTAAAGCACGAGAATCCTTCTCAGAGGGAATAGGATTTTTAGAAGTAGCAACCTTAGCAGCCTTAGAGCCCTGAGAAATAGTTTCAGGATCTGCAGAAGGGTTTTAAATAAAAATAAATGAGAGTCAGGAACCCTATAAAATCTATCAGGCTTAGAAGGAGCAGGAGGCATGGAATCAGGATTCAAATTAGCCTCAGAAAAGCATCATCTACAATGTCCAAGACAGGAGGAATAGCTAAAGGCCTATGCTGAGGAAGAAGAAGAAATTCTCTAAGCCTCTTTTGGAAGCAGAATATTCCTGTCCTTCCCAATGAAAATGTTCCCTCATCTCATGCAAGGTTTCCCAAAGAAAAATCCTCAGGCGGAGAGGCCGAGGGCAAAGAATCCTCAGCATCCGAATCCTCATAAGGGGGAAAGGAATAATCCTGATCAGAGGAAGAAACAGAAGATACAGAAGCCTGGTCAGAGGAATCCAGAGTAACATCCTGTCGAGGCCTTTTCTCAGGAGGGGGGTGAGAACCCCTAATCATTGTAAGCAAATCTTCAGCCATCCTCAATAATTGTTTTTGTGTCTTGGGAGTGGATTCAGAAGCAGCTTGAGCTGGAACTTTAGACTTAGTAGGAGTCTTTGTCTTTGCCTTTGCCTTTGAAATAGTAATGTGAGTAGGCCTGAAAACCCCCTCAGAAGCCGGTACCTGCACAGCGGTTCCGGACCCATCTGAAGGAGCGACATCTGAAGGTCCTGCAGCAGTTAAAATAGTGGGCCTCGATGGCTCCCCATGGGAGTCCGTATCGGCCATCGGTTCAGAAGTGGCGGACGACAGGGGCTGCAAAAGCGCCTCACTGACGACAGCCGAACCGGACGCTGGCTCCAGCTGCAACGAGTCCTGTTTGGACCTCGGAGGCCTGCCTTTGTCTTTGCGCTTCTTTTGAACTCCGGTAGTGTCCGACGACATTCTATAATTGAAGCGTCTGCCAAAATAATTTAAAGCCCAATCGTACCTGCGCTTGATAGTACGAGAGTTGAACCTGGCACAGAACCGGCAACAAGAAACGTCGTGGTCAGGGCCTAAGCAAGGTAGACAGTAAGAGTGGAAATCTTTATGAGGTATTTGTTTCCCACACGCTATACAATTATTAACTTTTTCTGACATCGGAGGAACAAGAAAAGATTCTAACGGGTACTTAGCTTTGAGAAGAGAAGTAACAACTTCGGATCGACAACAACCAAATACGCTGTTTGAAAATCGCCAACCAACGTTTTGCGAGCTGCTTTCCACCGCACGGCAAGAAAGACTGGAGAAGATGGCGTCGGCTGAGGGCTATGTACCAAGGCGTCCTGACGTCAGGATACTAGCTTATACAGCCGACGCCGGACCCAGACTTTGGGATTCTGGCCGACCTCGGGCTGCCTGCCGGCAGGAGCACCCTACAGTTATGACTGCAACAGTGAAACACGAAGAACATATGGAAACCTGATCAGAGGAATCATATTCAGTGTGTTGCCTAGACCTCTTATCAGGAGGGGGATGGGAGCCCCTGATCAAAGTAATTAGGTCTTCGGCCATTTTGAGCATCTGTTTCTTAGGTATGGAAGTCTGTCCTGGAGAATGCTGTATTTGTTTCCTTGTCTTTAAAGCTGTTTTAGTCTTTGTCTTAGATGCTGAAGTTGACTTGATATAAAGTTGTGTAGGTCTGAAAACACCCTTAGAAGCCGATGCCTGCTCAGCGGCTCCGGACCCATCTGAGGAATAGTTTCTGAAGGCCTAATACCTTGAATATCCAGAGGCCTAGTTGTCTCCACATGGGAGTCGGAGGCGGCCTGTGGCTCTGAGGTAGCGGGTGTCAGGGGCTACGAAAGCACCTCACTGAGAACTGGCGAATGGCCTAAAAGAGGCTTCGTCGTCAGTTTTGGACCTCGGATGCCTGTCCTTTTCTTTTTCCTTGCGCTTTTTATGAACTCCAGTCGTCAGCTGTTCCGACGGCATTATATAGTTAAACCTTCGGCCAAAGTAATGAAATGCAAAATCGAAACCGATGCTTAATAGCGCACTGGTTAAATCTAGCACAAAACCGACAACAAGCAACGTCGTGGTCAAGGAATACAGTAAGAATGAAAATCCTTATGAGGTATTTGCTTCCCACAAGAAATACAATTAACTTTTTCTGACATCGGTTTGGAGCAAGAAAAAAGTTTCCCCAATGGGGTACTTAGCATATCTCTCAACTTGGAAACATCAAAAATCTGGATAAGGCCCATGAAAAATAGGTACAAATCTGTACGCTGATTAACATAAAATGTGCAAATGTGCATACATAATTAAGTAACCCCGCCCACTCCAACTGAATTGTAGGATACCAACTTTCAAATGCAAACTGAAGAACAGACGACCAAAATATGGCACCAGAGTCCCCTTGCAGCCATTCCAATGTCCCATTACCTGGCTATTTCACCCAATTTTCCATAAACACTAACGTGTGCATACTGCTTTATTTCTAGAATGATTATTTTGATTTAATTTTTACATTTCATAGCACAATGCACACAAACACTAATAGATATCTGCTAAACAAAGCAACGCTGTCTCACAATGAAAATATATTTGGCATTAAAACTTCTCTGCCATTGAAACTCACATTCACTGAAACAGCACTGAAACCCACACCACATCCAAAGAAAATGCATCTGGCCAGTGGTGGATAAGATTACCTTTGGGCGGTTTTCAAATCATAGGCCCCCGGCTTGCACACAATACAAGAAACATACATGCATTCTTTGCTACACCTTCCTGACTTTATTAAATTATATCCCTTGTATAATACAGCACACTGGTTAGACTTAAGTTAGAAAGCATTTTAAAATATATTGTTTGAACATTTTTCCAGTAGGCAATGAAACAAAATGCATGAACCAATAATGACAAAAAGTACAGTTTTGTACCTACCATAAATGTAGATGTTCGAAGATCCACATTGCTGCAGTCCTTACACTTGGGTAGTCCGCTGTCCTCGGTCGGCCCGAAAATCAAAGTATTAGGCTGACGTCGGTCAAGGCGCTTAAGACTGACATCAGGACGTCAGTGTACAAATGCGCATGACCGACGTCATATCCTCAGTCTTTTCTTGCCCCAGATGTCAGAAGACCCTAAAAAGAAAGGTCAAAACCAAAAGACAGCCAAAACCCAACCAACCACCCTTGCACTAATTATATGTACAATATATACAATATACACAATATTTACAACCCAACCCACACAACCGCCTCTAACTACAGAGGGAAGGAGGAGGGTATTGGACTGCAGCAATGTGGATCTTCGAACATCTACATTTATGGTAGGTACAAAACTGTACTATGTTCTTCATCTCACATTGCTGCAGTCCTTACACTTGGGTAGAATCCCAAAGCAGAGGTAAGGGAGGATGGCAAAACTATAAAGCAGTAGGAGCTGCCAACATGCCCTGTAAAATTGCAGTGGCAAAACCAGCCCTAGATTTAGAGTAAAGTGGAAGGTGATAATGCTTAGAGAAAGTATGCACTGAACTCCAAGTAGCTGCCTCCAAAATATCTTTAGTTGCCACCCCTTAAAAGCTGTAGAAGTGGCAGTAGCCCTAGTGGAATGAGGCCTAATCCCAGCTGGAATCTCCTTACCATGATGGGAATAACAGAAAGCAATGCAAAACCCAATCCACTTAGAAATAGTTTGTTTTGACACAGGCTTGCCCTGAGAACTCAAAGCAAATGAAACAAATAACTGCTGAGACTGCCTGAACCCTTTAGTTCTGCTCAAATAATATCGCAACTGCCTGTGTACATCTAAAGTGTGCAAAATCTTCTCCCCTTTATTTTGGGGTTTGCATAAAAGTAGGCAAATGAATAGTTTGGTTTAAAGCCACACTAGAAACCACTTTAGGCATAAAGGAAGGATTAGTACGCAAAGATACCCTATCCTTATGGAAAATTAAGAAAGGCTCAACCGCCATAAGGGCCTGTAATTCAGAAACCCTTCTTGCAGAGGTAATGGCCAACAAAAAAGCAGTCTTCCATGATAAATATTTCAACTCGGCAGTAGCTGCAGGCTCAAAAGGTTGTAGAGTGAGTTTCTCCAACACAAAATTGAGATCCCAAGCAGGAGTAGGAGCTCTACGTGGGGGTCTTATAGTCTTTGCCCCTCTAAGGAATTGCTTAAACAAAGGATGAGAAAACAATGGTGGGTCACAGTCATAGTGAGCAGAAATTGCTGCAGCATGAACTTTAATAGAAGAGAAGGACAAACCTTTGTCCAGTAACTCAGTAAGATATTGAAGAGCCACACTCAAATTAGGCTCAGAAACATCAAATTCCTTTGCTGTACTCCAAAATAAAAATCTCTTCCATTTATCTGACACTTTCCTTGTACTAGGCCTTCTGGCCTCCAAAATAACATTCAAAACTTGCTGTGGAAGCTGAGACCCTCCAGGGTTCAAAACAGAATATGCCAGGCTGTTAGGTGAAGAGAGTGAAGTTTGACATTGAGTAAATGACTGTTCTCCTGAGACAGCAGGTGTGTAATCAAGGCAAAGGCCATGGAGGCTCCTGCACCAGACTTCTCAGTAATGGGTACCAGTGCTGTCGAGGCCAATCTGGAGCTATTAAAATCATCTTTGGCTTGTCCTGTCTGACCTTTAGGAGTACCTTTGGGAGGAGAGGCAGAGGTGGAAAGGCATACACATGAAGATTGCTCCAATTGAAAGAAAGAGCATGCACTTTCCAGGCTGTGGGATGAAACCTTTTTGTGCAAAACTTTGGCAGCTGGTAGTTTAGTGGAGAAGCGAAAAGATCTATGTCTGGAGTTCCCCATGACACTGTCAATTTCTGAAATACATGAGGATCCAATTTCCACTCGTGGGGATCCATAATTCGTCTGCTCAACACATCTGCTAAGGAGTTCTGTGCTCCCGGCAGAAACCTTGCCTGAAGATTTAGCTGTAAACTGAGAGCAGTCTCCCACAAAATCATTGCTTGCCTGCATAGAGGATAAGAATGTGTTCCCCCTTGCTTGTTGATGTACCACATGACAGTTGTGTTGTCTGTTAGAATCAACACCTGCCCTGGAAGAAGTAAATCCTTGAAAACTATTAATGCAAATTGGACTGCTAACATCTCCTTCAAGTTGATATGTAGATGTTGTAGTCTGGCAGGCCACGTGTCTTGTATCCACTTTCCATTTAGATGAGCTCCCCAAGCTTTGTCTGAGGCATCTGTCGTTAGAATCTGACTCGCCTCTGGCCGGGTCACAGAGAGTCCCTTGTTTAGGTGACATTCCTGAGCCCACCACAAAAATTCCTTTTGAATGCAAGGTATTATCTGAATGACAGTGTCCATATCCTGGCAGTGCTGTGTCCATACATTTTTGAGATACCATTGTAGCTTCCTCATATGCAGTTTGGCATTGGGAAGCACCAGAATACAAGATGCCATGAACCCCAAGGCTTGGAGGACTGTCCTTGCAGTCAGCCTGGACAGATGAGACAATTGATGGAAGTAAAGGGAAAGATTCTTTTGTTTGTCCGGGGTCAAAAAGGCCATCTGGGATGCTGTATTCAGTCTCACACCCAGAAAGCACATGTCCTGAGAGGGTACTAGACTGGACTTTATTTCGTTCACAGAATACCCCAGGCATCTTAGCACTGCTATCACATATTGCAAATGATGAAGAAGTTCGTCCCTTCCTTGAGCCAGAATCAGGCAATCGTCCAAATAAGGATAAATCTGTATTCCTTTTAGCCTGAAGAAAGCTATCACTGGAGCCAGAACCTTCGTGAACACTCTGGGCGCAGTAGATAAGCCAAAGGGCAATGCAGAGAACTGATAATGAGAAGTCCCAGCCCGAAAACACAGATACTTCCTGCAACTTAGTCTGATAGGAACATGAAGGTAAGCCTCCTTGAGATCCAGAGTCACCATCCAGTGATCTTTGCCCAGCAGAGGTAAAAGCTGTTGTAACGTCAACATTTTGAACTTGGGAATGTCCAGATAAGTGTTGAGGATAGATAAATCCAAAATTGGTCTCCACGTGTTCCCCTTCTTTGGTACTAGGAACAGGCGAGAATAAAATCCTAGGCCCACTTCTGGCAGTAGGACCGGCTGTATGGCCCCTATCTGAAGCAGCAGAGAAATTTGTTTGTGAGCCTCTATTCTTTGCTGTGGAGGAACGTCTGGCATGCCTTTGAAAGGAGGCAAGGTATGGAAATAAAACTTGTAACCTTGGTGTATGATATCCAAAACCCATCTGTCTTGGGTAATTAAACTCCAATTTTCCTTGAAGAGTGCCAACCTTCCTCCCAAAGGTGCTGCCAGACGAGAAGGCTCTGGCAGCTGAAAAGGTAGGTCATTGGGCCTGTTTACGAAAGGACTGGCCCCTGCCCTCACCTCAAGACTGTGCAGGTGAACTCCCTGTTCTAGGCCTGAAAGAGCCCTGAGCTCTGCCCCTACCACGTCTAGATCTACCCCTAGACTGTGAGTCATAAGAAGGGTACGTCCACCCCTTAGCAGGCCAATTCCTACTAAACTTCGGAGGCTGAACTTGCAAAAATCTTTAACAGTCTGCATAGACTTAGCCTTGTCTTCCATTTTCTTTAAGACTGCCTCCACAGGTGAACCAAACAACACATCAGACTGTAAAGGAGCATCTAAAATCCTAGTCTTAACATGGTCAGATAAATTCTGATCCCTCAGCCAGGCGTGCCTGCGAAGAACTGACCCAGTGGCAGCCACCCTAGACGAGGCCTGTACAGCATCAAAACCACATTGCAAAGAATGCTTACCCACCTGTTCAGAAACATGTACCAAATCTTGTAATTCTTTACACTCAATACCTTCCGCCAGAGCATCTACCTTAGACTTCAATTGAGAAAGTAGATAGTTTTGATATTTCAACATGTGAAACTGGCAATTCAAAGCCCTCATAGCTAAGGTGGAAGAAGTATAGACTTTCTTACCCCATCTATCCAAAGCCCTGGCCTCTTTATCTTGAGGAACCGGATTTTTCACAACAGAGGCCTTGACACCCTTAGGTCCCTGACTAACAGTTTCTGGGTCCGCTCTAGGACTCTTAAAAAGATATTTATGAGCTTCAGGCACCCTGTAATACCTATCCGGTTTTACAGGAGCAGGAGGCAAAGAATCAGGATTAAGTGAAGCCTCTGCAAACACATCTTCCACAACATCCAGAACAGGAGGTATAGCCAAAGGCCTATGCTGGGGTAAAAACAAAAATTCCCTAAGCCTTTTCCTGGAATCAGAGAAGTCCTGACCTTCCCACTTAAAATGTTCCCTCATGGAATGAAGAGTCTCTGAAAAAGAAAAATCCTCTGGAGGAGAAGCAGAAGGAGTAGAATCATCCACATCAGAATCAGAATAAGGAGAATACTCCTGCAAGTCTTCAGCTGAAGACTCTGAAACATCCGAAGCCTGCTCAAAACTCCCCAACTCTGGTTCCACCCTAGGCCTCTTATCAGGAGGGGGCAAAGAACCTCTAATCAAAGTAATTAAATCTTCTGCCATTTTAAGCATGTGCTTCTTGGGCACAGACCCTGATGAACTAGGAGTGACACCAACAGAAGCTAAACCTGGCCTGCCCCTGGGAGAAGCCTTGGAAACAGAAGGAGAGGGCCTAACCACCCTGGGAAGGGAGGGGAGTACAGTAACCTGAGAAGCCCCTTCAGCCTGACCTGCCTCCTGAGAAGCCACATCCTGCAATAACAAAGTCTCCCCCTGGGACTCCAGAGAAACCTCCGGCGGAACCACCGGTTCCACTGACACCTCTAAAGAACCGGCGTCCGAACGGACGACTCTTCTTGCCTGGGTTTAGCTGCTTTGTCTTTGCGCTTCTTGAAGAAGCGGGCGGAGCATCCGATGGCATATTATAATTGCACCGCTTCCAAGACCAACCTGGCACAATCTAACCTTCGCTAATAGTGCGCTTATTGAACCTAGCACAAAGCGACACCCAACAACGTCGTGCTCAGGCCCCAAACAAGGAATACACAAAGTATGATAATCTCTATGCGGTATCTGTTTCCCACAAGAAATACAGTTATTCACTTTTTCTGACATCCGGTAAACCACTGAGGCAAGAAAAAACTAAAATATTCCCCAACGGGGTACTTAGCCAACTTTGACTCGGTCTGAAACTCCGAATTCGAAAAATTTCAGAACGCCGAACGGCACTTGCAACGCTGCTTCTGCATCGGACCATGCGGCAAAAAAGACTGAGGATATGACGTTGGTCATGTGCATTTGTACACTGACGTCCTGATGTCAGTCTTAAGCGCCTTGACCGACGTCAGCCTAATACTTTGATATTCGGGCCGACCGAGGACAGCGGACTACCCAAGTGTAAGGACTGCAGCAATGTGAGATGAAGAACATCTGCCCAATTCAGAACATTTCCATCACAAAAGTCTACTTCCACACGATATACACAGTGGGACACAAATTTGTCCTGCCAACAAGTCCTATTGATATCACAGACCAGGTTGAGGTCATGTGTATGGGTTGCTCAAGTGGAGCTTGACTTGCGGATATGCAGCAGTCCCATCAAGGTGGGGTCTGAGATTGCTTTGTATGCCAGACAGAAGTCACATCTAAGGAGTCTGTATGAAACTGACTAGAGGGACAGGGCTTTTAGCCCATCTCTGTAGGGTAGGTATTTGTAATGATTTGCCTGTCTTGGTATTCAAGCCATGCACCTATTGCATGCATAGCCAGAGCTCTACCAATTACGCTAAGTCAACCTCCACCTCATGCTGGCTATTCTTCACTACAGACCACCAGCACCACATATCTTACATGAACCCCACATTTTTTACACTAAAGATTAACAGAAGTATCTGCCTTTCTTAAAGAAATACTAAAGTGGTGGACCCCTTGACTATATTTCCCTCTCTCATCACTACAATCTCTCTCAGCTGCTAAGCAGAATGCTGAAAAATAAACAAAGTTAGCATAAACAAAAAACTTATTTGTAAACGCATGTTTGGTTATAAAAATCATCACCTGCATAATTAAACAAAAATTATAGTCAAAGGTGCATAACAATGCAGAGGAAACTAAAAATACTACAGTAATTCCCAATTTGTAGTTCTCTAGTAAATCAGAAGTGCAACTGGAATTCACAGATTGCTATTAAACAGTTTTGAAAGTCACAGTACTATAACTAGTACTTGCAATATCTGACAGGTCACTAGATGTTATCCCAAGCCAGGCAGATAAAAGGCGTGCTGGCCCACATGGAGGTTCACAGTAAATTTATTATTAAAATTAATCCAAACATCTGTCAACATGCATTCAATGTTGCAATGAAATGGAGCCTCTGTGCTAAGCTCACGGTTACAGAAGCATCTCGAGTAGTGACAGGATATTCTTAATGCCACAGCATTTACTATGACCACCTCTCATGTAGAGAGAGATTATTCTCAAAGCAGGACAGCCAACCCACAAAATGGGGGGGGGGGGGTGCAGCACACACAGCCAAAGAAGAAACCAAAGTTAGCACTCAATGTTTTAGAAAGCACTAGCTTTCAGTATTTAACCAAAAAAAAGTACCCATCCACCCCAAACACAGCCGCTATAGTGGTTGTGAATGGCATTCTCCACATACCAACTGAATCTCATTCAGCAACCACTGCCTGACAGAGGGAAGGATCAAAGAAGATGAAGTTGCAGTGTAAACGGATAGAAGGACCAGTATCACAAGAATGCAGGCAGTTGCTACTGACACCCCACAGTCCGAAATGTAACAAGTAATGGACAAAGCTCCTATTACTTCAATATTTTCAGCAAAGTAAAACAAAATAAAGGTCAACACTCCACAACATTCCCTCCGGTAATCATACTGCCATCACGTCATATGCACCTGTTGAACTCTTTATCCCTGAGCTGCAGTAACTTTCCATTCACAAATAAACAACCGTGCAAAATTAAAATCTACTTATTTTACCATTGCTAAACACCGCACAAAAAGGAAAACATCAGAAGGTTCGCCACTGTTTTAAAACATTTTAGACGCATGCAGCACTGAGTCTTCTGTTCAATAATGGCTCGCAACCAAAGATAATGTTTCTTCCAGCATGAAAACACTAAGAATCCTACCCATCCTTCACAGCAGAATCAATGCAGCAGTGAGTCGAGTCCTCTCTGTTCAATAACGGCTCGCAACCAGTGCAGCAGTTTAACGGCTCCCTTCAATACCGGCAGAATGTCCGTATAGCACAAGTAGCATTCTCTTCGCCCAGCCAGAATGCAAGCTCCATATTTCACACAAAATAAAGAGAGGCAACCAAAGATAATGCAGTGGTTTAATGGTGGAATGCAAGCTCCATATATCACAAGCAGCATTCTGTTAACTTAAGTGCAGCCAAACCAAAAGATAAATGTTTCCCCGCTCTCCATTTGAACAGCCGGGATGCAAACTCAATTCCGACAGGCTGGCTGACTGAGTTGACATCACCACGTACGTGATGACGTCAGCTCAAAAAGTGGAAAATAAAAATAAAGAAAAACTCGGAAATGAAGGGGTGCCACTCGGGAATCGTGGCACCCCATTACTTGGACCCCAAAACTCTGTAAAAAACGAGTAATTTGGGACGGTTGGGAGGTATGGTACTTAGCTTTATTGAAGACTTCGGATATGAAATTCAATTTCGAAAATCTCAGGAGTCGGCCGACCGGCACTTGCGAACTGCTTTTGCTTTGGGCACAGCACGAGAAGAAAGACTGAAGAAAATGGCGTCGGCTGCACCTTATATACCCCTGGCACACTGATGTCAGGGAAGAGGCGACAGCAACAGATGCCAGACCAGGACCTTGGAATTCAGGCCGACTGCGGGTAGCCTGCCAGCAGGATAACCCAAGTGTAATGACTGCAACAGTGAAACACGATGAACATCTGTGAAGTCTGAAATTGAGGGGTTCTCTACAGCCTTCTTGACCTGTGACATCATTGTTTGAACTGAGTGTGGTGGAAGGGAAACAATGGCAGTTTTTCCATTGACATTACATTACATTGGCTACGAGGTCCCCCACATGATAATTTGATATAGTGGCTAACTGTACTCGAATAGTGGCTGCTGCTGCTCCTTGATTAAAGACGTCTGTTAGAACTTCCAAAATTGTAGGTATAGTGGCTGCAAAGGGATCTTACATGCTTTTTGTCCGCCCAACAAGAAAACCTCTTCCATTTGCTTGAGTAAAGTTTTCTAGTCGTCTTTTTGTGTGAGGAAACCAGAATGAGAAGTACTGCAGAGGATAATTCTGGAAGCCTGGCTAAGACTGGAAATGGAGTAACCAAGCAGTCAGCTTGAGGCTCTGAAGAGCAGGATGGAGCGTTCCTGACTGATGCGTCAGAAGATCTGGCACTGGGTCCAGGATCCACGGGTCTTCCTGAAGGTAGGCCAAAGGAAGGGGAACTAAATCTGATGAGGCCAATAAGGAGCAATGAGAATTAACCTGCGAATCAACGACTTGCTTTCTAAATAACCTTTGGAATCAATGGAAATGGGGAGGGAAAGCATAAAGAAGTCCCAGGGGTCAATCGTGGACGAGTGCATCCCTCTGTGACTCTCCCGGAGGGGAAATGAGGGCAAAGTAGTTGCTGCATTTCAAATTGAATGGAGTGGCAAAAAGGTTGCAGCAAGGTTGGCCACATATGCGAAAAATTTTATTTGCAACTTCCTGATTTAGGGACCACTCGTGAGGCATTAGAATTGTTCTGCTTAGCCTGTCTGCTATTACGCTGGATTTCCCCGGGATGTGCATTGCCTTCAGAAAGCGCTGAGAAGACATTTCCCATTGCCAAACTCTCTGGGCCTCTCGACATAGAGGATAGGATCTGGTTCCCCCTGTTTGTTGATGTACCATACCACCGACATATTGTCTGTCTGAACTGCACCAGTCCCCATGGGAAGAGAGTACTGAAATGCTTACAATGCTAGAAGCACCACCCTCATCTCTAGGACACTGATATGCAAATGGTACTTGTGATCTTTCCAAACTGCTTGGACAGTCTGTCCCAGATAATGACCCCCCCACCCTATCTGGGACTAGTCTGTGGTTACTGTAGCAACAGGTTGGGGAAGTACGAATGGTCTGCCCATTGTTACCTGAGTGGACCGAAGGCACCAAAGTAGGTCCTTCTTGCAGGCACCCGTAATGAGAACCTTGTGAGACATGGGTAACTCCTGTATGGACCATTGGGCGAAGAGTAGCCACTGTAATATCCGCATGTGTAGTCGTGCCAGTGGGACTAATGTTATCGCTGCTGCCACTGAGCCTAAGACCTTCAGGACGAATTTTGCTTGTACTTTTTTCTTTTTGAGTAGGATACATATTTGACTGCGTAACGTTTGCATTCTCTCTTCTGGCAATTTTGCTACCATATCGTTTGTGTTTAAATCTGCACCTATAAAGGTAATACGCTGTGATGGCAATAAGGCTGATTTTTTTGTATTTATAGTAATGCCTAGATCTGAGCAGAGATGGATGGTGGAGTCCCTGGCTCTGATTAGAAGGTGCTTGGTGGTGGCAGTCAGGAGCCAGTCATGTAAATATGGAAACACCTGGAATCCTTGACGTATCAGATGAGCCGTGACTGCTGCCATGCATTTGGTAAACACTCTGGGCGCTGTAGTGAGACCAAAGGGCAGATCTCTGAACTGGTAATGACTGGCTCCCAGCCAGAAGCGTAGAAATCTTCTGGAGCACCTGTCAATCTTTATGTGGTAGCACGCGTCCTGAAGATCTAAAGAGCACATCCAATTGTCTTGTCCCAGAAAATGGAGTACAGACTGCAGTGTTACCATCCAGAACTTTACCTTCTTTACCAACTTGTTTAGTCTACTGAGATCCAATATTGGTCTCCAGTCCCCTGTCTTTTTTGGAACTAAAAAGAACCGTGAATAAATTCCGGACATGATCTGGTTTGCGGGGACTTCTTGGATGACTCTTTATTTCTAGGAAGCTTTGAACTTCTAGGGTTGCTTGATCCCTTTGACCGGGTGGAATGTCTGGGATGGACTTTGACGAACGAAGTGGGCAGTGGAAAGGAATGCTGTATCCCCTGGATATAATGGACTGTACCCCATTTGTCTTGAGTCAATTTCAGCCAGGCTTCTGGGTACAGAGATATTCCTCCTCGACTGCCTCCAGAGGCGGACAGTCGGGCCTCCTTTCAGAAGCGCTGGAAGGGCTGACCGGAGAACGAGTATCTGTCACCGTGGCTCTGCAGACACCCCCCCCCCGACAGGTGGACGGCATCTTCCATTGTTATTCCCCCCTCTGCCCCTGGGGAAAGGATCACCACGAGCATCTGGCAAGGCTCCTTTGGACTTCCGGAACCACAATTTCCCGCTCTTTTGACCTTTAGGATAAGATCTGGTAGGGGCGGAAAAACACACTTCGATGGCAGAGTCTTGCCATCTTGCTGACTCCTGGTGAGAGACTCTTCTACTTTCGGCCCAAACAAGGACGAGCCATCAAAACGGGCGTTAATAAAGGAAGATCTGAAGGGTTCAGCAAAGGCGCATCCAGGAATGTCTCCTAAAAGCTATTCCTGTGCCTGCTACCCTGCTTGCACCATCGGCTGCGTAGGAAATGAGGCTCATGGAGGAGTTTGTTGTAGAAGTAAGTTAAGGTCGCAAGCTTGAAATTTATCTTATCCAATAAACTCTGGGCTGTAGCACCTTGTAAGGCATCTCCCAGCTCTTTCAAGAAATCCATCTGGAGTTGTTTTAAATGTGATAAGTAATTCAGCGACCGTAAGGTAAAAGACTGCTGAGGACAACATACGCTTTCCGTATCTGTCCATCGTACGAGACTCCTTATTTGGCGGATGGACAGATACAGAAGTTTCAGCTAACTCCTCTTTTGTGGCCGCTGCCTCCACCATCACATCTACTGGAACTCCCTTTGTTAAATACTGTCTATCCTCTGGGGCCGTAATGAATTTACCTGGCCTCCTTGGAACTGGGTCCACTGACTTGGGAGTCCCACACCTTCCGACTCAACACCCAGGAGTGGGTCGAAGAGCGGAGACATCCAAGAGGAGAAGGGGTGAGAACCAAATGCCTCCAGGTATACTGATACATCCTCAGAAGGGGAGAGCAATTTCCAGCTGCCCCTTTGCTTAAGGATCTCAAGGATGTCTGAAAAAGAGACATCCTCAGAGGACGACCGTGGGGACCGTTCCGAACCCTCTAAGTTGGTATCAGAGGTGAAAGACTCAAGGGAGTCTATGTGCTTCCTCTTACACTGTTTCTTCTGAGGGACCTCCTTGAAGAGATGTTCCAGGGAGGTGTCGGAAGAGGAGGATCCACCCATTGGGGTTTCCTGGGGCACTGACTCTCTACTTTGGGGCTGATGGAGGGATGATGAAGCCGACGCCGCCGACCCTTTAGGAGGAAGAGTGGCTGGCTGGAGCCGAATGTGGAGCAGACTCAGTGGAGAGCACACTCCACATCACCTCGAAGACACTGCGATCCTGGGCCAAGACAGATTTCAGTCGCGAAGAACTGGGAGATCTCTCAGGCGCCAAGGAGGCGGACTCCAAGGCTGATGTGGGAGCCGAACTCACCTGCACCGAAGCACGGAGTGGGAGAGCCTCTTCCAAGTCGACTCTTCCCCCAGGAGCTGACCAGGGAGTGTCGGCTCCCAGATCCCTCGATGAAAGATAAATGCGACGAGATCGGAGCAGACGTCGGAGCCAAGATTTCATGAGTGATTACTGGCTCTGCCGGTTCTAACACAATGACTTCCTGACACTCTGGCTCCGAACTCTATCGAGTTGGAAGAGGAATAGATAGTATCTGAGATACAGTGTTCGGCTGCACAATCCGATGGGCTGGGCTTGAAAGAATTTCTGTTGAGGCTCGCATCCACAGTAACCTCTTCACCAACTGCTCCACGTCATTGTCCGATAACCTGGAGGACCGAGAGGAATGAGCCGATGACCTGTGACTACCTGCCACAGATTGTAATAGAGGAGATTGCGGCAGCTAGTGTATTGGCTCCAATTATGATGATTGACTCCTTTTTCGGCTCCGCAACGGTTCCGAAGACTCCGATGGAAACAAGGGAGGGCCAGGTTTGTCAGAGCCAAGAAAGTACAGTTGTGTACACTTACCATAAATGCAGATGTCTGAGTGTATTCACTGTTGCAGTCATTACATTTGGGTAATCCTGCTGACAGGTTGCCCTCAGTCGGCCTGAATTCCAAAGTCTTGGGTCCTGTGTCGGCTGCTGTCGTTCCTTCCCTGACGTCAGGTCGTCAGGGGTATACAAGATGCGGCCGACGCCATTTTCTTTAGTTTTTCTTGCCCCAGATGTCAGGTTCCCCCTAAAAGGGTAGCCCAAAATTTATATATACATAAATATATATAAATACATGCAGCAATATAAACTTTACCTTCATCTACAAGCAAATGCACCACATAGGTTGTATAAATCAGAGAAGGAAAGATAGGTTCCATCAGAAGAAAGGGGGATGGCGGGTGGGTAACCTGGACTGCAACAGTGAATACACTCGAACATCTACATTTATGATAAGTGTACACAACTGTACTATGTTCTTCGTGTTTCACTGTTGCATTCATTACATTTGGGTAGAGTCCCAAAGCTATGGTTGGGGGGGCTGGAGCTAAACAGCATTAGGAGCGGCTATGAAGACCTGCAGAACTGCAGTGGCAAAGCCTGCCCTGGATTTAGAGTAGAGTGGCAGATGATAGTGCTTTGTAAAAGTGTGCACTGAACTCCAAGTAGCAGCCTCTAAAATGTCCATGGTTGGTACTCCCCTGAGAAAGGCTGCTGAAGTGGCTGCAGCTCTGGTTGAATGTGGCCTAATGCCCTTAGGCACTGGCTTGCCATGGTGTAAGTAGCAGAAACGAATGCAGTGGCCTATCCACTTTGAAATAGTCTGCTTTGAGATAGCCTTTCCTTGTGATCCTGCAGCATATGCCACTAGTAATTGCTCTGTCTTTCGGAAAACTTTGGTTCTGTCCAAGTAGAATCTAAGCTGTCTGTGTACATCCAAAGAATGCAGAATTCTCTCACGCTTGTTCTGTGGATTTCGATAAAAGGTTGGCAGATGAATGGTTTGGTTAAGAGCCACACTGGACACCACCTTAGGCATAAATGTTGGGTTTGTCCTCAGAGAGACCCTGTCTGGATAAAAAATGATAAAAGGTTCCACAACCATGAGTGCCTGAAGCTCTGAAACTCGTCTTGCAGAAGTTATTGCTAGGAGCAGAACTGTTTTCCATGATAAAAACTTTATGTCAGCCATTGCTGCTGGCTCAAAAGGTGGCAGGGTGAGTTTTTCCAAGACATAGTTGAGGTCCCATGCAGGCATTGGTGATCTTCTTGGAAGCCTTAAATTTTTCGCTCCTCTGAGGTACTGTTTTAGTAAGGGATGAGAAAAAATTGGTGGCTCTATACTGTAATGAGCCGAAGTGGCAGAGGCATGAATTTTAATAGATGAAAAGGATAGACATTTGTCCAGCATCTCAGTTAAGTATTGCAAAATCTGAGGACTATCTGGCACAGCTGTATCAGTTCCTTGTGCCTGGTTCCAAGCACAAAATCTCTTCCATTTTCCAGCATAAGATTTTCTAGTACTAGGCCTTCTGGCCCCCAAAATGACATCCATCACAGCTTTACTGAGAGGTGTGTTTTGTTTGACTACATTATCCGCCATGCTGCCAGGTTTAAAGTCCTGAGTTGGCTGTGCAGGATCTGAGACAGTAGATGAGGTATCTGAGGTAAGGTCCAAGCTGGGCATTGAGACAAGCTCCTTAGGATTGGATACCAGTACTGGCGGGGCCAGTCTGGGGCAATTAGTATCATCCTTGGCTTCTCCTGTCTGACCTTTAGGAGTACCTTGGGAAGGAGAGGCAGAGGGGGAAATGCGTATACTGATAGGGCATCCACGTTCCATGCTTGTCTGTGATAAATCCTTGTGCAGAATCTTTTTAGTTGGTAGTTGTGAGGGGAAGCAAATAGATCTATGTCCGGGCATCCCCATTTCCGTGTTATCATGCTGATGACTTGTGGATCAAGGTGCCAGTCATGGGGATCCATGGGGTTTCTGCTTAAGTCATCTGCCAGAGTATTTTTCCTTCCTGGCAGGAACTGCACCTGCAGGTGTACTTGGTAAGTCAATGCTGTGTCCCACAAAGTCATGGCTAGTCTGCAAAGTGGGTAAGAATGAGTGTCCCCCTGCTTGTTTATATATCACATTACCGTGGTGTTGTCTGTCTTTATCAGTAGTTGTCCTGGATGAAGTAGGTCCTTGAAGGCTGTCATAGCATTTTGAACTGCTAGCATCTCTTTTTGATTGATATGTAGATGCATTTGGTTTGAGGTCCATTCACCCTGAATGCATCTTCCTGCCATGTGAGCCCCCCAGGCATAATTTGATGCATCCGTTGTTAGTGTTTGCCTGGCTGGGGGTAATGTGAATGGCTGTCCCTTGTTTTGGTGACAAGCCTGTGCCCATCGAAACTCCAGCTGCAGGCAGGGAATGAGAGTAATCATAGTTTCCAGGCTGTGGCAATGTTGAGTCCAAACACTTTTTAGGTACCACTGAAGTTTCCTCATATGCAGTCTTGCATATGGAATTAGTAGTATGCAGGATGCCATGAAGCCCAAAGCCTGCAGAATTTTTCTTGCACATAACTGGGTCTTTGTTGCCAACATTTTGAAATAGGTAGTCAGTTGCCTTTGTTTGTCTGGCGTGAGATAAACCATCTGGGCAGTTGTATTTAAGCTTGCATCCAGGAATATTACCTCTTGAGAGGGTACTAGCTTTGATTTCTTTTCGTTGACTGGGTACCCTAGGCATGTTACAAACGCCAGATGCTGTAGAAGAATGTCCTTGTTCTCTGCTTGAATTAGACAGTTGTCCAAGTAAGGATATATTTGTATGCCTCTTTGTCTGCAGAATGCAATTACTGGTGCCAGGCACTTTGTAAAGACCCTGGGTGCAGTAGATAAGCCAAAGTGCAGTCCAGAGAATTGGTAATGCATTGAGCCAGCCTTGAATCTGTGGTATCTTCTGCATGTTTGTCTGATTGGGACATGCAGGTATGCCTCTTTTAGGTCTAAAGTCACGAGCCAAGCGTTCTTGCCCAGCATGGGCAGAAGCTGTTGCAAAGTCAACATCTTGAATTTTGGAATATCCAGGAATGTGTTCTAAATAGAAAGGTCCAGTACTGGCCTCCAGGCCTTGTCCTTTCTGGGTATTAAGAACAGTCTTGAGTAAAATCCTTGTCCCTTCTCTTGCTCTGGTACTAGTTGAATGGCCCACATGTCCATGAGGGATGAGACTTGTTTTTGTGCCTCTGCCCATTGATTTTTTGGCAGATCTGGCCAGCCGTTTGCTTTTGGCAGGGTATGGAAATGAACTTGCAGCCTTGTGACATGATATTTAAGACCCACTTGTCCTGGGTTATAATGTGCTAATTTTGAGAAAAGTGTGTTAGTTTTCCCCCTAAGGTGGCTGCCAGGAGATAAGTGCTTGGTGCAGGCAGGGGGAAGTCATTGGGACTGTTTCCTGAATGGTTGTGATTTGTCTTCTCCAACTTTGGAGGTAGAAGCCCCCCACTGTTTTGAGCAGAATGAACCTTGCGCCTGGGATCTGCCTCTAGGGCATCTGGGTCTGCCCCTTTGAGGTCTGTCTGACACAGGAAAGGACCAATTCTTTGTTGGCCAGTGTCTACTAAATCTAGGTGGCTGTACTTGTAAGAAATCTTTGACCTTTTGCATAGATTTAGCTTTGTCCGCCATTTTCTTTAACACCTCTTCTGCCTTAACACCAAACAACACCAGAAAACCGCGAATTGGATCAACAAATGTACCAAACAAATAGCAGCACTTCCAAAACGCTAGCCGCTACCTCTCACAGTCAATTCAGCACAAAAATAACGATGCTGTTAGTAAAAACAGGAACATTTATTAACAAAGAGTTAAGCGCTTTCACTCGACAAGGCGAGCTTCATCAGAACAATAAAATAAACTATACACTCCAATTAAATAGCAAAATTGGCGCCAAAACAGTGCTGCAGTCTGAAATTAAACAGACAGTTCCATTTAAGATTTTTAAAAATTAAATAAAACATTAAGTAAAACATTAATTGTGAGCAAACAGTGAATATACTATATTTTCACTGATGGTCATTGATCCAAAAGAAGTAAAAGTTTAATTGAAAAATAATCATTGATCCCTGGGGGTATAGTGGCATCAGTAAAGACCTGCCACCATAATTCCCTATAGGCTAGATAATTCTTGTAATTACCTCCTCTAGGGTTTCTCTTAACAGTCTCTAAAATAGCAAATTTAAATGCTGGTCAGTTCCATGTTCTGAAATATGGCTAGACAAAGCATTTTTAGTATCATTCTTTTTTATGCAATATAAATGTGAGTAAATTCTCCGTCTAAATTGTATTTCTGTCTTTCCTATATAATAGGAATGACAGACTGAACAAAGTGCAATATACACTAACATAGTGGACCTACAATTACCCTTAGACAGGTAGACTTTGGTGTGGTTGTTATTATTCAAACTAATACTGCTGAGTTCATAGATGTAAGAACATTGATTACAGGTCCCACATTTTGTTGTATTTAACCCAATGTTGTGACAGTCGGGTTTCTCCCCTTCCAAAATATGTTTGAGATTTCTACCCATTTTGTATACAAAATTGGGTCTAGGACCCACAATATCAACAATTTCCTGCGAATCAGTGAGAATGTGCCAATTTCTAACCAAAATTCTTTAATGACATGACAACAGGGTCCAAATTCTATAATAAGAGCTCTCTTATATCCTTTATTTCCATCAATGTTAGGTTGCTCAACTGTAGAACTATTCACTACATTCGTCACTGTGCCAGTGTGAGGGACTAAGTTGCTGTTACATTTTAAACCCAGCAATGAAGTATACTTCGTCCCCCACTGACTGATGACGTAGGTGGCAATATCATCCATCAATTCTACGTTATAGCCTCTGTCACCAAACAGAGTGGAAATATAAGTAATTTCATTTAACATGTCAGGATAGTTAGAGGTCATCCTTATAGCCCTTATACACTGCCCTTTGAAGATATTCCTTTTCATTCTAGTGGGATGATGACTACTGTAGTCCAAATATGAATTAGTAAACGTAGCCTTCCTGTGTACAGTAGACTAAAAGCCATTATTATCAGCAGCAATAAAGGTGTCTAAGTAAGGTACACCATTACAACTAGAGGTAGAAGTAAATTTTAAAAAACTGCTACTTTGATTCAAATGACTGACAAAGGCCCCAAACGTGGTTCTATCTCCATTCCATAAGATGTATATATTGTCCAGATATCGGGAGTAGTAAACTATGTTCTTGAAATAGTTGCTGTTAAAGATACAGTTCTCCTCCCAATCAAGCATAACCAAATTGGCAAACATGGGGGCGCAGGCCGCCCCCATGGCAACACCTTTGGTTTGCTTGAAGATTTCACCCTCATAGAAGATGAAATTGTTCTCCAGCACAATACTCATTAATTCAACAAGCAAAGAAATTCTATCCCAACTGAACTTAGTGTATTTTCTCAGACTCCTAGAAAATGCTTCTAATCCTTCTTCCATAGGTATGCTACTGAACAAATCTATTACATCAATAGAACTAAATAATAGATCTTTACTACTCATATTAACTGGAAAATTTTTCAAAAATTCCCAGGAGTCTTTCACCAAATGGTCCAGTTCGTCAAAGATGAATTTGAGAGTAGTATCTATAACCACCCCTATGGGGAAGGTCCCCGAAATAATCGGACGGAAAGGAGGATTTAAATGGTCCTTATGGACTTTGGGAATTCCTACTATGGTGGCGAGAGTAGGAAATTCAACTGTCATGAATTCAAAAAGTTCTTCTGTAATTCTTTGTTCTAACAAATACTCCTCCAAGTACATATCAATCCTTCTGTAGGCAATGTTGACTTCATTTAAAGAAGTCACAACATAATTGCCTGAATTATGAAGAATATTGTGAATATTAGTACTATAAGTGATGGCATCAAAAACCACAATACCGCCCCCTTTGTCGGGTTTCATGATTCTGATGCCTTTGTCCTGCCTGAGATCATTTAAAATCAGAATTTCCTCATCAGTTAAGTTGTTATATCCTTTGTGTTTCTTATTATAACTATTCCTATTCAAGCTATAAATCTCCCTGGTAACCCTTTTGTCAAAAAACATAACACTTGGGTTGCCAGATGGGATAAAAGTACTTTTCTTCCTCAGGCTTACACTTTTGTCAACATTGTGCCTTTCTTTATTATTAAACATAATAGCTAAATTAAGCTTCCTAATGTATCTCTTAAATTCGAAAATACTATCCACTACATGAAAACTTGGAGTAGGTATAAATTTTAAACCTTTTGACAGGAGACTAAAGTGTGCTCTCTCTAACTTGACATTACTGTAATTAAAGATCTTGAAATTTTTATACTCACTAATCACTTCATCAATTTTAACTATGTCCTGAAGATCAGTGCCAGACCGATCATCACCTGCCACATCTGAAATGAGACAGGTGTTCAATGCTTCTTTCTCCATTTTGCACCTTTTTTCCATTTCCCCTGATAGTTTTTTCTTGGTGTAGGAAAAAAATCCTGCTCAAAATCATCTGCAATGTCAAGATGTTCTATATTTTTATCCTGAAAAAATGAATCAGTGCTTTGTTTACCACTACTCCAGCTATAACAAGTGTGTCTCCTATACTGTTCTTTATCCCTCTGTATTTTCTTGTATTTTCATTCAAATGCCTTCTTGGCCCTGTCTTCAGCTAAGGCAAACTGTTTAAAATATAACTTCTCCCATTGTGTAAAGGCCAAGTCCTGTATTATAATATTATTTAAATTCTCTACTTCAGTAATACACTTACAAAGCTTCATGTCATTGTACTTGATAAGAAGTTTCATAAATTCCACCCCAAAAGAATCGAACAAAGTATTAAATTCAATTTCAACATCTGCATTCAAATCAATACCCAAAGGGAGTTTAAAAAACCTTAGGCCCATTGGGACAATGTTCAAAGAAATACAATGGTTTAAGTATGCATTATCCAACTTTAAAGCATTAATAGTGTTCATTTTTTTGCCAAAAAGATAGATGTAATCTCTCAAAGTTCCTTTGCTTGCACGACTGAAACTCAGAGACTTGCCAGCTGGCAAGTTGTCGAATCTACAGTCGTACCCAAAAAAATCCTGTAGGGCATTCTGTTTGTTATAAGCCCCTTTGTCAATACATTTAGGAGATTTATTAACAGAAATTGGAACAGTACCTTTAAACTGATTGTTCTCCCTGATTGTATGTGCATATGTGCGTGCGGGTTGCGTATTTTTAGGTCTAGTTCTATACGCCTTGCTTCATCGGTGAAATTCCCAAACGAGAAGTCAAAAGTAAAATCAGAAACTTCAGTTCTGATATTCTCCGTAAGACCTGCTGTTCCAGGCAAGAACATATAGTATATTCACTGTTTGCTCACAATTAATGTTTTACTTAACGTTCTATTTAATTTTTAAAAATCTTAAATGGAGCTGTCTGTTTAATTTCAGACTGCAGCGCTGTTTTGGCGCCAATTTTGCTATTTAATTGGAGTGTATAGTTTATTTTATTGTTCTGATGAAGCTCGCCTTGTCGAGTGAAAGCGCTTAACTCTTTGTTAATAAATGTTCCTGTTTTTACTAACAGCATCGTTATTTTTGTGCTGAATTGACTGTGAGAGGTAGCGGCTAGTGTTTTGGAAGTGCTGCTATTTGTTTAACACCAAACAAAGTATCATGCTGTAAAGGTGCATCTAATAATTTAACTTTAACATGATCATGCAGACTTTGTTCCTTTAACCAAGCATGCCTCCTAATTACAGAACCTGTAACTGCGGCCCTGCAGGAGGCCTCTAAAGAGTCAAAACCACATTGCAAAGTATGCTTTCCAACTTGTTCAGCTGCATGCAATAAATCCTGCATTTCCTTGTTTTCTGCACATTCAGAGTTTAACAACATTTTCTGTTTAAGTAATGCCATGGCATGTTGCTGATATTTGGACATATGAAACTGACAGTTTAAGACCCTTATAGCCAAGGTAGCAGATGTGTAAACCTTTTTCCCCCATCTATCCAGAGCCCTAGAATCCCTGCCAGAGAGGGTAGGGTTTTTAGCAGCGGAAGCCTTAACTCCTTTGGGACCCTGAGAAATAGTTTCTGGGTCTGCAGCAGGGTTTTTAAAAAGGAATTTATGCGAGTCAGGAACCCTGTAATATCTGTCAGGCTTAACAGGAGCTGGAGGTAAGGAGTCAGGGGTAAGACTAGACTCCGAAAACTCATCATTTACAATGTCTAACACAGGTGGGATGGCTAGTGGCTTGTGTTGAGGTAGTAACAGGAAATCCCTGAGCCTCTTTTTAGATTCTGAAAAATCTTGGCTCTCCCAGTGGAAATGCTCCCTAATGGTATGCAAGGTTTCCCCAAAAGAATGGTCCTCTGGAGGAGAATCTGAAGTTATAGATTCTTCAGCATCAGAATCCTCATAGGGGGGAAAAGAATACTCCTGATCAGAAGAGGGATCACAAGAAATGTAAACCTGATCTGAAGATTCATAGTCAGCCTCTATCCTAGGCCTCTTATCAGGAGGGGGAATGGGAACAACTGATCAAGGTAATCAAGTCTTCGGCCATTTTGAGCATCTGCTTTTTGGGCATGGAGGCCTGTTCACAAGGCTCTTTGCTTTTGAAGGTGCTTTAGTCTTTGCCTTTCAAGTCTGTTTAATGTATAGATGTTCAGGTCTGAATACATCCTCAGAAGCCGGTGCCTGCTCAGCAGCTCCGGACCCATCTGAAGGAATAATGTCCGAGGCTCCAATACCTTCAGTTTCCAGTGGCATAGCTGACTCCACGTGGGAGTCGGTAGCGGTCTGCGACTCTAAAGTAGTGGGCATCAGGGGCTGCAAAAGTGCCTCATTGAGAACCGGCGACTGGCTTAGGAGAAGCTTTGCCATTGGTTTTGGGCTTTGGTTGTCTATCCTTTTCTTTTTCTTTGCGTTTTTTGTGAACTCCGGTATTCGGATGGCTTTCCGATGACATTTCTGGATAATTAAACCTGCGTCCAAAGTAGTTTAATGCAAAATCATACAGACGCCTAATAGTGTGTTGGTTAAATCTAGCACAAAACTGACAGCCTGGGACGTTATTGTCAGGGCCTAGGCAAGGAATACAATAAGAATGAAAGTCCTTATGAGGTATTTGCTTCCCACAAGAAATACAATTATTAACTTTTTCTGACATCGGTCTGGAGCAAGAAAAAAGTTTCCCCAATGGGGTACTTAGCATTATAGAAGACTTTGGATCTGAAATTCGAACTCGAAACTCTCAGGAGTCAGCTGACCGGCACTTGTGAACTGCTTCTGCTTCGGGCACCACGCAGCAAGAAAGACCAAAGAAAATGGTGTCGGCCGCATCTTTTATACCCCTGACGACCTGACGTCAGGGAAGGGGCGACAGCAGCCGAAGCAGGACGGACCCAAGACTTTGGAATTCAGGCTGACTGAGAGCAACCTACCAGCAGGATTACCCAAACGTAATGACTGCAACAGTGAAACACGAAGAACATCCTTCGGGTCCGAAGATACTGTATCTTTTTGACGGCTCAGACACCAGAGCCGACAAGTAGACTTTTTTGTCTTATCCGATTTTAATGTCAGATTACCATCTTCAAAAGGGCCTTTCAACAAACCCCTCAAAATGAGTTTGTTTTTCCTCTCCTGTAAAACCCCTGCACTAAAGTCATGATAAATGGAGCAAGAGTCCTGAAGATGGACTGCTCCTAGACAATATACAGAACTTGTGTGTCCATCCATTAGAGACATTTTCTGGGTGCATGAATCGCTCTTTTTAAAACCAGATTGTCTCTACTCCTCAACAGGTTCTTTAGACATTTTGTAAGCCAACTAATAGCAACAACAGCAATAACAATAACAGTGAACAATAACTACAATAACTATAACTGCAATATAAAAGGGCAAGTAGAAAGAGATTTTTTTTTTTTTTGGAAAGGAAAGAGGTGGGAGGAGGAAAAGTCTCTAAGTAAAACGACAGTCTCCTGCAACCCGAGGAGACGGCTCTAACTTTAAAGGTGACTCCTTAAGAAAAAGGAAAGAAGCCCTGAAGAAAGAAAGCAGCTAAATAGAAATAATCCTCTCATCCTTACCAGAAGAAAGGGGTAATGAAAGGGCAACTTGTTAGAATGTGTAGAATGACCTCTGACGATCAAACTTTTACAAGTGAAGTAATTAAACTGAAAGAGTTATTTTTAAACAGAGGGTACCCCAGTGATTTATTTGACAAAACACTGAAAGAGGTATCAGAAGAAAGGAAGGGCAAGTTTGCCCCAATCTTGGGGAAAACATCTTCTCAGAAAGGAAAAGATGAAGAACTGAATATTGGTCTGGGTAAGGAGTATAACTCGGGGTTTGTCACTACCTACGATGGTCAGTCAGGTGTGGTGAGGAGGGTAATGGAGAGGGAATGGAGTAACTTTTCTAAAGTATCAGATTTAAAACACACCTTTGATGAACCTTTAACATATATTTATCGTAGGGGGAATACTATAAAAAATTTCCTAGAAAGGGGTTCCAACAAAATTAAACAAGAAATGTCTACTAGAGAAAAGAAAGGGCTGTACAAATGTGGTAGGTGTAAATACTGTACCCACCTCAAGATTGGGGATTCCTATTATCTGGAAGCTAGAAAAAGGAATGTACTGTTAAACACCTATGTCAATTGCAATACAAAAGGGATTATGTATTTGGCTACCTGTAAGGAATGTCAATCCTTTTATGTGGGCAAATGTGAGAGAAAATTAAAACAAAGAATTTACGAACACTTATATGACATCAGGAATAAATGTGAAAATAATGCATTATACAAACACAGTACGACATGTAAAACATCTGGATTTCAGTTTTTTGTACTTGAAGTAGTTCCAATGGATCCCAGGGGTGGTATGTGGGAGACATTGGTCGAATACAGGGAATTATACTGGCAGCTAATATTAGAAGCTAATAGACCTCCTGGTCTTAATGATATGATTTCACTAGCGCCAGTATTGAAATTAAGATCTGCCAAACTGTAAACGCCTTTATTTAATGTTTTTACCAATAATTTTGAAACTAATTTTACACTGCTTAGTGTAAAAAAATGGCAGGAATTTATAATCTACAGTATTTAATCAGAAGTAATGGTTAATTTTGTTTTTTTCATCAATATGTTTTTAGCCACATGAGGGAGCTAAAGAACATACATTTTTTATTAAGCTAGCACTACTAGTTTAATTTAGTTTTTAAATGGTTTAGGCAACTAATTTCTGTATTTATTAGTATGTAAATGACAGAGTATTTAAAGGAATGTGTTATTTATGTTTGAACACAAGCGTATTTATGGAATTTTGTGTTTTATTTCCACTTTTAGAGGTGAGTGATGTTCATTTGTTTTTAGTTAATGACATCTTTTTTCCCATTGGATTATTGAATGAATGAAGTTATATATAAAGGGGATGTGTGGGATGTTTTAATCATCTGAAGAAGTTGATGACGAAAACGTTACTTATATGTGCTTTGCATTTAAGTGTGTTATTCGTCCATTAAACGGAGCAAGGGTATCCAACTTGGTTCATGGTGGTGCTTCTTTGTTTACCCGATTTTAATGCCAGATTACCATCTTCAAAAGGGCCTTTCAACAAACCCCTCAAAATGAGTTTGTTTCTCCTCTCCTGTAAAACCCCTGCACTAAAGTCATGATAAATGGAGCAAGAGTCCTGAAGATGGACTGCTCCTAGACAATATACAGAACTTGTGTGTCCATCCATTAGAGACATTTTCTGGGTGCATGAATTGCTCTTTTTAAAACCAGATTGTCTCTACTCCTCAACAGGTTCTTTAGACATTTTGTAAGCCAACTAATAGCAACAATAGCAATAACAATAACAGTGAATAGTAACTACAATAACTATAACTGCAATATAAAAGGGCAAGTAGAAAGAGATTCTTTTTTTTTTTTTGGAAAGGAAAGAGGTGGGAGGAGGAAAAGTCTCTAAGTAAAACGACAGTCTCCTCCAACCCAAGGAGACGGCTCTAACTTTAAAGGTGACTCCTTAAGAAAAGGGAAAGAAGCCCTGAAGAAAGAAAGCGGCTAAATAGAAATAATCCTCTAATTTAAATGGATTCTTTAAGGGGAATAAGAGAAAAAACAAGGGCCAAGGAGAAGAACCAAAGACACACCCAAGTAATAACAACAAAAATGAGCACTCTACTTGGAATGGGAAGGTAAAATAATGTCTAATATGAGGATATTGAGAAAAAATATAGTAAAAGGTATATAATAAACAATTACTAGCCTGAACCAGCGAAGACAATCTCGATGCTTCAAGCGGTAAATGAGATCTGTGGAACAGCTGCTAAGCATCATGGGATAGGTTGTAGCCTCGAGCCAGTTGAAGCCCTCGAGCATTGGTATGCAGCCGAGTCGGAGCCGAGGTTCAGCTCTGAACCCAACCAGCACGAATGAAGGCGAGATAGGACAACATAACATCACACATTACAGTTTGACACTTCTTATTTTTAGATAATGCTTGTTGATGGAAAGGCTCTTGCTCTAAATTATAAAAGTTGTCCCAAAGTTTACAACTTTCTCAGAATTCTTTAGCAAAACCGCATTGCGAGGGATGTCTTCTTGGTCATCTCTAAAAGATGCCCATATCAACATTATAAAACAGACTTAAACATCTAAGTCTCTCAAACTTACAATTAAGAAATGTAAAGACAGCTATGAAATTAGGATCACAATTAATCTAAAATGCAACCGTAAGGGCTTTATCAACTTCATTAGGGAGCTTAGAAGCAATCAACAATTCCTTACTGAACTTATCTCCAACGGTACTACCTTCTATGACACCAAGAAGATATTCTTGTAGACAATTTCTCTTTCAACTTCACTCTACCCTCCCTTCCCTCTGTCCCACCATTCTTCTTCATACCACCCCCCAACCCCACCCCCATGATCAATTTGGAGCAAGTACTTTTGGCACTTTCCACAATTATAAAGTACTACTTCCATGGAACCTGTCAATCTTCCTGGATGTCAGGTTCCAAGATGGCTGTACAGTGTCAAAATATAAACTGTGAAACAAGGCCAGTAAAAGCTTTCCATTTGGCTAAAATTTAGTTACTGGCTAGTAATTACACAGCATGGATGCCAGTAAAAAAGAAATTTGGAAAAAAGAGAAAATCAGACAGAAAAGGAAAAGAGAAAATTCTGTCTGTAAAAAATCTTGCAGCTATTTGTCAAAATGGCACAACACTATTCAACTTTGTGAAAGGAGACTGCTACTAGTAATTTAATGGAAGAAATGAATCAAATCACATTCAAAATAAGTGAAACGCTGAAGGAATATATAAAGTTATAAAGTCGAATAACAAAAGGCTGGATACACAAAAGTTTTAACTAACTATTCAAATGAACTGATAAATCCTTAAAAACCAGAGGATGAAATGAAAAAAGCCTGGGGTGAGCATCACACTTAGCAGCTGTTTCAAAAAATAGTAGAGAGAATTCAGAGCACGCAGAGGTAACTTACCATTTTCTGCTATACCAGACAAACTGGAAAAAACAGACTGCATTCATTTAATGACAGTACAAATAAGCAACTAGACTGATTTTTCATTGCAGATTTTTTATGGAGAGGGAACAGGACCCATAGCCTTTGGCACCAAAATTAAGTGTGCTACCTGCTATGCCACTGACACTTGCAGGAATCAGAACTATCCTCGACTTGAACCAAATACAGGTGTTGGGAGACAGACATGATCTGGAAGACTACCTGCAACACAGTGAAATTTGTGAATAAATGGGAGACAGTAAAGCACAAATCCATTAGACACAGGATTAGACACCTGAACTATGCTTTTGAAAGAAAAAAACTGACAGAGGACAACTGGAATTTTGTTGACTGTGATAAACTGGTGGGTGAACTATAATGCATAAACCATACTTTATGTCATTACATACACTGAAGAGATTAAAATAACTGCAAGTAAAAAGGTTTTTATTTCTATTAATATTTACATCTTAATCATGAAGCAGTGTATATGTTGTGCAGTCAGAAGTATTTTAAATGTGAGATGGGGAAGTCTCATCAGTGACTGCTGCATATGTCAGAAAATATTAGAGTACTTTTTCTTAGTTGTAATCTATCCATAGTGAGAGTACTAATCATGTCATAGGTATAATTAAGACAACTTCCCCCTGTTTCTCTAGAGATGCATAAGCACGTCCAAACAAACAGTCCAGGTTTAAGCTCCAGTCAAGTGTTTTTAAACAAAGAGGTTTGAAAAATAACACAAAAAGATAAAAATCCAAGGAAAATGGCAGTTTCTTACTGCACCTGAAAAGTCATGAACTTTTTTTTTTCCATTTTATTTGAAAACTAGAAGTTTACAGATGCATTCAATTACTCAATGAGAAGTCTGAATAGTGTGTTCTGAGTGAAATTTACAAAGGTTCTTTCACACATTTGCAAATTTATTAGTGTTTTTCCATTACCAGCTACAATAACTTGGAAGACAAAAAGACTGCAGGTACAAGCAAATGGACACGAGAATTATGAACAGTGTGCGCTAAGTGAAATGTACAAGGTACATGTAATTTGCATTTACAGGTACACTGGCAAACAGTTAAGTGAAAACAATTTTTTTATTTATTTGCAGTTTGTTAACCGGGAGAGTCCATTGGGCCAAAATGAGCCCTTTTTCAATGGAGTCCTGGGGAGAAAAGCTCCATGTACAGACATAAAAACACAGCAAGAATTAACAAAATCAAGTCAATAGAATCAACAAAAACAAAAGTTAATACAAAGTCAATAAACTCACTGTGATGTGGTATAAAATTATACAACGTGATTCTATAAGCAGGATCATCAGACGTTGAAAAATGTGTTAGAAATCTCTGATCTATTGGTGTAGTCTAATATTTACAAAATCAAGTTTATATATCATAAGCAGTGTTGCAGTATCATTATAGTTTGCAATGATAATAGATTATGAACAACCTGAGATGGTGAGAATTCAATTTTGGGTGAATTAGACATTATGAGATGTGTTAGGGATAGAAGGGGAAAAGGATGGTCCAAGGGAAGAGGAGGGGGAAGAGAATATTATATGGATAGAGTAATGGGTTAGGAGAAAAGAGGGGGAGATGGGGAGATTAGGATGGGTGAGAGCAGGAGCATTCCCAAGTAGAGGAGAGATGCGAGTGGAGTAGAGTCTTGAAAGAGGAGAGGTTCTGGGTGATTCGGATATGGGGAGGAAGTTTGAATCTGTGGCAAGCGATTAAGTTATGCAAGTAGTCACCCTTCCAGCAGCTTAAATACTTTAATGCATTTAATATACCAGTATACAATTTAGATAAAGTATTCAGTGCACTTTTTATGACTAAAAGTTACTGTTTACTGAAAGCTGCAAACTGTTTTTTACACTTAGGAAGAGAGAAAAGAGATAAAAAGGAAGAGACCCCAATCATAAGTGGGAACACAGGCTTTAAATGTGTGCTTCAGCATGGATAACCTTAATTTTAGAAAAGATAATGCCTGTGGCTGTTTCCATCGATTTGAAGCAACTGCTCCTATCTGGAGGGGAAAACGTACATAGTTCTGTGTGTTTGCTGTAGGTTAAAAGGAGATGGGTATTCTGAAATCTATTTTTTTGTGTTTACTGAAACAACTCCCCCCCCCAAAAAAAAATTTTTTTTTGAGAAATATGATACAGATTCAAATGGAGATGCAAAGAAGTTGATACGTAACAGATCAGCTTGCCAAACACTAGTGGGTACAAGTAAGATGAAAACTGGAAATATAGATTAAAAATAACTGTCAAGTATAATAGGTGGTAGTAATAGCTTTTGAACAGAATGCCCACTCTGTCAATATTAACAGCATTGGCATCAACGTCAACTCCCTCTTTTCCCACTTTGTGCATGGGCTCAGAGTGTCATATCAACAGTGACCAAATCACCTAATACCAATGTTCACACCGCCAGGTGACTTGCCCTGTTAGGGAATGTAAATGGTCTTACATGTACAGGCAAAAGACAAAGAGCATTTAATTATAAAAAGAGTGCAGGGTACAACTAGCAAAGTTATAGGGGACATATATTGGATAGAATGGAGCATGTGAATTTGACAAAGAAAGAATTTCAGAGTGAACAGGGAATGATGCGAGGTTAATTCCGAATTGTCTGGTTATCAGAAAATCAGAAACAAAGAAAATACTATTCTTTGCTGAATGCTTATTATTTCACCCAACATTATCCTAAACTCTTTAAGAACAGTTTTTGATGAAATAAATACATGCTACCATAATCCTCCCCTTCCAATAACAACTTACTACCAAAAACCTACAATTCCTAATTTTTTCCATCTGATCTGCTATCATTAACACAGACCCTCCTACAATCAGTATTGTAACTCCCCTTTTCGTTTGTTCCTGACACTGTTGCTACATGTCCATCCCGAAACCCTTTTCCTTGTTAAGTACACATGCTCATTTCTATCTATATAAACGAGTCTCCTGTAACATCGCTAGTTGCACTCTATGTTTCTTAATATAACGGAATCAGTTGCTTTTTGTCTGTACCTCTGCGGCCATTATGATACAAAAAAATATGTATTCCCACATTTTATATACAACAGCTCTTTAGAAATGCTCTTATTTCTATTACAGAATGCAACAGTTCTGCAGCTTTTTTTGGAGGTGGGGTGGATTTTCTCCCTGGGCCTCTAATGAAATGGGTGTCTGCCTAGATGGGCTCTCCTAGTTAACAAATGCAAACACATAAAACAATCTTTAGAGTATTCTGAATAAAACTTTGGGGAAACAAGCGATTCTAACTATGGAAATAGTTCTTCTGAGCTGGGATATAGGATCTGAATTGCCTACACATGGTAAGGCCTTACATTTAGCTTTAGTGGCTGCCAAAAAATCAATTACTACAAAACAGAAATCATACTATATTTCCACTGCAAAGGGAGTTCTGGATATTGTAAATGAGATAACATAACTGAAGGTGGTGTTTTTAAAAAACTTCAAAAAAACAAATAAATGGCATTTGTAGGAAATAAATGCAGAGTGATGTTCAGGAGGAGTACTGAGGTCTACAGTAGGGCAATAACAGAGTAACACATGTAATGTTGGAGTAACTACAAAGAAAGAATAGTCATGTAAAATCTTACCATAACCATGTCCTTCTCTTCCATGTTGCAGTATTCTTACTGTGGGATCCTCCACCTCAGGTGACTCGGATGTTGGCTCCTATACAAAAGCTCAAGCCTGAATGCTGCGAGTGGGACATCACACACAGGGCCATAAACTAGGGATCTTAAATGTGACGTCTGCATGCACAGACCTCAGAACTGATTGCCCAGTCAGACAGTAGTCTAGGTAGTGCCAAATGATGTCTTCTAGACAGGTGAAATACTATTGACTGCCCAGTTTAACCACAGTCTAGGTAGTGCCCCATGATGCCCCATAGACAGGTGAAAGGTAAACAGGGGGATAGGTGGGAGGGAAGGAATACTGCAACATGGAAGAGAAGGATATCTACGGTTATGGTAAGATTTTATACAATTATTCTCTGTCCTTCTATTCTCAAGTTGCAGTATTCTTACTGTGGGAGAATACCACAGCTTAAGGAGGAAGGATGGAGGAAGAAGTAGCGGATTCCAGAAATCCTTGCAGAACTTCTCTGGCTCTGGAGATATGGTCCAGTTTCTAATATTTGGTAAAGGTATGTATTGAGGACCAAGTGGCTGCCTCAAGGATGGCAGATGTGTCCGGGTCTTTGAAGAAAGCCCCAGAAGAGGCTACTGCTCTAGTAGAGTGTGCCTTGACCCCCTGATGCAAGTGCTTTTCATGGAAGGAATAGCAGAAGCAAATAGTTTTTCTAATCCAGCAGGAGATAGTTTGTTTGGATACTGCTTTGGCCAGGGCCCTAGGATTAAGGGCACAAAGAGTTGATTAAACTTTCTAATGGTCTTAGTTTTGTCCAAACAGAACCTTAGCTGCCTGTGGACATCAAGGGAGTGCAGTATTCTCTCACTGTCATTTTTAGGAGATGGAAAGAAGGTGAGTAGGCGAACAGACTGATTTAGTAAAAGTTCACTGACCACTTTGGGCATTAAGGAGGGGCTGGTGCATAGGGTCACCCTATCTTTGTGGAAAATAGTGTAGGGAGCGGATGTCATGAGCACCTGTAACTGAGACCCTTCTGGCTGGGGTAAGGGCTACCAATAGGACTGTTTTCCATGTGCCCATCTGCAGGGATGCAAAGCTGGCTGACACGAAAGGGGCAAGTGTAAGCTTTCCCAGGACATAATTTAATTCCAGGGGGGTGGGTTAGGCTTCCTTGGTGGCCTAATGTGCGCAAGACCCCTTTTAAGAATAGTTTTAACATCCAACCTGGAGAGCAGAGGAGAGTCCAAGGGTAAGAAGGCAGAGATGGCAGATACGTGAACTTTCACTGAAGAGTATGAAAGGTCTGATTTTATGAGCTCTCACACACAGGCTACAACTAGAGGAAGATTCACTTGAAAGGGGTCCCTATTTTATTTATTTATTTTACATTTGTTTACCGGGACAGTCCAACTAGATACATGTCCATTTTCAGAGGAGGTCCAGGGAGAAAAGCTCCAAACAGAATATAGAACATAGTCCCTATATCTTTGGAGACACCATGTGGAAACATAGAATCTCCTTGTGTTGGGTTTCCTAGCCTCCTGCAAGATAGATATCATGTCCTCAGTGTAGTGGTGACTGAAGGAGACTAAAAGTTTATTACCCAGAGGGTTAAGCAAAGCATCTCCAAGCGTAGATGAATGAGAGTTCTCTTCTATTGTTTGAGCAGAACCATCTTGTGGGGTAACTTATGGTGATTGCCCTTGGCGAGAGATTGAAGAAGGGGGAACCAATGCTGCCTTGGCCAACAGGGAGTCACCAGCAAGATTTTTGGTATGTCCCTCCTGATTTTCAGGACAACTTTCTGAATGAGAGGAAAGGGAGGGAAGGCATTCAGAAACAGTCCCTTCCACGAAATGGGTAAGGCGTCCACTCTCCAAGCTAGTGGGGAGGGATCCTTGGTACAAAAGGTCTTCAATTACCTGTTCAGTGGGGAGGCAAATAAATCTATTTGAGGTGTGTCCCATTGGTGGACAATATCTAAGAATATTTCTCTGTGCAACATCTACTCAGGATGCAGAGAGAATGATCCGCTGAGGGCATCCGCTTGGTGGTTGTCCTGGGATGGGATATAGGCTGCCTGCAGTGATATGTTGTTCTGACAGGCTAATTCCCAAACTTGGATTGCTAGCCTGCAGAGCATGCAAGACCTGGTCCCCCTTGTTTGCTGATGTACCACATTACAGTGGTGTTCTCTGTGAAGATTTGTAGGGGATCTGGTTGCAAGAGAGGGAGAAAGGCCTGCAGGGCTAGCTGAACTGCAGTCATCTCCCTTACACTGATGTGTTTTCTCAGGAGGGATGGTTGCCATAGGGCTTGCACCTTGAGGCCATTCATAGTAATTCCCCAGCCCAGATATGAGGGATCTGTGTGCAGGCATTGAGTTGGTGTGGTGGGATGGAGGGGTGGGCCTGGGTTCAGTTGTATCTGTTGAATCCACCACTTCAATTTAGTTTTTAAGCATGGCAGGAAGGGTATTTGGTAGTCTAGTGGGTGGCTATGCTGGGACCACACATTCTTTAAATACCACTGTAACTTCCTCATGTGCATCCTGGCTAGTGGCAGTATAGGTATGGTGGCTGCTATAAAGCCCAGTAGTTGCATGAAATGCCTGGCTGACAAGTGGTCGACCTAGAGGAGGTCCTGGAAGTGATTGATCAGGGAAGTTACCCTGTCCTGAGGGAGGAAAGCCTTCTGGTCCGTTCACATCCTGCATCCCAGGAAGGTTTTGTCCTGTGCTGGGGAGAGGGATGATTTTGTGAGGCTGGGTGTGAATCCCAACCCTTGGAGCAGAGACAGGAAGAACAACAGATGATTTCTGAGGGTGTCTTCCCCTTCTGCAAGGATGGGAATGTCGTCCAGGTAGTGGTAGATTTGAATGCCTTTGGTCCTGCAGTAAGCTATGGCTGGAGCTAGGCACTTGATGAAAACCCTTGGTGCAGTGGATAAACCAAAGGGCAAGGCAGTAAATTGAAAATGGGAACAGGGTCCAGCAAAACATAGCTACTTCCTGTGGCTTTGCTGTATGGGACTGTGGAGGTAAGCCTCCTTCAAGTTTAAAGTGGCCATGAAAACCTTGGGTGTAAATAGTGGAAGCAGGTTTTGAAGGGATGGCATTCTGAAAGAAGGGACTTTCAGAAAGAGGTTTAAGAAGGATAAATCCTGGATTAGCCTCCAAGGGCCATCCTTCTTTGGTACCAGGAATAAACTGGAGTAGAAACCTTTTCTCCTTGGCCTGGTGGAACAGGTTCTATGGTTCCCTGAGCAAGAAGGTCCTGGATAATGTGAGGGATTAGGTGAAGTTGGTGCTTGAGAGGAAAGGTAATGCCCTGTGGTGTGGGATTTTCCTGCCAAGACAGGATATATCTTTTTTCCACTATTGCCAGGACCCAACGGTCTGAGCTGACTTCTTTCCAGAGGGGCAGACCGTGAGAGAAGCGGGATGAGGGGGAAAGGTGATTGAGGCAGTCATACATTACAGTTATTATTTCTGTCCTGAAAGGGATGCCTGTTGGTGGCTGAGAAGGTGCTGTCCTAGAGGAGGATGGTCTCCTGGTCCCTTTCTTATGTCTGGAAGATGAAGAGGTGGGCTGGGGCAGGGGGTTCTTCTGATGAAGGAGGTCTTTGCAGAATAATTTCTGTAAACTGTTGGTGCTGGGTAGACCAGTAAGTGTTTCACATCTTGGAGTTCTTTACTCTTCTCCTGTAGGTTCTTAAACAAGTCTGTAGACTGTTTCCAAAAGTACAGTTTTGTACCTACCATAAATGTAGATGTTCGAGTGTTCAACCTGCTGCAGTCATCACACTTGGGTTATCCTGTCATCAGGCGGTCCCGCAGTCGGCCGGATTTCCAAAATCTTGGTCCGACGTCGGTTGCTGTCGCCTCATCCCTGACGTCAGTGCGCCAGTGGTACGTATATTGCAACCGACGCCATTTTCTTCAGTTTTTCTTGCCCCAGATGTCAGGTGCCCCCAAAAAGGTGATCCAAATTAGTACCAAAAGGTGTGAACACTGTACAAACACAAAATCCCTTCAGCTATAAGCAAATCCATCAGAAAGGCATAGCAAAGAATTAGCCAGTAGATCAGAGGGGTTGGAGGGAGGGTAACCTGGACTGCAGCAGGGTGAACACTCGAACATCTACATTTATGGTAGGCACAAAACTGTACTATGTTCATCGTGTTACCCTGCTGCAGTCATCACACTTGGGTTGAGTCCCAAAGCTAAGGTAGGGTGGAGGCATCATAGAGGGTTAGTGGAGGCAATGAGGCCCTGCAGAACTGCAGTGGCAAAGCCTGCCCTGGACTATGAATAAAGAGGTAAGTGACAGTGTTTGGTGAAGGTGTGTACAGAACTCCAAGTTGCAGCTTCTAAAATTTCCTTGGTAGGAACCCCCCTGAGAAAGGCTGTAGAGGTAGCTGTTGCCCTGGTAGAGTGGGATCTGAATGGTAGGAGAAACTGGTTTCCCATGATGGGTATAGCAGAATCGTATGCAATGGCCTATCCATTTAGAAATGGTTTGCTTGGATATGGCCCTCCCTTGAGAAGCTGTAGCATAGGAAACAAAGAGCTGGTCAGTTTTTCTGAAAGCCTTAGTTTTATCCAAGTAGTAATGAAGCTGCCTGTGAATGACTAAGGAATGCAGGAGTCTCTCACCTTTGTTCTGCAGACTGGGGAAGAAAGCGGGTAGGTGGATGGTTTGATTTAAAGCTACACTGGAAACCACCTTAGGCATGAAGGAAGGATTAGTTCGTAGAGAAACTCTGTCTTGATGAAAAATGAGGAAAGGTTCCACTGCCATAAGTGCCTGTAATTCTGAGACTCTCCTAGCAGAAGTTATTGCCAGGAGCAGGGCAGTCTTCCAGGATAGGAACTGAAGGTCTGCAGAAAAAGCTGGTTCAAAGGGAGGTAGCGTTAGTTTTTCCAGAACAAAGTTGAGGTCCCATGTTGGTGTAGGGGCTCTTCTAGGTGGTCTAATGTTTTTTGCCCCTCTGAGGAACTGCCTTAGAAGAGGATTTGAAAATAAAGGTGGATTCGTGTCATAGTGAGCTGAAATAGCTGAAGCATGGATTTTAATAGAGGAAAAGAAAATTCCTTTATGCAACATCTCAGATAAATACTGCAGAATGTGAGGCATATGAGGCTGAGTTGTGTCTTGGCCTTCAGCTTGGTTCCAAGCAGAAAACCTTTTCCATTTGTCCGAGTAAGCCTTCCTGGTGCTTGGCCTCCTTGCCTCTACAATAACACCCAGTACTGCTTGTGAAAGAGGGGCTGGTGGGATGCTTAATTGATTTGCCATGCAGCCAGGTTTAAGGTTTTGATCTGGCTGTGTAGAATCTGCTTGTCTTGCTGCGTGAGCAAATGAGGTATTTGAGGCAATATCCATGGTGGGCTATGAGCCATATTCTTCAATAGCGGGTACCAGTGCTGGCATGGCCAGTCTGGGGCTATGAGAATCAGTCGTTTCTCCTTTTTGACCTTCAAAAAAACCTTTGTGAGAAGAGGTAATGGAGGAAAGGTATATGCTTGTCAGGTTTTTCCAACTGAAGGAGTGAGAGTCCACTTTCCAAGCTTGATGGTGGAATGTCCTTGTACAAAATTTTGTCAGCTGGTAGTTTTGAGGACTGGCAAACAGGTCTATATTTGGTAGACCCCATCTTTGAGTTATCATTGTAAATATTTGTGGGTCTAGCTTCCACTCGTGGGGATCTTTGATGTTTCTGCTTAGGTCGTCTGCCAATGTGTTTTTCTGTCCTGGCAGGAATTGAGCTTTTAACTGGACTTGGTAGGCCAGAGCTGTGTTCCATAAGATTATTGCTTGCCTGCAAAGAGGGTAGGAATGTGTGCCCCCTTGTTTGTTTATGTACCACATTACTGTGGTGTTGTCAGTCTTTATTGCAAGTTGTCCTGGATGTAATAGATCCTTGAAGGCTGTCAGAGCTTTCTGTACAGCTAGCATCTCTTTTTGATTTATGTGTAGATTTCTTTGATCTGCAGTCCATAGGCCTTGAATGCATTGCCCTGCCATGTGTGCCCCCCCAGGCATATTCTGAAGCATCTGTTGTGATAGTTTGCTTGGGTGGGGGCAAGGTGAAAGGCTGACCCTTGTTGAGGTGACATGCCTGTGCCCACCATAGAAATTCCTGTTGAAGGCAGGGAATGAGAGATATCACTGTGTCCAAGCTGTGGCTGTGTTGAGACCATACGCTTTTTAGGTACCACTGTAATTTCCTCATATGCAGTTTTGCAAATGGTATTATCAGAATGCAAGATGCCATGAAGCCCAAAGCCTGCAGAATTTTTCTTGCAGTTAATTGGGTCTTTGTTGCCATTGTCTTGAAATATTGAGTCAGTTGTAATTGCTTGTCTGGTGTAAGATAAGCCTTCTGGGCCGTTGTGTCCAAGCTGGCACCCAGGAATGTTATTTTTTGTGAGGGTACTAGTTTTGACTTCATTTCGTTTACTGTGTACCCCAGACAATTTAGTAGATGCTTCACAAAAGCCAGATGTTGTAAGAGAATGTCTTTTCTTTCTGCTTGGATGAGGCAGTCGTCCAGATATGGACATATTTGAATTCCTCTTTGTCTGCAGTATGCAATTACTGGTGCCAGGCATTTTGTGAATACTCTGGGCGCAGCAGATAAGCCAAAGGGCAGTGCAGAGAACTGATAATGGGTTGAACCTGCAATGAAACGGAGGTATCTTCTGCAACTTTGTCTGATAGGGACATGCAGGTATGCCTCCTTGAGGTCCAACGTTACCAGCCTTGCCCAACATGGGAAGTAGCTGCTGTAGTGTTAGCATCTTGAATTTGGGAACTTGTAAGTAAGTGTTTAGAATTGAAAGGTCCAGAATTGGTCTCCAAGCATTTTCTTTTCTGGGTACTAGGAAGAGTCTTGAGTAAAATCCTTGGCCTTGCTCTTGAGTTGGTACCCTTTGAATGGCTCTCATGGCCATGAGAGCTGTGATTTGTTTTTGAGCCTCTGGCCTTTGATTTTGTGACAGGTTTGGCATTCTTCTTTTTATTGGCAAGGTGTGAAAGTGGAATCTGTATCCTCATAAAATTATGTCTAGGACCCATTTGTCCTTTGTGACCATGTGCCAGTTGTCTGCAAATAGTGCTAGTTTCCCCCCCAAAGGGGGCTGACAAAAGAGCTTTGTTTGGCCAGCTGAGGTGCAAGTCATTGAGTTTGCCTTCTGGTGGGTTGAGACCTGTCTTCTCCTCCCTTCTGGGTTAGAGTGCCCCATTGGCGAGGCTTATACTGAGCTTGGGGTTGTCCTCTGCCCCTTGGGCGCCTGTATTTGCCCCTCTGAGGCCTGTCAGTGGCTGGAAAGGACCAATTTTTTGTTGGCCAGTTTCTGCTGAAGCGAGGGGGTTGTACTTGTCGGAAATCTTTGACTGTCTGCATTGATTTCGCCTTATCTTCCATTTTCTTTAAAACTTCTTCTGCTTTAACACCAAAAAGAACATCCTGCTGTAAGGGAGCATCTAGTAGTTTTGCTTTAACATGATCAGGCAGACTTTGTTCTTTTAACCAGGCATGCCTACGTATAACTGATCCAGTGACAGCTGCTCTGTAGGAGGCCTCTAAAGAATCAAACCCACATTGTAAGGTATGTTTGCCCACCTGCTTGGTGGCGTGCAACAAATCCTGTACTTCTTTAATTTCAGATTGTTGAGGTAAGGTGGTTATCTTTTGTTTTAACAGAGAGATCAGAAATTGCTGATACTTAAGCATATGAAATTGACAGTTTAGTGCTCTCATAGCTAAAGTGGCTGAGGTGTAAACCTTTCCCCCCCATCTGTCTAGTGCTCTTAAATCCCTTTCAGAAGGTACTGGATTTTTAGCCATGGAAGCCTTAGCCCCCTTGGGACCCTGGGAGATAGTCTCTGGGTCAGCTACTGGGCTTTTGTAAAGGAATTTGTGGGAATCAGGTACTTTGTAGTATCTGTCAGGCTTGGCCGGGGCAGGGAGTAGAGAGTCAGGGTTGAAACTGGATTCTAAGTAGACATCATCCACAATGTCCAAAACAGGAGGGACGGCTAGAGGTCTGTGTTGGGGGAGTAAAAGAAACTCTCTGAGCCTTTTCTTGGAATCAGAGTAATCCTGACCTTCCCAGTGAAAATGTTCCCTCATAGTGTGCAAAGTTTCCCCAAAAGAGTAATCTTCTGGAGGGGAAGCTGAGGGAATAGAGTCCTCAGCATCAGAATCTTCATAAGGAGAGAAGGAATAGTCTTGGTCCTCAGAGGAATCCGAAGAAATAGACAGTTGTTCAGAGGAAGCAGAATCTTCCTCTTGTCTAGGCCTTTTGTCAGGAGGAGGCTGTGAACCCCTAATAAGAGAAATCAAATCTTCAGCCATTTTGAGCATCTGTTTCTTAGGCATAGGGCCTTGAACAGGAGACTGAAGTGAAGCCTTTTTCGATTTAGGAGGAGTCTTCGACTTAGAAAACGTTTTGACTGTAAGAGTCGGCGGTCTGAAAATGCCTTCAGAAACCGATGGCGTTTCAGAAGTACCGACGTCCTTGGAAGGTAAATCGTCGGAAGGGCCTGAAGTAAAAGGCTGCGTCGGCCTAGTACATTCCGTCAAAATATCTGTAGCGGTCTCAGGTTCCAGAACTGCGGTAGTCAGAGGCTGCGTCGGAGCCTCACTGATAACCGGAGAACCGGAGACCGGATCAACCGAGGCCTCGGAATCGGGCTTAGGCCTGGGCTGTCGGTCCTTGTCCCTGCGCTTTTTGTACACGCCAGTAGTCGGTTGCTCCGACGGCATGTTATAGTTAAATTTTCTACCAAAAAAGTATCGTGCGAAATCAAACCGTCTTTTAATAGTACGTTTATTAAATCTAGCACAAAAACGACAAGAAGTGACGTCGTGATCAGGGCCTAGGCAAGGTATGCAATAAGAATGAAAATCCTTATGAGGTATTTGCTTCCCACAAGAAATACAATTGTTAACTTTTTCTGACAACAGTCTGAGGCAAGAAAAGTTTTCCCAACGGGGTACTTAGCTTTATAGAAGACTTCGGTCTGAAATTCGAATTTGAAAATCTCAAGAGTCGGCCGACCGGCACTTGCGAACTGCTTCTGCTTCAGGCACCGCACGGCAAGAAAGACTGGAGAAAATGGCATCTGTTGCAATATATGTACCCCTGGCACACTGACGTCAGGGATGAGGCAACAGCAACCGACGTCGGACCAAGACTTTGGAAATCCGGCCGACTGCAGGACTGCCTGACGACAGGATAACCCAAGTGTGATGACTGCAGCAGGGTAACACAATGAACATCAGGAGGTTATTATCCAGGGGTGCAGCCAAAATTTTAGATTTAAAGTCTTCAGGCAGTGGCTGGAGCCTAAGCCGTGAGTATCTGCGCAGCACAAATGCAGCAGATCTAGCAGAGGCCTCTGCTGCATCACAACTGCATTTTATAGAATGCCTGGCAACCTGAGATGCCAGGGACAGTTTAGATGCCATTTCTGTCTTGTTAAGGGAGTCAAGCAAGGAGGACAGTAGGGATGAAGCCTGTGATACCAAATCTACGGCATATTTCACCATATGGGTCTGGTAGTTAATTGCCCTAAATACTAGAGTGGAAGGGGTATACAGCTTCTTGCCCAGCCTGTCCATTACCTTGCCATCCTTGTCTGAAGGCAGGAGTGATGAGGATGGAATAAGTCTTGACTGTTTGGGGCCACTGCTATCACAGCGGGGCCCACCAAAGGGGGCTTTACCAGAAATGTGTGGTCATCAGGGACCTTATAGAAATGATCAGGTCTCTTGGGGACAGGTGGTTGAGAGTCGGGTTTTTTTTGAGACTGATGCAAATACATCCAAGGTATGCTGGAATCACCAAAGGGGATGGCAAATGGGGAGGGTGATTCTACCTGCAGCAACCCAAAATACCTTTTTTGAATTTCTGTTCTCTGGGTTGCATCCCATTTAAAATACTCCTTCAGTTTCGTGATAGTCTCTCCAAATGTAATGTCCTCAGGAGGAGAGTCTCCCTCAATGGAATCCTTGTCTAGGGAGTAGTATTCCAAGGGGAAGCTATTTGGGATGCGCAGGTAACTGATTCATTGGAAGAGGCGGCTTCTTCATCCTGTGAGAGGGAAGAAAGGATAGGGGTAGCTGAGGCAGGTTTTGGGCTTAGTACGGGCAAGGTGGGTGCTGAGGAGTCTGAAGGCCTAAGGGCCATGAAGGCCTGCAGCAAAGACTGTGAAAAGGACTGCCAGTTTGGTTGTTCATCTGAAGAAGTAGACAAATGCTTGGTCTTTTGTCTACTTTTTAAAGGAGTTGATTTAGTAGAAGCTGTGGGCCTAGTTCTCAAGGATCTGGCCTAAAGAGGAGGAATCAGAATCCTGGATCACAAAAGGTCATCCGGTGGAACCCGGTTCCCCTTCGACTTCGGCAACAGCTGACGTCAGGATAACCTCCGTGGACGTGCCTATCGGTACTTTGGAAGCAGCTTCCTCAAGGTTTGTTGCAGAAGTAGTCAGTTCTAGTGGACGTCCCTGAACCCCTAATATCGGCGGTTGGCAGGGCATCCCATGACGGAGGGGCAGAAGTGGGAGGCCTTGAAATTTTGACCTTCTTTCTTGGCAGTTCCACCTGAGCAGCCAACTCTGGATCTGTTATTAACGCTAACTTCTTTAGCCTCTGGTTCTCTAGAGATGGCTTATGAGAGTTTTGGGAACAAACGACTGGCAGATGGTACAGGAGGATATGGTTATGTTCCCGGCCTAAACAGAACAAGCAAAAATCATGGGAGTCTTTGTGTGGAACGTTATATCCACATCTACATTCCCCTTTCCTAGCAGACATTGGCTAAGAACAGGCAACAACCTAAGCTCAAGCGAAAATAATAATAATTCCCCAACGGGGTACTTAACTTTAGATGTCCTGAAGAAGAGAAGTGAAGTGATTGATCTGACGTTCGACTGCGGCAAAAAAGTTCTGAGTTCTGTGCGTACAGATGTCATGTTTAAGGCCCCTGGGTTTATGGCCCTGCGTATGACGTCACCCACACTAGCAGCAACCTGGCTTAAGCTTTTGTATAGGAGCCGACGCTCGCATCACCTGAGGTGGAGGACCCCAAAGTAAGAATACTGTAACATGAGAACAGAAAGACATTATATGTGTTTACTGCATTATAACAACAATGGAAGCTGTAATTAAGGTCCATTTTCTCTTCTATGTACATAAATGCATGTTGCTGCATAAAATGTGATGATTTCATGAAGACGTAAAAAAAATTATGTTCATTCAAATGAACCATCAAGGAGGACTGCACAGTGAACCTGTAGACCTTCTGTGACTTTCACTGTGGAAATGGAATGAGGTCAAAAATCCAATGTCCCTCCTGTTGCATCAACTGCAACTACTTCCCCAACTTGAGATCCTTTAGAAGTACAGAGGGAAACTGGTTCCTTCTGTCAAAACTTTCCACCTGGGAATCTAAAGGACAGTATGTAAATTTACTTGTCTGAAGAACTCTGTAGAAGACATTTGCAGAGATGCATGCAGGGGCTAACTTGGTGTGACCGCTGGGAGATAAACCCTGGAAAGGTCTAAAAGCCCCAAAAGGAAGAATAAATGGAATGGCTAGTACCTGTCAATGCCAGAGGCATCAGCATGAAGTAATGAGAGAGATAAGGGAATGATTCTGAAAACCTCTGCACCAGCCCAGATGTCAGTGGAACAAACACTGCAGAAGGGATGACACTGAGAAAAACTGGCACCAGTACAGACACCACCACCACTGGGGAGGCCTACATCTAGAAAGGCTACATCGTCTAAAACATGGGCAGTTACTTAGACACCACCAAATACTGTGGTAGCTCAGTGTGAGACGAGACATGAATTGTGCCAAGTGTGGCAAAACAGGGGCCAGAGACAAAAACATGGGTAACGATAAAAAGGAAGTGCTGGGGAGAACACAGTAACATCCCCCCATGCCCCAAGCCAGACAGGACAGAAGAAGTGGCATAACCTACTACAGCGAGTCCCAAAACGCAGAGAAAATGTCTGAAAGAACAGAATCACATACGCCAAGTCTGAGATGCCATTTCTCAGAATACCCCCTTTTCTCTAAGGTACAGTGATTTCGAAGTTGGTATATACAAGTTTGGGGGTAGTGGGGTGCTTATACCCCCCCCCACAAAAAAAGTTTAAGGAGAAGAGTAGTTTTCAGGATTCACTCTTCTCCTGTGTTTTTGGCCTCCCCCCACCCTACTTTTGCCAACAAAATGTCAATAGAGAGCCGAACTACAGATATTTGGTCTGGAGTTTACAGTCTGGCCTGGGGGCATATTAACTTAAGAACTGGAATAATCCATAACCAGAATTGTTAGAATTGTAATACATTCCCTAAAATTTATACTGTTGTCTTTCGACATAACTTCAGGGTCAAAAGGCCCATGGAGTACATACAAAAGATTGCAACACTGTAGTAGGAACAAGTCACACAGCAGGAAGAACCTGCTTAGAAAAAGTAGATTTAACTTTCTTGATGGAAAGGGCAGACAATATAGACCCTTTATGAGAAAAAGGTTGAGGGATGTTGAGTTGCTATCATATGAGAAAACAGGCAGTTCACTGGGATTTACTATCTGACTAGGTAGCAGATGAAACCTGTGATAATAAATGCACCTGAAGCTTTTAACATCTCCTATAAATCATATGGGTGACTTCAGAAGAAAAGGTACTGGTGGGAGTACTGTGGTCATTATCTAAACAAATTAAGCATCAAAACTGCCTGGTCAGCGGAACAGTCCAGCTGTATTAAACTTCCTGAACAGAGGTTCACACATAATGGGAGAGCTAGAACTACACCCAGTAATGTAAGCAATTAAAAAATTGATTTCCAAAAGTACAGTCTCTTGAGGCCTGAACTCAAACTGCAGCAAAAAAGAGTTAAAGATGATAGATGCATGATGGGAAAGGGGAAAGGTTCCAAACAGCCTGGAGAAGTTTGGTCCGTCAAGCAGCCTCAATACATAAGGTGCAAAGTCCCAGGGTTACTGAAAATGGATCTTTTCTTATTTCATCAAGTAATAGTAGTCATCACTTCAGGCACTCCTACTTTTACTCTTCATCTCTGTCATGGTTGCACACATCTACATTATGGTATAACAAATGTTAAGGTACAAATGAAGACATAGAATTACATTAAGGTCACTTCTCGTTCACCACATTAAAGCTTATACGTGTTGACACTGATAATGCATTTCTTTTCACCACATTAAAGTTTATATATGTTGACACTGATAATGTATCAAGTATACAAATGCCTATGTTTACAAAACATATATAATCTACTGCTTAAAAAAATCAGAATTGTCTTAGAATTCATATAATGAAGAACAAGAAATAATACTTACAACTTCACAGGAAGTAAACCATGAAATGACTTTAACATTAAACTGCAGACCACAGAACCACTGTTAATAAGCTGCCCTTTCCATGGAGTATACAGGAGTCCTATATTTATATATATAAAAAAGACAATAAATATGACTTCACAAATCACTTGATACACCTTGTACACATTTCTCCATCTTGCTGCATGCACTTGAAATTAATATTACAACAGAACAATGGCAACAGCTGCATCAGCTCTAGTGAAAGAGCTATTTCACATGTAATTGATGTTAACAGAGAGAATGTGTACGTGTGTGTGTGTGTGTGTGTGTGTGTGTGTGTGTGTGTGTGTGTGAGTGCAAAAGTGACAAAGTGACAGAGGGGGGATGCAGCCTGCAAGCATTTTTATAGCTGCTAGTATGCAAAGTTTAATGCTAAGTTGTCTACCTCGCCTTCGTTCTTGCTGGTTGGGATCAGAGCTGATCCTCGGCTCCAACTCGGCCATTCTCTATAGCTCGAGAGCTGTTTACTGGCTCGAGGCTACCCCCTTATTCCCATGATGCCTAGCGCAAGCTACCCAGATCTCGTTTGCCGCTTCAGCTGCGAGGTGTCATTTTTCTGGCTCAGGCTTGTATTGACTTTCCTATAGAACTTTTTTTCTGAGAAATAGTCTTTTTTTCTTAGTGGGTATTGTTAACTTTTAGTTATACTTGTTGTAGTAGTTAAGTGTATTTTTGTAGTTCCTTTCCTCCCCCTTAGAACTCGTTTTAATTAGAGAGTTCTCCCCCTCCTTATCCTTTTCCTGTCAGGTTAGCCATTTAGGTTAGAGGCTTTCCTTAAACCTTCTTGTTAGGCCAGCCGTTTGAGTTAGAGGCTTCCTAAAAAAAAAAAAAAAAAACTTTAGTCTGTATTACACTGTGCTGTCTGTTTTTTCTGTAGACTGTATATTGATTATTAGCTATTGTTGTCTTTTTGGTTTCAGGGTGTCTAAAGAACCAAGGTGTCTGGGTTCAAGAAGTGTGACTCATGCTGTCAGAAAATGTCTCTGACAGATGGGCACACTTCTTGCATCTATTGCTTAGGCGCTGTGCACCTGCAGGACTCTTGTTCCATCTGCCATGCGTTTAGTCCAAGAGTTCTGCAGAAGCGTAAGAATAAGCTTATTCTTAGGGGTCTTTTAAAGCCCCAGGATTCACTGGCCAAGACTCAGCCTGTGAAATCCCCAAAATCTTCCAAATCATCGGCTCAAGTGTGGAGCCGTCTTTGGTTCAGACTCTACCTGCTACTTCAGGCCAGAACCGATAAGACTATCTCCCGTCGGCTCCATCAGAAACTGCGGAGCCACAAGACGCTGAGATCCCCTTCTCTGGAATCGATTAATTCGGCTCCTCGGTCTCCCCTGCTTCAGAGCGAGCGCAGTTACAGATCTTCTCACTCCTCTCAATCCTCTAGGCTCTCGGATCACGACCTGGAGAGAGTGGTCAGTAGGTTGCTCAAGTCGCAGGCACTTGCCAAGATGTTGTTCAGCCCTCCTCAACAGGTGTCAGCTCCATCCACTTCTATCGATGTTCCTCCTCCGACTCCATGGGGTTTGAGTTGTGGAACCGTCGGCTCTGATAACTCTTTTTCCTTTGGTTCCGTCGTCGGCTCCGATTCCATCGAAGGTGCCTTCTGACGAGGGATCTGGGCGAAGGGGCTCCCTCGACGGCTCTGAAGGGGCGAGTTGCATCGGACCCTTGTCCGACCCCATTCTCTCTCTCGGAGCTTCGGCGCAGGTGAGCTTGGCTCCTACATTGGCCTCAGAGCCGTCTCCCTCGGTGCGGAGAAGGATTCTGATTTCCTCGGAACCGGAGCCTTCTCTGCATCATGGCAGACACGCCTTCGATGTCATGAGGAGTGTGCTGGCCACTGAGTCAGCTCCACTATCGGCCCCATCGGCTCCGTCCCCTGTAGTACCTGTGTCAACCTCTGCTCCTCCTCCGGACCCCAAGCGTGGGGTACCGGTGCTCCAGGGCACCCCGTTGGGTGTTTCCTCTTCTTTTCCGAGGCCTCCCTTGATCATTCAGAGGAGCCCCCTCGTAAGAAGAAGTGCAAAAGGAAGCACATCGACTCCCCTGAGTCTGTCACTTCTGATACAGACTTAGATGACTCGGAAGGGTCCCCGAGATCCCCCTCTGAAGATGTTTCCTTTTCGGATATCCTTGAAATGCTTAAGCAGAGTGGGAACTGGAATCCCCTAGCCCCTATCGAGGATGAGTCTGTATTCCTGGATGCGTTCGGCACAAGACCTTCCACCTCCTGGGTTTCTCAGTCTTTCGATCCACTTATGTCAGTGGTGGCTCGAAAGGCTTGGTTAGCCCCGGATACAGTGGAACCACCCCCGAGGAGACCTGGAAAGTTTATCACTGCACCCCATAATAAGCAGTTCCTTACCAAAGGTGTTCCTGTGGATGCCATGGTGGTAGCAGCAGCCACAAAAAAGGAGTTAGCGGAAACTTCTTCATCTGTCCATCCTCCTAACAAGGAGTCTAGGACCATGGACAGATATGGGAAGTGAATGCTTGCTTCAGCAACCTTTTCTATGAGGTTACTGAACTACTTATGCCATTTTACCCGGCTTCAGAGAGATCTCCTTATAGAGCTTGGAGATACCCTTCAAGATCCATCAGCTGAGGGGGCTCAAGTTAAAGTGGCTTCCCAGCTGGCGACCCTTAATTTTGTAGTCAACTCCTCCATGAAGCTCATTTCCTATGCAGCCAATGGTGCGAGTAGAGCTGCAGGTACGGGTGTGGCCCTGAGGAGACACGCCTGGATGTGGCTGTGTAATTTTGTGGAACCCTTTAGAGCGTCATTCACCAACACTCCCTTTGATGGTTCCTTTCTTTTTGGACCACAGGTGAAAGACATTATGATTAGGTGTGAGCAAGAAGGCAAGCCTCTCTCTGCTGTGGGAGTCCATTTTTCCACTCCTTCCAGACCATACCCCAAAGGTCAGAAGAGTGGTAAAATATGGTTCCAAAAATCCCAGGGAGCCTCACCTGACACACGTAGCGATTTTTCCTCCAGGGGCAAGGGGGAAACAACAACAACAGACACTGCCCTCGTGGCAGAGGGGGTCCGCAGAACCAGGGCAACAGAGAATCTTTCTCTGAGAAGCCCTTTCAACATCCCTGAAGGGTTGCCCGGCTGCCCGACTCTGGAGGCAGTCGGGGGAAGACTTTCTCTGTACCCAAAGGCTTGGCAAACTTTAACGCAAGACAAATGGGTACGGTCAATTATATCCGGAGGTTATAAAATTCCCTTCTCTCAACCCCCTTTACCTTCAAACAAATCCCTTCCAGATGTTCCACCCAATCTGAGGGACCAAGCAGTCATAGAAGTTTCAAAACTGCTAGAAAAAAAAAAAAAAAAAAAAAGAGTCATCCAGGAAGTCCCGGCAGACCAACATGGATCCGGAACTTACTCACGGTTCTTTTTGGTACCAAAAAAGACAGGGGACTGGAGACCAATTCTGGATCTCAGCAGACTAAACAAGTCTGTTCAAAGAACAAAGTTTCGGATGGTCACGCTACAGTCCATTCTACCCTTTTTGTGTCAGGACAATTGGATGTGCTCCATAGATCTTCAGGATGCGTACTATCACATCAAAATGGACAGGCGCTCCAGGAGATTCCTTCGCTTCCGGCTGGAAGCCAGTCATTAACAGTTCAGAGCTCTGCCCTTTGGTCTCACCACAGACCCCAGGGTGTTCACTAAGTGTATGGCAGTGGTGACGGCTCACCTGAGACGTCGAGGATTCCAGGTGTTTCCATATCTAGACGACTGGCTTCTCACTGCTACTACCAGGCATCAACTTCTGCAAGCCAGGGACTACACATTCACAATCTGCTCCCAGCTAGGCATCACAATAAATTTCAAAAAATCTGTCTTGTTGCCCTGTCAATCTACCACCTATATAGGAGCAGACTTAGACACAAGGAGCATGTCCGCAAGGCTACCGCCAGACAGGGTGTCTTCAATTCGCCAGCAAGTTCAAATTCTAATGGAGAGCAAAAGGATCCAAGTCAGGTTCGTCCTTCAAACTCTGGGTTCCATGGCAGCGGCAATTCTTCTAATCCCTTTGGCCTGCTTTCACATGAGAATCCTTCAGTGGCTTCTGGTGACACAGTGGTCTTTCCAACAGTTGCCCATGTCTCACATGATCATGATTACAGAAGCATGCAAAAGGCACCTTTCCTGGTGGATGGTCTCCCCACTAGTGTCTCAGGGCAGACCCTTCATTCAGCCCTCTCCTGTTGCCACAGTGACCACAGACGCCTCTCTGATAGGGTGGGTGGGGGGGGGGAATCAGGGCAGGACAGTCCAAGGCACTTGGCAGCCTCACGAGTACCATCTGCATACAAGCATCCTAGAAATGAGAGCAGTGCTCCTAGCGTTGCAAGCTCTTCAGGACTCTCTCCCTTCTGGGACCATTGCAATTCAAATGGACAACATGTCAGTGGTGTGGTACATCAACAAGCAGGGCCGAACCAGGTCCTATCCCCTATGTCGAGAAGCACTCAGACTCTGCCAGTGGGCGATTTTCTCCCAACGATTTCTGATTGCAACGCACATCCCTGGTAGGTCCAACGTCATAGTGGACAGGCTCAGCAGAGCTATTCTCATGCCACAAGTGGTCATTAAATCAGGTAGTTGCGGATCTTATCTTCCACAAATGGGGACAGCCTTGCTGCGCTCTTTTTGCCACCCCCTTCAACAGCAAATGTAGCAACTACTTCTCCCTTCTTCCGCTTCCAGGTCACTCTCCCAGAGACGCTCTAGTCCATGACTGGCCTCAGGGACTCCTTTATGCCTTCCCTCCATTTCCCCTAATACCAAAGCTCATACAGAAAGCTATATCGTTGGGTAAAAAAATGATCCTCATTGCCCCCTACCGGCCTTGACAGATATGGTTTCCGTTCCTGCATCATTACCTTCTCGAGCAGCCCTGGACTCTGGATCCAATTCCAGACCTACTGATTCATTAATCAGGCGGGTTGCATCAATCCCTCCAAACACTCCAGCTCACAGCTTGGTTGCTCCACTTCCAACCCTAGCCAGGCTTCCCAGCATTTCCCCGGCCGTGCGTGAGATTATTGTGTCCTCTCACAAGTCCACGACTAGAAAGACTTATGCTAGTAAATGGAAATGTTTTTCTTGTTGGGCAGAGGCTAGGAACACAGATCCCTTTTCAGCCTCAGTCCATGAAATTTTGGAGTTCCTAGCACAACTCTTTCATTCTGGGTCCGCTTCTGCTACAATCAGGGTTCAATTGGCGGCCATTTCTAACTTTCATGTTGGGTTGTCTAATTTGAACATTATGTCTCATAAGCTCTGTAAAGCCTTTCTAAGAGGGACTACTCTCCTTAGACCTCCAGTGAGAGATCCCCCTCCTCCTTGCGACCTTAATTTGGTACTAACCTCTTTAATTATGCCCCCCTTTGAACCTGCAGCATCCTGCTCAATTAAATTTCTGTCCTGGAAAACACTCTTTCTGACAGCTATTACATCAGCCAGACACGTCTCTGAACTTCAGGCACTATGTGTTCATCCTCCATACTTGGTTTTTCATAAGGACAGGGTTGATCTGAGGACTAATCCATCTTTTCTTCTGAATGTCTGCTCAGAAAATAATTTAAACCAATCTATAGACCTTCCTGTGTTTTTCCCTAACCACACCAACAAGGCAGAATACAAATTACACCAATTTGACGTTCATAGACAATTGTGTTTTTACTTGAACAGGACCAAGGATACAAGGAAGTCAGACCAATTATTCCTTTCCTATGCTCTAGGCAAAGACGGTCTCCCAGTTTCCAAAGTGACCTTATCCAGGTGGTTGTCTCACATTATTACCTTCATTTATCAATTGAGAAACAAAGAGTTGCCTATCAAACTGAAAGGTCATTCTACTAGGGCTTTGGCCACCTCTGTAGCCTTCCAATCTAGGTTGCCCATGGATTCTATTTGTGCAGCTGCCACGTGGGCAAATCCTCATAATTTTATTTCTCATTACAAGCTAGATATGGTCTCCAGGAGTAGAGTTGACTTTGGTTCCACTGTTCTGAAGAGTCTGTTCCAATGAGCCACCCAGGATTGTAGGTGCTAGGGATGCTGTCCCAACCAGCAAGAACGAATGCGAGATAGACAAATTAACATAAAGAAGTTATGTACCTACCATAACGTTTCATGTTAGTTGTCTTCATCTCGCCTTCCTTCTTGCGTCCCACCCTCCGTCCTATTGGATCGAGAGGAGTTTTGGTTTCACTGGCTAAGTGTTCTCGGGTTTGTTTCCTCTACTGACTTAGAGAGTATGATAGGTATGCTCAACCTGTTTCTTGGGCAGGTTGTTTCTCTGGTTAAGTCTGGGGTTAGCTATTACAAATGAGATCTGGGTAGCTAGCGCTAGGCATCATGGGATAAGAGGTAGCCTCGAGCCAGTAAACAGCTCTCGAGCTATAGAAGATGGCTGAGTCGGAGTCGAGGATCGGCTCCGATCCCAACCAGCAAGAAGGAAGGCGAGATGAAGATAACTAACATGGAACATTATGGTAGGTACATAACTTCGTTTTTCTTAACTTCAATGTTCACACTGTCCAGCCTGATGCAGGAAGTCTGATAACTTCATTTATGACCTTCATGTTCAATTAACTGCTGTAAACCCAGCACAAAAATCAGTTTAGATAATTTCTTAACCAAACTTCAAACTTCTTGCTAAGTAATTTTTCATTTTCTAAAGGGAAGAAGGCCAGGTATTAATGAGATTTCAGTAAAGATTTTAGAATGAGAATCAAACCACCACCATGTGAGCAAGACTTAACTTGATGGCTTCACTATCGAGCCAAGACTTATTTGGTTGACTTGTCCTACCCCTGCTTGTTACACCCTTCTTAGCCAAATATGACCATCTTGCTGTGACCTTCTCCCTGAAGATCTGCATTATAGCCCCAAATAAATACTCTACAATCAGGGGTTTATTGGTCATTACAAATGGTACAGCTCCCCAGCAAACATTGTGCCTGAGAATGCTGCCAGTCCTCTGAATTTTATCTCCTGGACTGATAATACTGAGTCATCTGTACCAGTCCAACATAAGCATAATGGCAAAGTGAAAACTAAACCTATTTAATCAAACTACCAAGACTACACACTTTATAAGGAAAAAAAACTTAATGATCTCTAAAAGATGTCTACTTCATCATTACACAAGAATTTAAAAATGGTAATGAAGTCCCTCAAACCTACTATTAAGAAAGCCAAGGCTAACTATGGATATAGAGTCACACCTAATTTGAAATGGGAACCATAAAGTCTTCTTCAGCTACACTAAAAATCTCAGAAGTACCCCTAGTTCATGGGTCATGACAATATTCCCTCACGTCTGCTGAAAAGTGCCAAGTATCATCCAGCAAAACCCCTCCATCAACTCTTCAACCAGTCTCTCCACAGATTAACATCCTGAGTTGCTCTTACATAAAGATGACCCCTCTGCTAAGCCTGGAAATTATAGGCCTGTTAGTCTATCTATTACTGCAAGCAAAGCTATGGCATGTACTATAACTGAACTAATACACCACAGTATTGATCACTTTATATCACTGATGCATAACAGTAAGACAATATAAGGAGCAGATCATGCCTGCTCAACCTGGCTGAGTTGTTTCAAAGGGTTACTGAAGCCAGTGAGAACGGGCATAGGAGACTTGAGACGTTCTTGTAAAGTGCAAGCTAGTGATTTGTATATTTTGTATTGGCCTTTTTGTCATATTTTCGTAGGGTCCACACTGCCTACCTGGACTTTGCCAAGGTTTCTGACATGATCCCCTATGCTGGGACTACTAACAATTTCTCGAAACACAACAATAACTCGCAAATGGTTTGTTGGACAGGTAACTGCCCATCTGACAGAACCTATGCTGTTAGGGTCAACAGTGTTTACTCTTGATAGAAAAGCATCTTCAGCGGTATCCCACAGGGCTCAGTTCTGTGTTCTCTCCTTTTTGGTACATACCTCTGTGGCATGAAAGAGAGTATCAGTGCATTATAGCTAACCACATTTGCTGATGAATATAAACTGGGGGCAGTCATCAAATCCCATTTCTGACCCCAAAATAATTCAGCAAGGGCTAGACCTACAAGTGTCTGGTAAGTTAGTCATGGTGACCCTCAATGCTGGGAAATACACTATTGTTTCCTTTTGAAAGGCTGGTATTACGTTTGCTTCCCATACTGACAGCATTCCACTAAAATTTGACACAAGTCTTCAGAAACATGGGTATGTTTGCTGATAAAAGATTATCCATTGACCACACTGTTTCTGTCTCTCTGATGGTTAGAAAAAGTAAAGTTGTGTACATTTACCATAAATGTAGATGTTCGAGTGTATTCACTGTTGCACTCATTCCATTTGGGTAATCTGCTTGCAGGTTGCCCTCAGTCGGCCGGATTAACAAAGTCTTGGGTCCTGCGTCGGTTGCTGTCCCTTCTTCCATGACGTCAGGTCGTCAGGGGTATAAAACATGCAGCCGATGCCATTATATCAGTTTTTCTTGACCCAGATGTCAGGTGCCCCCCTAATGGGAAGCAATTAAACACAAAAACAAAAAGGTATACCTCCAACAAAAAATGCAAATGCACCAAAAAGGCTTTTAAGCATAGTAAAGGAAAGTAGAGGTATAGCCAAAAGAAGTTAGAAGGCAGGAGGGAGGGTAACCAGGACTGCAACAGTGAATACACTCCAACATCTACATTTATGGTAAGTGTACACAACTGCACTATGTTCTTCGTGTTTCACTGTTGCAGTCATTACATTTGGGTAGATTCCCAAAGCTATGGTTGGGAGGAGGAGGAGGAGTTTAAATAGCATTAGGGCCAGCTATAAGGCCCTGCAAGACTGCAGTGGCAAAGCCAGTTCTAGATTTAGAGAAAATTGGCAAATGGTAATGCTTGGTGAAAGTATGTACAGAACTCCAGGTAGGATGTCCCTGGCAGGAACGCCTCTGAAAAAGGCTGCAGAAGTAGATGCAGCCCTGGTGGAGTGAGGTCTGATCCCCTGGGGGATAGGTTTTCCATGATGCTTATAGCAGAAATGAATGCAATGGTGTATCTATTTAGAAATGGTTTGTTTTGAAATAGCCTTCCCCTCTGCCCCTGCAGCAAATGCTACCAGCAGTTATTTCAGATTTTCTTTGAGGTTTAGTCCTGTCCAAGTAGAAGCTAAGTTGTCTGTGCACATCCAAGGAATGCAGTATCCGTTCCCCTTTGTTCTGTGAATTGGGAAAGAAGGTTGGTAAATGAATGGACTGATTAAGAGCCACACTGGATACCACCTTGGGCATGAAGGATGGATTGGTTCTGAGGGACACCCTGTCCGCATGAAAGATGATGAAAGGCTCCACTGCCATAAGGGCCTGTAATTCAGATACCCTTCTAGCTGAAGTAATTGCTAAAAGGAAAGCTGTTTTCCAAGAAAGAAATTTTAAGTCTGCAGTCGCGGCTGGCTCGAAAGAAGTGAGTTTCTCCAATACAAAGTTAAGATCCCAAGGCTGGGGTTGGAGTTCTCCTGGGTGGTCTCAAATTTTTGGCCCCTCTGAGGAACTGCTTGAGCAGTGGATGAGAGAATATGGGTGGTTCTGTGTTATAATGAGCTGAAATGGCTGAGGCGCGAATTGTAATGGAGGAAAAAGGCAGGCCCTTGTGAATCATCTCAGTTTAGTATTGTAAAATTTGAGGTAAACTGGGCGCTGCTGTGCTCATCCCTTGAGATTGGTTCCAGGCACAGAATGTTTTCCATTTTTTCTAGTACTAGGCCTCCTTGTCACTAAAATTATATCTATCACAGGTTTGCTGAGGGATGGTAAGGGAGAGTTTAAGTAATTTGCCAGGCTGCAAGGTTCAGTGTTGGAAGCGGAGGGTGCAGAATCTGGTTCTCCTGCTGAGACAGCAGGGAAACAGTCTGAGGCAGGTGCCATGGAGATAGCTGTGACACACTGCGCAGGAGGGGATACCAGTGTTGGCGCAGTCAGTCTGGAGCAATCAAAATCATCCATGGTTTGTCCTGGTTGACCTTTAGTAGTACTTTGGAGAGCAGGGGCAGAGGGGAAAGGCACAGACTGATAGGTTTCTGCAGCTGAAGGACAGAGCATCCACTTTCCAGGCTTGTTTGTGGGGACTCCTTGTGCAAAATTTGTCCAATTGGTAGTTCTGGGGGGAGGCAAACAGGTCTATATCTGGGCTCCCCATTCACTTGTCAACATGATGAAAATCCTTGGTTCTAGTTTCTACTCGTGTGGGTCCATGAGGTTTCTGCTTAGTCCATCTGCCAGTGTATTTAATTTTCCTGGCAGGAATTGAGCTTGTAGGTGCACTTGGTAGCTCAGTGTTCCACAATGCCATGGCTAGTCTGCAGAGGGTGTAAGAATGTGTACCCCCTGCTTGTTTATGTACCACATAACCATGTTGTCCATCTTTACCATTAGTTGTCCTGGAAGAATGTAGTCCTTGAAGGCTGTCAGAGCATTCTGTACAGCTAGCATTTCTTTTTGATTGATATGCAGGTGCATTAGACTTGGGTTCCATTTGCCCTGAATGCACTTACCTGCCAGGTGAGCCCCCAATGCATAGTCTGATGCATCTGTTGTTAGGGTTAGGGCGGCAGGGGGTGGTGTGAAAGGGTAGTCCCTTGTTTTGGTGGCAAGCCTCTGCCCAACAAAGGACCTCTAGGCGCAGGCAAGGTATGATAGGAATCATTGTTTACAGGCTGTGACAATGTTGACTCCATAGGCTTTTTAGATACCACTGTAGTTTCCTCATACTCAGTCTTGCATATGGAATCAGAATAATGCAGGAGGCCATGAACCCCAAGGCTTGCAGTATTTGTCTTGCAGATAGCAGGGTTTTTGTGGCCACTTGTTTGAAGTAGGTTGTCAAATGAATTTGCTTTTCTGGCGTGAGGTAAGCTATCTGGGAAGTTGTAATCAAGCTTGCTCCCAGGAATGTAATTTGTTGACAGGGTACCAGTTGTAATTTCTATTCGTTTATGGAGTATCCCAGACAAGTTAGAACCTTTTTTTACAAAGGCCAGATGATTTAAAAGTATGTCCTGGCTTTCTGCCTGAATTAGACAATCGTCCGGGTATGGGTATATTTAAATACTTCTTTGCCTGCAAAATGCAATAACTGGAGCTAGGCACTTTGTGAATACCCTGGGCGCAGTAGACAAGCCAAAGGGCAGTGCAGAGAACTGATAGTATGTGCAGCCTGCTTTGAAGCGTAGGTATCTTCTGCAAGATTCCGATTGGGATGTGCACGTATGCTTCTTTTAAATCTAGTGTTGCCAATCAGGCATCTTTGCCTAGCAAGGAAGTAAGTAGTGAAGAGTCAGAATCTTGAATTTTGGAATCTCCAGAAAGGTGTTTAGAGTAAACAGGTCCAGGATAGGATGCCATGCTTTGCCTTTTCTGGGTACCAGGAAAAGTCTCGAGTAGAAACCTTGTCCCTTTTCCTCTTCTGGTACCAGATGAATAGCCCCCATGCTTAAGAGAGAAAGTACTTGTTTTTGAGTCTCTGCCCACTGATTTTGGGGGTAGGTCCAGCCACCTATTTGGCATTGGCAACATGTGGAAGTGAAATCTGTATCCCTGCGACATTATATTTAAAACCCATTTGTCCTGGGTAATGAGTTCCCAGTTCTTTGCATGAAGAGCAATCTTTCCCTCCAAAGGGGCAGTCAGGAGATAAGTGCTTGGAAATTTTAAAAGGAAGTCATTGAGATACTTTACCATTGGGGGGAGTATTGTTATTCCCAGACCTGGAAGTGGAGGCCCCCCACTGCTTAGTTCTGTGAATCCCCTGGGACTGAAACCTGGGGTTTTTGCTGCGTCTGGGTTTGGCTTGAGAAGACCTGGAAGGGGCTGGAAAGGACCAATTCTTAGAGGGCCAGTGCCTACTAAATCTAGGAGACTGAACTTATAAAAAATCTTTAACAGTTTGCATAGATTTAGCTTTATCTTCCATTTTTTTAAGAACTTCTTCAGACATGTTGCCAAACAGGCGGTCCTGATTTAAAGGAGCATCCAACAATTTAGCTTTAACATGATCAGGCAAAGATTGCTCCTTAAGCCAAGCCTGCCTTCTAAGCATAGACCCAGTAACAGCAGTCCCTCTAAAGAATCAAAAACCACATTGCAAAGTATGTTTTCCAACTTGTTCAGCAGAATGCATTAAATCCTGTAAGTCTATTTTCCACACAGTCAGTAATCAACATCATTTTCTGTTTAAGCAGTCCAATAACATGTTACCGATATTTTAACATATGAAATTGGCAGTTTAAAGCTCTAATGGCCAAGGTTGCTGAAGTGCAAACCTTTTTACCCCATCTATCCAGCGGGACCCTGTAGTATCTGTCAGATTTACTGGGGGCAGGAAGCAAGGAATTGGGGCCAAACTGGATTCCGAGAAAGCATCATCAACAATGTCTAGTACAGGAAGAATAGCCAAAGGCCTATGCTGAGGTAGGAGAAGGAAATCCCTAAGCCTCTTTTTTGAATCAGAAAATTCCTGGCTTTCCCAGTGAAAATGCTCCCTTAGAGTATGTAAGGTTTCACCAAAAGAAAAATCCTCAAGGAGGGAAAGCAAAGGGAATAGAGTCCTCTGCATCAGAATCCTCATAAGTAGGTAAGGACAAATCCAGGTCATCAGAACAGTCAGAAAAAACAGAATCCTGATCAGAAGATTCACAGTCAAGCTCAGCCATAGGCCTCTTAGAAGGGGGGAGGGTTGGCTACCCCTGATTAGAGTTATTTGATCTTCAGCCATTTTTATCATTTGTTTTTTAGCATAGAGGCCTGAGCATGTGGCCTGGGCTTCGGTTTTTTAGACATGGATTGAGATTTAGGCCTTAAGTAATGAAGGAGGCATTGATTTAATATGCAAGTCCGTAGGCCTGAATACACCCTCAGAAGCTGATGCCTGCACAGCGGCTTTGACCCATTCAAAGTAGAGACATCAGAGGGTTCCATAGTTGAAGTATCTCGCGGCATACCTGACTCCGAATGGGTCTCAGTAGAGGCCTGCAAATCAGAAGTAGTGGATATCAGGGGCTGCGAAAGCACCTTACTGAGTACCGGCGAACTGGCGACTGGCTTAGAAGCGTCATTGGCATTTTTGGACCTCGGCGGCCTGTCTCTTTCTTTATCTTTGCGTTTTTTCAGAATCCCGGTAGTTGGATGGCTAACCAACGACATTTCTGGATAATTAAACCGAGAACCAAAATATTTAGAGGTAAAAATATACAGACGACGGATAGTGCGCTGATTAAATTAAGCACAAAACCGACAGCAAGGTATGTCGTGGTCAGGGTCTAGGCAAGGAATACAGTACGAATGAAAATCTTTATGAGGTATTTGCTTTCCATAAGTAATGCAATTATTAACTTTTACTGACATTGGTATGGAGCAAGAAAAAGTTTCCACAACGGGGTACTTAGCTTTTAGTTGAAGACTTCGGTTTTAAAACTCGAAAATGAAAATTTCAAGAGTCATCCGACTGGCACTTGTGAACTGTTTCTGCTTTGGGCACCGCACGGCAAGAAAGACTGATGTAATGGCATCAGCTGCATGTTTTATACCCCTGACGACCTGATGTCATGGAAGAAGGGACAGCAACTGACGCAGGACCCAAGACTTTGTTAATCAGACCGACTGATGGCAACATACAAGCAGATTAGCCAAATGTTATGACTGCAACAGTGAAACACGAAGAACATCCCTTTCACCTTGCACACCGTGTATTCTTTATTGCAACTTCCTAATGTCCAAACAAGCTATAGACCCACTTATTCCACTCTGCCTCAACCTTATTATGCTCATTACTGACTAAAACTTGACATTAGTCAACATGACCAGATCATAAAGCCATATTTTACACTATCAAGTGGCTAGCCCTGCCATGGTGCGCAGTCTGTGTTGCGTGTTCTCCTATCTTGAGGACACTGTGTACCACAGTCTTACCCTAACACAGCACCATCTAGATTCTCTGCTGCTGCTCCATTCATGGGTGAATTTGAGAAGGAAACATTCAGCACATTTTTCGGAGGAACCCCACTGAGACACAGGGATGCCATGCAAACTTCATACAGGCATTGGCTGGAGGCCAGGATCGAACGTTGTACCTTTTATATTGGAGGCAAAGACATTAACCATTATGCCAACTGGTATAAAGGTAAGACACAGGCACTGAACAGAGAGAAAGAGAGATGGCAACTGTTAACACGACACCCCAGCGACATGTGGAAAATGGGGAAAAGGGTGTTGATTACGATGATGAATAGAATGCCCCATTTGTCATGTACCTCATTAAGAACCAAACTAACTCAAAAGACCTCAAAAGTTCCTCACCAGAGTCGTTTCTCAGGTCTCAGCACCTTTAGTTATTCTGATATATTAAAATCTCCCTCCCTCTACTCAGTGTCGTTTAGATTCCTGAGGAGTAAACTCTGCTTAGCCTTCTGTGCTACAAACAAACCAGCACTCTTTGAACTCATTTATCTAAACAGAAACACAGATAAAAAAACACCACCTGCTCTACAGACCTAAATCTATAATAGCACCTCAATAACAAAAAATGAAATGACAGGTACCTAACCCTACACATTTTCCATCTATGGGACAGGCTGTCCTTAACAGGATAGCTGGAGGAAAATCTACTTAGTGGGGTACCTGGTTAGTCTCCCATCTATACTGGGAGATGCAACTGAGCTTCTTGATGGGTCTCCTTGGCTGTAAGCTTAGTAAGAACCCATGAACCACAACAGTCAGGAAGCCATGAAGTTGCATTACTATTAAAGTAACAAAAGTACAGTTGTGTAAGACCTTACAATAACAGAAGATTTTCAAAAAGAGAACACTACTACAGCATTTCTGACTTATGGACCACATTCTGCCAGGGATACAGTATGTTTGGCCAGTCTACAAAAGCTTAGGCACCTTTCTCTTGTGCCTTACTTCCAACTTATGTCCTATGCAGGAATTACATGCTAGTACTTAATGGATGTATGGGTGTGAAAATACTCAGAGCTTTTTAGCCCCAATGAAAATTACTGTGGATAATACTTATACAGAACATGAAAGAAACAGATGGTGGGAAACTAAGACGCGTCTACCACGGCCAAGGGGAAAAAGAGAAGGAGAATAAATAAAACGGAGGGAAGAAGGATGGGTGCACTTATTGCAACAATGATCTCCTTAAGCTTATACTGTTACAATAAGGTGTTACGCAATCACTGTTGCAGTATTGCTGCATTATGGGACAATTCTCAAAGGAAAAGAGCTGGAGTCCAAGAAACCTTGATGAATTATTCAAGCAAGACCTGCTCTGGCTCTGAAAAGACATGTACTGTTTTATGGAAACTGTGAATAGAAGACCATGTAGCTGCCTCTAAAATGGATTTAAGGTCAGGGTCCTTGAAAAAGACACTAGAAAAAGCCACAACACTGGTGGACTGAGCATTTTAAAGCCACAGAAGGCACCCCAGCAATGCAAGGCTATGATTCCCTTCCACACATTTAGACCAGCTACCACACAAAAGAGAGAAGAGGTGGAGGTGTACCAATCTATATAAAAAGTAAGCACACCTCAAGGTTGGTCAAACAATTTGAACACGCTTGAGCTACTCACTGTTCCAGTAGCCTTAGGCAAAGTCCCATTCCATATCCTTGCTAGCTATAGGTCCCTGGTCTATGACCCAGGCTAACCATACCATGTACTGGAGTAAGTCGACATTCAGTCCAACACCATATTTGTGGGCGATTTCAACTATCCCACCATAAACTTAGGATACATACACAACCACTAACATGCAGGTTCAAAGATTCCTGCACTTTATCAATGAAAACATCCTTGAACAGCTAGTCTGCACATCAGCTAGGGGTGGAAATTTCCTGGATCTGGTACTCACAAATACGCAATAATGTTCTACCCCCCAGTGTAATATCCTCACTGGTCTTATCACTTCAAAAGCCAGTTACCCTTGAAATAAATAAATAAGCCTGAACTCCTAGCAAACCCCAGAAACTTTAAGGACTTTTCCATGGTTAACTATCTCCTATTAAGCGATGGCATAGCTAAATGTCAAGCACCTCTAAACTTGGAGAACACTGTGGCCTTGCGAAAGTGTTTTCAGAAACCTCATACAATCATGTAAATAACTGTATAGAAACAGCAGTACCAAACTAAAATAAACTTAGGACAAACTCCAAAAATACCCCCTCCCCCCTTAGTGGACTCCTCAGTATAAACAGGCTGTACAACAAAAGAAAGAAAATCCTGTCTATTAATAGGAAGGGCTAAGCCCAACAAGCAAAAAAGCAACTCAGGGGACTAATAAAACCACTGAAGCTAACACTGAAGGAAAAATGACCTTCCAAGCTAAAAGATAACCATACTGCACTTTTCAGTTATGTACGCAACCTTAAGGGGAACACCCAACAGTGCGCTGATCTTATAGTAAATGGAACCCCCTATGCCAAACTGCAGAATACAGCAAACTTGAAGGTTGATAAATTTAGATTCAATTTCTCCCCCCCCCCCCATCACCCACCACTACCTCCCTCCTGGAAATGCCCTCTACCATTTTCCTCACAGCTATCACTAAAGAACAGGTCCTCACTGCACTCTCCAAAGCTACAAACACTGCATCGATGAGCCCTGATATCAAAACAGGAAGCCTCCTAAATAGCTTGAAAGATGACTTGTCACACCCACAAGAATCTCTACTCAACCACAGCCTCCATACGGGCTTTGCCCCTAGGGAATGGAGAACTGCAACAGTTATCCCGCCATACAAGGGGGGGGGGCATCAACAGACTCATGGAACTACAGACCCATAAGTTTGACTAGTCTTACAGGCAAGATCATGGAAAGAAGAAGTATCATGGAACTGAAAAAGAAAAACATACGAAATCTTCAAACACTAGACCCATCCCAGTTTGTTTTTTGTCAAGGGCAGGCCATGCCTACTAAACCTGGTGGACTCCTTCGAGAAAGTCACTAGAGCAATGGACGAGGTCGAAATGGTGCAAATTGCCTACACTGACCTGGAAAAGGCATTTGACACAATACCTCACTCTAGTACTATAGACAAACTCTTAAAGTTGGACACAAATCTCTATGTCACCCAGTGGATATCCAAATGGCTGAAGGACAGGGCATGTGATGTTAGGATGGGAGAATCCACTTCCACCAAGAGGCCCATTATTAGTGATGTCCCACACAGCTCAGTGCTGGAACCTTTTCTGTTCAGAATACATTTCTCTGAAGTCAAGACAAATGTAGAGGACCTCTGGCTGATCAAATCTGCTGACGACTACAAGCTGGGTACAATCACGGATTCACCCAAAGATGTAGATATCCCTCCAGAAGGGACTGACAAAGATAAATGATTGCAGCTAGAGCCATGGCCTAAAATTCAATACAAAATAAATGCAGAGTTATACACTCTGGGAAGAGGATCACCCCTGCAAATTACAACACTGATAACACACCCCTACAAGTAGACCTAGCGGTAAGGGACTTGGGAACTTAAGTTGACAGTAACAGGAACTTTGATCACCATGTGTCCATGGGGGTGAGAAAAATCCTTCTAACATGGCACAACTTATAAGCAAGGGCATGACATATGGAGCTAAACAGATCATAGTCCCAATATACCCAGCCTTCATTAGACCAGTAATAGAGTATAATGCACCCTATGGCATGTACATGAGCAGGTGTTTGCAACAGCTGAAAAGGCCAGAGGTTCCAAACTAAAAGAATACAGGGTGTAAAAAAGGTCCTAATGTGGACTGCCTCAAAGCCTTGTCCCTGTTCTTGGTCTCTTACAGACTAGTGAGGGGGAACTACACCTAACCTCCAAGGCATTGTCAGATACAGCCCTGACAGATCTACTACAAATATGCGAAACAAACAGTGCTAGAATTACCTAATCTAAGGATCTAAGCTTTGTCTGTGACACAAACAAAGCATACTGGAGGGGCAGGTATGTGTCTCAGATATTAATCCTCTGGAACAGGCTCCCTATTCATGTGAAGCAAAGCTCTTCCCTAAGCCCATTAAAATGCAATTTGGACCAATGAATGGGAAATCACAAATTCACACCTGGCTTGTCACCTGTGACCCTTATGGACAGAGGCAGCTTGTAAATGTGCAAAAGGTAAAAAGAACAGACAACCACTTGGATATAGTTTGCTTTAACATGTGTTGTCCTCTTTTCTTACTTTCACAAGAAATTGGGAACTGATTCTTTAATACCTGGTGCACATCCCCGGAAAACAGTTGCCTAAAAGCTATTAAGATTCTCATCATCCAGGCAGGTAACTGTAGCTGTTTGGGGTCAAGATGTATTGTATCAAACACCACTTGCCCTGTGTGAGTAGGTCCAGTCTGTGAGGAAGCCTGTGATAACTGCCCTTAGTCATTTCTAATAAAAGGAAGAACCACTGCTGCCTGGACCAGAAGGGAGACAAGAATATGATACCTGGACAATCTTTGTGAATCTTCAAAATGACCCCAGATATTAGTGGAAAGGGTGGAAAAGAATACTAGAACATTCCTGTCCAAGCAAAAGAAAATTCATCTTTCTTCCAGGGTGTCTTGTATGGAGACCATAACCAGAAATTTGCCAAGTGACTGCAATGACTGCAGGTGAAAAGATCTACTTGAGGCATTCCCACGGCTGCATCATAAATCCTGGAAGATCCCCTGACTCAATTTCCATTCATGTGGGTCTGTCCTGTTCTTGTTCACCTTGTCTGCCACACAATGTTGCTCTGATATGTAAGATACCCATATAGTGAGTTTGTGCTGAAAAGCTATATCCCAAGCTACCAAGGCTAGTTTGTACAGAGGGTAAGACCTTTCCCCTCCCATCCAATTTATGTACCACATCACTGTGGTATTGTCTGTAAACCCTTGTAATGGTCCTGGAACAGCAGATGATTAAGACAGTTGAGAACATTTATAAATGCCAACATCTCCTGACATTTACGTTGTCTAGTCTGTCTTCTGTGTTCCAAAGACCCTGCACTTTTATCCACAAAGGCACTGCTCCCCAAGCAAAGTCTGAGGTGTCTTTGGTGACAGACTGCGCTGGAGCTACAAGAGTAAATGGGAGACCTGAATTTTGAAAGATCTGCCCTCTCCAACACAAAATTCCCTTTTCATAAACTCCAAAACTGGAATCTGGAATGTCAGCGGATGTTGATGTTGTGACCATAAAGATTACATTTGTCTCATATGGAGTCTTGCTATGGGAAATCATAAGAATCACAGAAGCCATGAGACCCCAAACCCTGAGAAACTCCCTCAGAGACAGTAGTATGAGTGGAAAAACTCACATAACATCGAAATACAGATCTAGTTTTCCTACAGAATAAAAGTTCTTTGTACTTTGGTATCTAGGAGACACCCCAGGAAAATAATCCTGTGAGAAATCAAACAAGACTTTTCTATGCTCTCCTGGAACCCCAGTCTGTGTAGGAGATTTCTCAGCCAGGTGAGAGATTTCTGGTCATCTAAACAAGTAAAAGTGTAAACACCCTGCAGTCCGCAATAGACTGTCACTGGAGTTGCACACTTTGGGAATACTCTTAGAGCAGTGGATAGACCAAAGGCTAATGCAGAAAACTTACAGTGAGATCAAGACACAGAAAACCTTGGACAGTGATATGCATCTTTTAAATCTGTCACCAAATAACTCAAACGGGAAAAGAGAGGTAATAAGTTGTGACAGGACAATATTTTGAACTTGGCCACTACCACAAACAGGTTTAGAAAGGAAAGATCCCAAACTGCTCCCCATGCATTTTCTTTCTTTGGCAGCAAAGAAATTGAGTGAAGCCTTTCTCCTAGTTGAGGAAGAAACTGCTTCCATCAACCCTTGTGGCAAATGCTGAAGGAGAAGAGAGTAGTGCCATCTGGCAGGTGAGATGGAATCCTTCTAAAAGGAAGGAAAAGACTCCCACTGCCATATTTACCCTTCATGGATTACTTTCAAACCCCATCTGTCTGGAACAATTTGTTGCCAAAGGCAGAAATAAGGCTCATACTTCTTGGAAGGATTAAGAGACTGCCTGCACTGAACAAGAGAGGGAAGTCTTGTAGATAGTCATTCAGACTTAGACTGTCTTTTATTCTGGGGGGAGTTCTGCCTTTCTTTTTGTAATCTCCCTGCTATTGCTTTTTAAATGATTGCTTACCAGCAGCTTGCTGTATTTGTTTATTTTTTTTTGGAAAAAGTTGTAAGGACAGCATTAAACCACTTTCTAAACTTTGAGAAGGAAGGCTGAAAAATCTGGTAAATTCCTTAAATCAGCTTCTCTCTCTCTCTTAACACTTTCTAAGGATCTCTGCAGCAAATGGTCCAAAAATTGTTTAAATAATCAAATTTTCAGCATTAACATCCTCTGGAAGGTTTTGTGTATGCAACCAGGCAAAGCACTTTGTGACAGTTCCAGTGAAAGCAGCCCTAGAAGTGATATCAGCAGAATCATGTGCACATTTTGAACAGTGGGTAAGCCACTAGAGACAACAGAAGCAATTTAAAGAAAGAAGTCTTACACATATGCCATAACATTTATCATGCTCTCAAAAGCACGTTCATGAAAATCCAGTGGCACTAAATACTTCTTTAGGGACTGCAGAATGAAGTCATGCTCCCAATGACACAAATGATCAATTCTGGAAACAGTTCAAGAAAAACAGAACCCTTTAAAGGGACTGTCAAAATCCATACTCTCCTCAGAATCTGAATCTGAAACCTGAGGAGATAAAAATAGAATCTGTCCCTTCACAATCATCTTGTGGTTCACAGTCATGAACCTCTTCAGAAAATGAAGAATCTTTTTTCTTTCACCAGAAACAGATGGAAGGGTCAACAGTCTGAATTAAACCCTGAGCTTAGCCCAATAAATCACTCCTATCCAAAGTGACTGACACAGGAAAAACTATTCGTTCAAGTTTTTGCTAGTTCTGATAGAAGTTCGGAAGAAGCAGCGCCACGTTCGCCAGAAAAAAATCCCTAGGGAAAAGCATACCAGTCTGGTCAGGTAAAGATGAATTACTTGCCCCTTCTCCCATAAGTGACAACAGTGTCTCTCCCTTGCTCACCAAAGGCACTCCAACAGCTGCAGAGGGTGTGTCTTACCCCAGTCCATGGTGGCTTGCAGGGACTATACCAGAGAGAGCCAAGTAAAGAGATGAATGGTCTGAGAAACCAGTAATGGCGACCGCAAATACACTCATCTGCGGCTGAGGCACTTTAGCAGCTTCCTGTGTTGGGTAAAGGCTGCTTATTATTTTTTTTTCTTTTTGTAGCTGAAATAAAGAACCACCAAGGAAATGACAGGCTGCTCTATAGTTAAGCCAAAATGATGCCCAGTTTCCAAAGAAGCCTGTCAGCAGTTGTTTGTAAAATAGGTAAGGAATAAAAAGTAACCCTCCCCAAAAAATACAGTAAAATGCATTTTAAAAAATTATCCCAACCCCAAAAAGTAAAATATTTTTTACTTTATCACAAGTAGTTTTAAATTAAACAACTTTTTCCACAAAAGTTAAAAAGTGATGCTCCCATTTAAAAGAAATTAAAAAGTCACATGACAGTGACTAAAAACACTTTTCGCTAGCCTTAAAAATATTACTTGACAGAAAAAAAGTACAGTTTCTTTCATAAAAGTAAAAAGAGAAAATTTTCTTCCAAGAAGGAAACTCATCTGCCCAGTAATACAAATGCTAGCTGACCATAGATACTCAAAAAAAACAGCAAGAGGAGCACTATTTGGTTGCAGGAAAGTTCTAAAGGGCTTGGTGCCAAACTTGCCTTTTTAGCCAGCTCAGCTACAGATGACTAAAGGTTTGGGTACTTGGAAGGTTCCCTGAAGCTTTGGAAGCTGCCCAACTGTTACAGTCTTAGTAGGATATAACCCACATAGTTAAGTCTACTGCTGCAGTGACCTTAATAAAGAACATCTAGGTAACAACTTTTGGAATAAAAGAAGGGTTAGTCATGAGGCTTATTCTGTTCTAAAAGACAAAGAAGGGAGTAGAACACAAGAACAGGCAGTTCAAAAAAAACCCTTCTGGCATAAGTCAAGGTCACTAATAAAACTGTCTGCTGCATCAAAAATGTTAGGGAAGCAGATTCAAAAGGGGGAAAGGGATAACTTTTCAAGCAGAGATCAGGTCTCAAGGAGGCAAAAATGATTTACCGAGAGATCTGATGTGAAGGATGCCTTTGAGTAACTGACCTCATAGGGTGAAGAAACAAGAGAATCTTATAAGCAGACAAATTGAAATGTCTGACAGATGCAATTTAACAGATCTGTATGCTAGACCTGAGTTGAGCAGCTTGCACAAATATCTGAGAATAATACAGAACCCCCCCCTTCCCACTTTGTATGGGTCCTGTCCTCTATTTAGACATGATTCAGAAAATATTTTCCATTTAGAAACATACTCTTAAAATACCCATACAAATCAAAACCATCTATAAGCCTACAGACTCAACACAAATCTGTTATTCTATATTTCAACTTCTACCATCCCTAAGTAAATCATTCCTACTTTAACTACATCCTCACCCTTCAAACCCGGTTTCTTACACTTCACAAACATGTTTCTCCAACAATTCTTCATGCTTCTACCACTTGTTCTATCTGTATAGTTATCATAATAACATCAATAACCCTCATGAGTCCAACAAAACTCATTGTGTTCTCTATGAAAAACACCACTGAACTTTCTCCCATTCACACCCTATCTATACCTCTACTCCTACATCCTACTGTTTCAGTGCATTTATCCAAAGCAACAACCACATACTCACAAACTGGATATTAAACATAAAATCAAACAAAAATGCATTTACCTGTACCAGCACACCTTTATAACTATAAAACTTAGCAGTGATATCCATGCAAACCCAGGTCCAACTCAGTATATTTGGGCACCAGAAAACATATCCCCAGCACCTCTGTTGTTGTTACAACCTCATACAAAGACCCACGCTGGCCTTCTTATATACTGCATCAACTTATGAAATACTTGTACCAAACTCCCTGAAGTGCATGCATGGACACACTACACATTCCAGACATCTTACTTGTCACAGAAACCTGGATCCAACAGCAAACAAAAATGAAGAAACTGTCATTATTAGATTAGACACAGCCAACAAAAAGTATGTCAGTGCTGCTTTTTACACATTAAGCACTCCCTTTTTTCCCACACCCTGACAATTTTCTCAACCAGGAAATCCTACTAGCCAAGCTAAAACACAGTTTCAAGCCAATTACAATCGTGTGTGTGTGTGTGTGTGTGTGCGTGTGTGTATATCTATGCAGACATATGTAGATGTTTGTCTAAATATACATATATATATATATATATATATATATATATATATATATATACACACATATACATACACACACACATATATATATATATATATATACATATATATATATATATATATATATATATATATATATATATATATATATATTTATACACACACACACACACACACACACACACACACACACCTGTGCCTGTGTGTGATTATTTATATATATTTACATGCATATTTATTTATTGACATGTGATTACACTGTATAAAGATATTTGCACACACGCATGTAATACCTTCATGTAACAAAAACAAAGACATTTTCTGCTGGGCCTCCTCAAAAATACCCAATGAAAACATAACTTTAGAAGATAATATAGACTGGCAAAGCATTCGATCTGAAAACCCAACCAATAATATACATCTGTACAAGTACACCCAACTTCTAACCACACCAACTACATACAAAAAAGCTGTAACAAGATAATCAACCCTTGTTTGGATCATAACATCCTCTCCAAATAAAATATCACCCCATGAAGCTCTGCCAAACAGCCTAAGTGATCACTTACCAATCTACACCATAAGTCACCAAAGCAACAGCCTCAAAACAGATCATAGTCTGGTAAGAAAACTTACTACTTTTCATGAAGACACTTTTATTAATGGACTACATTTCCTTAATTGGGGAGTCACTAAAACACTCCTCATAGATGATGCTGTCTCAGAGTTCAATAAAATCTTCCTAGGTGTTCTAAACACATCAGCCTGTCACAGAACAAAAAGATTTAAAGCCACCCCTGCCTCAGGGCTATCTTTAGCAACTAAACAATTCACTAAACAAAGAGACAGCCTGGAAGGTTGTGACTAAAAGTAAAACAGCTCCTACTTTACTAGCACACAGACAACTTAAGACACCTAACAAAACAATTTGTCACCAACAATAAGAAAACCTGTTATTCAACCAATCAAAACTCACACTCACTAATAATCCAAAATTGTTCCTGGACCTCAACCAATAAACAGTTAAATCCAGCTACACAGCTAACACCCAACACACAGAAACAAAATGATACCACAGCCAACCAGTTCAATACCCACTTTATACAGACAGCACAGTTATTAACTAACCAGCTACTAATCAAGCTCCCGATGTCTCTAATCAGTCGAACAACTTCATTCAACATTGCTCCTTCCAACCAGTTCTCACAGATGCAATCAAGAATACCTCAAACATTAAAGCCTACTATAACTGCCCTTGACAATCTACCTACTGAATATCTTAAAATATCATCTGAGGCTATTGCATACCCAGTGTCAAATCTGACAAATCAACCCATATCTGAAAATGAAGTCACTCATTATTCCACTGCACAAGGACGGAATCAACACAGATCTTTTCAACTATCAAAAATATCAGAAAAGTTTACTCCTATATAATTTCTAACCTAAACAAAATAAAACACACCTTGGAGTGCTAAAGGCAGCTTTTACCAATATAAACTACTATATGCAAGCAAAGAAAAATCTATATAAACTGTAAAAAACTCAGTGTGAAAATAAATACAGGTGGATACGCGCTTTTGGAATCTGCCTTCTTCACATCCACCTGTATTTATTTTCACTCTGATTTTTTACAGTTTTTGCAGATTTTACTGTCTGTATCTATTAAATTAGTTTTTAACCTTCACCTTGATGGCACAGCTTTACTTTGCTTACATACAATTTCTAAACTATTTAATAGCTAACTAGCTTCATCTTCAACTCAACACGACTTCTGTCCTCATCACAACATAACTACTGCTTTGCTGAATTTTGTTAATACTCGTAGAAATGCCTGAAGCGTAGTCTCCACCATCTTCCCAGAATTATCAAAATCTTTTGACAACATCTCCCACCAGAAATTTTTGCATAAACTCTCATCCTTGGGTCTCCTCATCTCTTCACTGCAATGGTTTGACAGCTACCTCTCAAACAGAGAGCAAGCGGTGAAATGGAAGAATGATTTTCCCACCTTCCTGCCAATAACTACTGGTGATCCACAAGGATCTATAAAAGGACCCATACTTTTCAACATATTCATCAAGGACTTCTACACTGCTATAAAAAAGCTATGCATTTTCAATACGCTGATGATTCAACCCTAACATAGTCTGCGAAAATGCTTTCTAAACTACAAGACCTTATACAAATGAAAGTTATGTACTTACCATAATAAATCCATGTTGTCTGATTTTCATCCAGTTCATCCAGCTGACCACTGGTGAGTCTTTTACTTGTGGCCCAAATAAGGTGGAACCATCAGTGGTGGCACTGACAAAGGAAGCCTTAATGTTTTCCACAAAATCACAAAGATGCATCCAGGTGTACCGACACATGGTGATGCTGGTGCCTGCTGTTCTAGCCATGCCATCAGCTGCATTACAAAGCAGTCGCATGGCTATGTTAAAAGTCGTATGGAGGGTAGAAAGCTGAGAGTCCACAGTCTTTTGAACATCTGCAGGCAGGTTACCAGCAGGGACTTGGAAAGCTCCTTGGTCAAGTCTCTCTGAAATCTGGTGATGTGGGCTACATACTTCAGCAAGTACAAAAGTCGATGAAGCGTACTTCTTTTTCCCAAAATGGTCCATTGTCCTAGACTCCCTGTTAGGGGGATGGACCAAGAAACTTTCCTCCGATAGTTCCTTTTTTGTGGCTGTTGCTACCATCACCACATCCACCAGTGGACCTTTGCTGCAATGCTTTCTCTCTTTTGGGACTGCCAATATCTTATCTTTATTTACTTACTTTTGGGAATCAGCTCCACCACATGAGTGTCTTCCCATGCCAGCTCACCCATGAGATCAATGAGGTAATCAACAGGTGTCATCACCTAAGAAGATACTGAGCCAGACCCAAAGGTTTCCAGGAACACAAACTCATTTGGTGAAGGGTTATTTGTGGACCATTTCCCTCCCTGCTTCATCCCTCCTGGTCTGGAGGGCCCCAGCACTAAAAGACCCACAGGACCGGCATTAAGTGTCTAGATGGGCAGCACTCAAACAGTAAATGCAAAGCAAATGTGGATCCTGGGATGGGGGAGCTTGCGTTCACATTCAGTGCACTTTTTAAAACATTCCCCATCTGCCATACTTGTAAATGCTAAGTACAAACTGACGCACACAAAGCATTTTCACTATAACACACTAAGCTACAGCCTATAAGAAACACTGTAAAAACTTAGAAAATTACATAAAATATAACACATGCTACTACACTATTTAATAACAAACTACTCATCTACCTATCTCTGATTCTAACTTCTAAATGTGAAGTTAAACCACACTCAAAAACAGGAGAGAAATTTTCTCTCTGTAAAGGGAAAAGTGAAAAGGTTATTAGCAATACAAAAAAAAAAGGATACAGTGATGAGGAGCGCTCACAAACATGACTAAGTTCTTCAGATGGCAAATGAGATTTGAGGTACTAAGGCAAGTGTGTGGAGGAAATTGTGGGTAGGGGAAAAGTCAGAGCTCTGGAACCTAGAAGTTTCAGAGTTGGTGGTGAGGTCGAATCTGATTGGATCCAACAACCCATGGTTGTACAGGACGAAAATAGGCAACATTGGATAAATCCTTATTGATTGAAACAGGTTAAATAATTCACAACAACTTCTAAACCCTTAAAAAAAAAAAAAAAACTAAATTACATAAGAAATCTGACAAACCCTAAAAATTTCAAAATAGCCACCAAAGAATACTTTAAAAAAACACTGCACCTGTCACTGCTCACACCCTCCCTGACCAAAATCCTTCCCTCCTTAGCTTCAAAGTAACCAACTTCGATTTCTTACTCTACCTATTTACTTTACTACTCAGTCTGTCCCCTTTACTTAGCTGTATGCAGCCCAACAATTCTTATACATTATATAACTTTACAATTATTGTTATAGATGATTCTACACCTAAATAATGCTTATTATTCTTTTTCTCTAATATCGAATAGCATTGATCATTGTATAGCTAAAAAATATCTGGTTTACTCTTCTCCTATATTGAATGTCTAATTTATTATTGTTTAATTTTCTTATATTATATGCCTGGAGCTTTTCTCTCTGGGTCTCCGCTGAAAAAGGGCTTTTTGCTCAGTCGGGCACTCCCAATCAACAAATGTAAAATAAATAAAATAAAATACATCTCTTTACCCCAAAACACATCTTTACTAAAACAGAACTCATCTTCACTGGCACAGACATCATGATAGAACAAATAAACCACACTAAATTACTGGTTGTCATCATGGATAACCAATTAAAATTCAACCATCATGTATCATGCGAGGTTGGGGGGAAAAAAAACATAAGACACATGCAAGTACAGTCTCTACTTTCTTACTGCCATCTCTCCTCTATGCTGCCCCAATCTTCATTAACCAAATCTCGCAACTGTCCAAACAAGAACAATATTATAACAACATAGCCAAATTTGCAATAAACTAAAATAAACAGAACACACACTGCCTAGTAGCACTCAGAATTAAAACTGGTTAGAACTAACAGAGCACCTAGCTCTTTTTCACCTAATTATAATACACAGACCTCTATAAGACAGAAAATTGCCAAGCCCTGAAAAACTTAATACAACACTACTACCCCAATAGAATTTTACAATCAAGAGAAAAATAATCATCTAATACTACATTTGATCTCAACCAAAAGAGTAAGAAAGCTGCAAGTGATTCTCTATATTCAATTTTTTTCTATATTCAAATTGTGCAGCTAAACTATGGAACCACATTCCACTCCACTGAAATCCATTCAGAATGTAAACTCTACAACTTTACCTATCAAATCAATGGATCGGATCCTGTACATTTCCAGGATAAATGTTACTGCTGTCTTCAGCTTGGGACATCATCAAACCATTTCCCTTTACAAAGAATCCTATGTCCAACAATCAGTCTTCAACACTATCTGAATAGTTTTACTGGCATTGGAGTTGTATACATAGTTTATGTGACACTGACTGCCACCCCAGCGCTATACTTCTAACTTAAACCTTTTGACAGCCATACATAATTTTCCCTGAGCTTGCTTCATACCCCACCTCTTAACTACAACATTAACATTTTCTATCCTACCAAGGTTCCTTCTTTATTTCACTTCTTTTCCTTTGAATTTATAAGCACTAATCACAAGATCTATTGTCTATTTACAAACCCAATACTACACCTTTTCAAATGCTCAGTGTTTAATATCCACTAAATACACAAGTATCTTTAATAGTTGTTTTTATTTCATATAAATGTAATCTAATTAGTAAATATATTTGTTAACTGTTAATGTATATTAATGTCTGGTCATGCAATTACTGAATGTCTATTTAAAAAGGTTTATAATATGTTGGAGCTTTTCCCCCGGACCTCTGCTGAAAAGGGGGTTTTGACTAAACCCATCAGGACAAACCTTTTAAATAGTAAAATAAAATAAATTGAATAAAATAAGATGTTCTTGCACTAGGCTTTTGTGCCTCCTTTAGTATCTATACATCCTCAGAATTAAAAGACTATCAATCCAAACCATGTGGTTCAACGTCTTTATGTATGAATAAATGAGGCAACCCTTTTATTCTATGACCAAGTCCATCCTGTGAGTAACGTGGTGCCTGCCCTTGGCTAGGTGACAAAGATGGAACTAATGTTCTGCAGTGTAAAAGAGGATCAACAACAATATAGTCGGACTGCCTTTCTGAATCTTCAGAGGATTTTTTGAAAAAAGAGGAAAGGCACACAAGAATTTCCCTTTTTAAGGAAAACAGATGATGTCCTCTCTCCAGGCGTCTTTGTGAAGGACACTGGTGTAAAAAGACTGATCTGTCTTGTACAGAGTGGAGGAAAATTATCTGAGGAGTTTTCCACATGGACAAAAAGGAAGAGACTACTTGGGTCAGCATCCATTCATGACGGTCTGCCTTAGATAGGCTTAAGCAGTCTGCCACTGAAATCTACTTTGAGGGATATATACTGTGTGGAGAAAGGTGTGTTGAAATGCAAGGTCCCAGGCTATCACAGCAAGTCTGGGAGGTGGGATTTTGTTCCCCACTGTTTGTTGACATATCACATGACTGTGGTATGGTCTGTATGAGTTCGAACTGGCCCTACTCTCCACAGATGATGCAGAGATTAAAGGGTAGATAGGACGGGTCCTATATTAGAACATCTAAATCTCACAATTTCGAATGTTCTCATATCGACCCCTATTCAGAGAACGCTGAAAATAGTGAAACGACAGAAAACCGAATTTTTTCCCTAGGAAAAGAATTTGGTTGTCCATTTCTGTCGTTTCACTATTTTCAACGCTGTGGTGGAAAGTTACGGGTCGGGTTCAGGTAAGTGTGCGATTGGGCGCAGGTTAGGTGAGTCAGGGTTAGGGCACAGTTAGGTGTGTGTGCAATTGTGTGGACGTGCGGGTTAGGTGAGTTAGGGTTAGGGCGCAGGTTAGGTATGTGTGCGATTGTGTGGACGTGAGGGTTAGGGCAGGTTGGATAGGTTAGGGCGCGGGTGAGGTGAGTGTGCGATAGTGATGGACCTTAGGGTTAGGGTTTGGGTTAAGGTAAGTGGATAGTTAGTGGTGTTTGTACAGTTTAGTGTAGGGTTAGCTGTAAGATTTTAGGTGAATGTGTGTGGACTGCCGTTTGTTTGGTGTGCTTGTGTTGTGTGTATGTATTTCGGAAGAGCAAATTTTTTTCCTAGGAAAAAATTTGCCGTTCTGCATGTTCGATGTTGTCAACGTTTGCTGAAAAGGGGTCGATGTTAAAACATTCGAAATTGTGAAATTTCGATGTTCTAATATAGACAGAGATAGCACAGCTTTCAGCTCTTTGATGTTTTTGTTTATTCTTGTCTTGTTTGGGCTAGGCTCTTTGAACTTTGATGGCTTCTGAACAGCCCCCATACAAAATCTGAAGTATCTGGCGATACCTTCTGCAGGGGAGTTACAACAAGAAAAGAGCCGATGGATTGACAGTCACCAACAAAACATTCTTTCTTCATGAAGTTCAAGAGGAGGATTAGAAAGGACAGAGGATGACAGTGTTGGGTTCAAATATATTTGAGGTACTGCTGAACCATCCTCATTTGAAGCATGGCATATGGAACCATTTGGAATGCGGATGGCACAAACTAGGGCTCTCATAATCTCTTAAGCCAAGGTAATTTGAAGATTTGTCAGGGCAGAAAGTAACTAAAGGAAGAAATGCCATGGTGTTGGAGGTTTCTAAGACATCCTAGAAGCAACACAGACTGAATGGGTTCCTAGTTGAAAAAAAATGGCTGTGAAGTGCAAGTCCTAAAGAGTTTTTTGGACCAAAGTCTCTAGAATCAAGCAATCATGTGGGTATGGATAGATACATATACCTTTACAGCCTGCAGAAAGCTATGACAGGAGCTAAGCACTTTGTAACAACCCCTTAGGGCTGTAAACAGAATAAAAGGCAAATAAGTAGAATGAAGGTGATATCTCAATGCACAACTCTTAAGAATTGACTGTGTTTTATGTGAGTAGGAATATGAAGGCAGGCATCTTTAAGGTCCAAGGTTATTAGGAAAGCATGATAAAATGTGAGAGGAAAATGACATCCTAAATTTCTAAATTTTTAGAAAGGGGTTTAACAAGGATAAGTCCAGAACTGGTCTCCATGATCCCTCTGTCCTGTGGACAAGAAACAGTCTGGAGTAAAATAATTTCCTAATCTTAGAGAAACAGGTTCTATTACCCCCTACAGAAATGGATCTGAAAGAATCGTGAAGATGAGATGTTGTTGAACCAAGGTGACTTCAGGAATCCATAAAGGTAATGGTGGAGAACTCCAGTGAAGTCTGTATCTTTTTATTATGTACAAAGCCGAAAAATCTGATATTACTGTTTCCCAAACTCCCAAACGTGTGTGCGTGTGTGTGTGTGGTGGGGGAAAGTTCCCTTCCCAAGGTGGGAAGGGATTGGGGAGGAGGAGGAGGTGGTAGAAGTGGACAGTCAGTAATATTTTTGTCTGTAAAAGATTCCTTGGATCCTTTTGAAATCAGACTTTGGTTTGTCCTACCAATTCTCTTTTGAAAATTTCCTACTTTTTGCTGAGAAGGCTTTTGGGATTTGTGAAAAATGGATCACATTTGGAAAGTAGTTAATCAGAAACTTATAAATAGAGGAGAAGAAAACTATAAAATTATGTACTTACCATAACAATTGATCCATGTTGTCTGTCTCCACCTGGTTCAACTTGTGGGTTATCGGATCTGACTAGGATCCAACACAAGTCAATTCCTTCAGACTTAAATTGCCAGACCCTGCCTCCCTTACCCACAATCCCCCACTCCTTATCCTACACCTCAGACCGAGTTTGTTCCATGTAAACCATCTCCAAACTACAATAAACTTCTCTAACCAAGGAGGATGCAGGACTCCATGGATAAAGAAAGGAAGACCTCATTGTCCCGCCATCACAGATATGCAAGTTCACCCTAACAAGTCAAGGTGGAAGGAGGTTAATGGAGACAAACAACACAGACATGCTGTTGTGGTAAAGATATAACTTACATATCTGATGTTGTCTGCTTCATCTGGCTTCAACATGTGGGACAGAGTTCCAGCTATGAAAAAATCCTTGGAATGAACTAAGGAAGGATACTTTGCAACACAGTGGAGCCAAAGGAAGTCCTGGATTTTGACTGAATATCTAACTTATAATGTGAAAAAAAAGTGCGATGACCTATCCAAGTAGCAGCTATGGAAACTTCAACCACTTGACACTCTACAAAAGAAAGCTGCACAAGTATAGTACAGTTGAGTACAATTACCATAAATGTAGATGTTCTAGTGTATTCACTGTTGCAGTCATTACATTTGGGTAATCTGCTGGCAGGTTGCCCTCAGTTGGCCTGATTAACAAAGTCTTGGGTCCTGCGTCGGTTGCTCTCCCTTCTTCATGACGTCAGGATGTCAGGGGTATAAAACATGCAGCTGACGCCATTATATCAGTTTTTCTTGCCCCAGATGTCAGGTGCCCCCCAAATGGGGAGCAAAATACATATATATATATATATATATATATATATATATATATATCTAATATATAAGTTTAAATCACAAAGAATATACCTCCAAACAAAAGCAAATACACCCAAAAAGGCTTTTAAACATAGTAAAAGAAAGGAGAGGTATAGTAAGAGAAAAAAGTACAGTTTTGTACCTACCATAAATGTAGATGTTCGAGTGTCCACCCTACTGCAGTCATCACACTTGGGTTATTCTGCCGTCAGGCGGTCCAGCAGTCGGCCCGAATTCCAAAGTCTTGGTCCGGCGTCGGTTGCTGTCGCTTCTTCCCTGACGTCAGTGCGCCAGGGGTATATAAGAGGCATCTGACGCCATTTTCTTCAGTTTTTCTTGCCCCAGATTTCAGGTGCCCCCAATAGGTAGGCAAAATATATATATATATATATATATATATATATATATATATATATATATATATATATATATATACATACATACATATAGCTATACAAGAATAAAACAAAACCCTTAGGCACAAGCAAATACACCACAGAGGTAGTATAGGATAGAGTGGTAGAGATAAGTTCAGCTAGTTCAGAGGGGATGGAGGGAGGGTAACCTGGACTGCAGCAGGGTGAACACTCGAACATCTACATTTATGGTAGGTACAAAACTGTACTATGTTCATCGTGTTACCCTGCTGCAGTCATCACACTTGGGTTGAATCTCAAAGCTAAGGATGGGAGGTGGTGTCAAACAGGGTTAGAAGAAGCTAGTAGGCCCTGCAAAACTACAGTGGCAAAACCAGCTCTAGTCTTACAGTATAGAGGTAAGTGATGGTGTTTGGTGAAGGTGTGCACTGAACTCCAGGTTGCAGCTTCCAGAATATCCTTGGTTGGCACTCCCCTGAGAAAGGCTGCTGATGTAGCTGTAGCCCTGGTGGAGTGGAACCTAATGTTAGCAGGTACCAGTTTCCCATGATGTGTGTAGCAGAAACGTATGCAATGCCCTATCCATTTAGAAATGGTCTGTTTTGAGATAGCTTTTCCTTGTGATCCTGTAGCATAGGCTACAAAGAGCTGGTCAGTTTTTCTGAAAGCCTTAGTTTTATCCAAGTAGTAATGTAATTGCCTGTGAATGTCCAAAGAGTACAGGAGTCTTTCTCCTTTGTTCTGGGGATTTGGGAAGAAGGTGGGCAAGTGAATGGTTTGGTTTAGGGCCACACTGGATACCACCTTTGGCATAAAGGAAGGGTTAGTTCATAGAGAGACTCTGTCTTGATGAAAAATGAGGAAAGGTTCCACTGCCATTAGCGCCTGTAGCTCTGAGACTCTTCTAGCTGAGGTTATTGCTAGTAGTAGGGCAGTTTTCCATGAAAGAAATTTTAAATCAGCTGAAAAAGCTGGTTCAAAGGGCGGCAGTGTAAGCTTTTCCAGAACAAAGTTGAGATCCCAAGTAGGTGTTGGAGCTCTCCTTGGCGGTCTTAAGTTCTTAGCCCCTCTGAGGTATTGTCTTAGGAGTGGATGTGAGAATAAAGGAGGATCTGTGCTGTAATGAGCTGAAATTGCTGAGGCGTGGATCTTAATAGATGAAAAGGAAAGTCCTTTGTGTAACATCTCAGTTAAATATTGTAGAATCTGAGGGATGTTTGGATCAAGGGGATTTTGGCCTTTAGCCTGGCTCCAGGCGCAAAATCTTTTCCATTTGTCTGAATAGGCTTTCCTGGTGCTGGGCCTCCTGGCCTCCAGAATGACATCCATAACAGCTTTGGATAAAGGTGTTGGCTGGTTGTTTAGGTAATTTGCCATGCAGCCAGGTTTAAAGTCTTGAGCTGGCTATGTAGAATCTGAATGTCTCGCTGGGTAAGCAGGTGAGGAATTTGTGGCAAAATCCATGGTGAGCCGTGGGCCATGTTCCTTAAAACTGGATACCAATGCTGGCGTGGCCAGTCTGGTGCAACGAGTATCATTTTTGGCCTCTCTAATCTGACTTTCAACAGAACCTTTGCTAGAAGAGGCAGTGGAGGGAAGGCATACACTGTTAATGTTTTCCAACTGAATGAGAGGGCGTCCACTTTCCAAGCTAGTGGATGGAAGGTCCTTGTGAAAAATTTTTGAAGTTGGTGGTTGTGGGGGATTGCAAACAGATCTATGTCTGGGCGTCCCCATTTTTGAGCTATCACTGCAAATACTTGTGGATCTAATTTCCATTCGTGTGGATCCATGATGTTTCTGCTTAGGCCGTCTGCCAATGTGTTTTTCTTTCCTGGCAGGAATTGTGCTTGTAATTGAACCTGGTAAGACAGTGCAGTGTTCCACAAGGTCATTGCTTGCCTGCATAGAGGGTAGGAATGTGTGCCCCCTTGCTTGTTTATGTACCACATTACTGTGGTATTGTCCGTCTTTATTATTATTTGTCCTGGGTGTAGAAGGTCCTTGAAAGCTGTTAGGGCATTCTGTACTGCTAACATTTATTTTTGATTGATATGCAGATGCCTCTGATCTGTAGTCCATTTACCCTGAATGCACTGCCCTGCCATGTGTGCTCCCCAGGCATAGTCCGATGCATCTGTTGTCATAGTTTGCCTGGCTGTGGGCAAGGTGAAAGGCTGACCCTTGTTGAGGTGACATGCCTGTGCCCTCCATAGAAACTCCTGTTGAAGGCAGGGAATGAGTGGTATCATTGTTTCCAAGCTGTGGCTGTGCTAAGTCCATACACTTTTCAGGTACCATTGTAATTTCCTCATATGCAGTTTTACAAATGGTATTAGTAGTATGCAAAATGCCATGAATCCCAAGGCCTGCAGAATTTTTCTTGCAGGGAGTTGGGTCTTTGTTGCCATTATTTTGAAAAATTGAGTCAGCTGTCGTTGCTTGTCTGGCGTGAGATAAGCCATCTGGGCCATTGTATTCCAGCTGGCACCCAGGAATATTATGTTTTGTGAGGGCACTAGTTTTGATTTCTTTTCGTTTACTGTGTACACTAGGCAACTTAGAAGGTGTTTGACAAATGCCAGATGCTTTAAAAGAATGTCCTTGCTTTCTGCTTGAATAAGGCAGTCGTCCAGGTATGGGTATATTTGAATTCCTCTTTGTCTGCAGTATGCAATTACTGGTGCCAGGCATTTTGTGAAGACCCTGGACGCAGTAGATAAGCCAAAGGGCAGTGCAGAGAATTGATAATGCGTTGAACCTGCAATGAAGCGGAGGTATCTTCTGCAATTTTGTCTGCTAGGGACATGCAGGTATGCCTCCTTGAGGTCCAAAGTGACTAGCCAAGCATTCTTGCCCAGCATGGGAAGAAGCTGCTGTAGTGTTAGCATCTTGAATTTTGGTACTTGCAGATAGATGTTCAGAATTGAAAGATCCGGAATGGGTCTCCATGCTTTGTCCTTTCTTGGGACTAGGAAGAGTCTTGAGTAAAATCCTTGTCCTTGCTCCTGTGTAGATACCTGTTGAATGGCTCTCATGTCCATGAGAGCTGTAATTTGTTTTGGTGCCGCTGCCCATTGATTTGGTGGCAGGTTTGGCATTCCTTTGATCCTTGTCAAGGTATGAAAGTGGAATCTGTATCCTTGAGAGACAATGTTTAGAACCCATTTGTCTTTTGTGATGATGTGCCAGTTGTCTGCAAAAAATGCTAGTTTTCCTCCCAAGGGAGTTGCCTGGAGAGATTTGCTTGGCAGTTTGAGGATAGAGTCATTGTGTTTGTCTTCTGCTAGCTTGGGGCCTGTCTTCTCCTCCTTTCTGGGTAGCAGTACCCCATTGGTGAGTTCTGTAAGGGCCCTGTGACTGACCTCTGCCCCTTGGGCATCTGTATTTGCCCCTCTGTGATTTGTCAGAAGCTGGAACGGACCAGTTTTTTGTTGGCCAATTTCTGCTGAAACGAGGGGGTTGTACCTGCAAAAAATCCTTGACCGTTTGCATAGACTTTGCCTTATCCTCCATTTTCTTTAAAAACCTCTTCTACTTTGACACCAAATAATACATCCTGCTGTAAAGGTGCATCTAATAATTTTGCTTTAACATGGTCAGGAAGGGTTTGTTCTTTTAACCAAGCATGTCTACGTATGACAGAGCCTGCAACAGCTGCTCTACAGGAAGCTTCCAATGAATCAAATCGGCATTGTAAAGTTTGTTTGCCCACCTGTTCAGCTGCATGCAACACATCCTGCATTTCCTTGAATTCAGACTGTTCTGAATGTGTGCTCATTTTTTGTTTTAACTGAGACATTAGGAATTGCTGATATTTCAACATGTGAAACTGACAATTTAATGCTCTCATAGCCAGAGTTGCTGAGGTGTATATTTTCTTTCCCCATCTATCTAGGGCTGTGGAATCCCTTTCAGAGGGCACATGATTTTTAGTCATAGAAGCTTTAGCTCCCTTAGGACCCTGGGAAATTGTTTCTGGGTCCACTACAGGGCTTTTATAAAGGAATTTGTGTGAGTCAGGTACTCTGTAGTATCTGCCTGGTTTAGCTGGAGCAGGAGGTAGAGAGTCTGGATTTAAACTAGACTCCAAGTAAACATCATCCACAATATCTAAAACAGGAGGGATAGCAAGAGGTCTGTGCTGGGGTAGTAAAAGGAACTCTCGGAGCCTTTTCTTAGAATCTGAGTAATCCTGGCCTTCCCAATGTAAATGTTCCCTTATGGTATGCAAAGTTTCCCCAAAGGAGTAGTCTTCAGGGGGAGATGCTGAGAGAATAGAGTCTTCAGCATCAGAGTCTTCAAAAGGTGGAAAAGTGTAATCCTGTTCCTCAGAAGAATCCGAGGAGAGTGAAACCTGGTCAGAGGATGCATAATCCTCCTCTTGTCTTGGTGTGTTATCAGGAGGGGGATGGGAACCCCTGATAAGGGTAATCAAATCTTCAGCCATCTTAAGCATCTGTTTCTTAGGCATGGGACCTTGAACTGTAGACTGATGTACAGTTTTCTTAGGTTTTAAAGGAGTTTTAAGCTTAGCATAAGATTTAATGGTGAGTGTAGTCAGTCTGAAGACACCTTCTGCAACCGAAGGTGTTTCCACTGCACCGCGGTCTACTTCTGCTCCGGTGTTGGAAGATGGCTGCGTCGGCCTAGTAGACTCCGCTTGAGAATCCACAGCTGTCTGAAGTTCCAGTTCTGCGGTCGTCAGGGGCTGCGTAGGCGCCTCACTGAAAACTGGAGAACCGGCGACAGGCCCAGCTGAGGCCTCGGTGTCTGGCTTGTTCCTAGGCTGCCTGTCCTTATCCTTGCGTTTTTTACATATGGCGGTCGTCGGCTGCTCCGACGGCATGATATAATTAAATTTCCTACCAAAGTAATGCCGTGCGAAGTCAAAACAGTGTTTGATAGTTCGTTTATTAAACCTAGCACAAAACCAACAACTTGTGACGTCGTGGTCTGGGACTAGGCAAGGAATACAATAGGAATGGAAGTCCTTATGAGGTATGTGCTTCCCACAAGAAATGCAATTGTTAACTTTTTCTGACATCGGACTGAGGCAAGAAAATGTTCCCCAATGGGCTACTTAGCTTTACTGAAGACTTCGGACTGAAATTCAAAACGAAAATCTCAGGTGCCAGCCGACCGGCACTTGCGAACTGCTTCTGCTTCGGGCACCGCGCGGCAAGAAAGACTGAAGAAAATGGCGTCGGATGCCTCTTGTATACCCCTGGCGCACTGACGTCAGGGAAGAAGTGACAGCAACCGACACCGGACCAAAACTTTGGAATTCGGGCTGACTGCGGGACCACCTGACGGCAGGATAACCCAAGTGTGATGACTGCAGCAGGGTAACACAATGAACATCCCCTGATTAAAGTAATTAGGTCTTCGGCCATTTTAAGCATCTGTTTCTTTGGCATGGATGACTGTACTGGAGAATGCTGTACTTGTTTCTTTGTCTTTAATGGTGTTTTTGACTTTGCCTTTGCTGCTGTAGTGGGCTTAAGTGTAAGCTGTGAAGGTCTGAAAACACCCTCAGAAGCCGATGCCTGCTCAGTGGCTCCGGACCCATCTGAGGGTATAGTTTCCGTAGGCCCAATACCTTGAGTTTCCACAAGCCTCTGTGTCTCCACGTGGCTGTCGGTTACGGCCTTTGGCTCTGAGGTAGCGGGTGTCAGGGGCTGCGAAAACGCCTCACTGAGAACCAGCGACTGGCCTAGAAGAGGCTTCGTCGACGGTTTTGGACCTCGGATGCCTGTCCGTTTCTTTGTCTTTGCGCTTTTTTATAAATTCCGGTCAGTTGTTCCGACGGCATTATGTAATTAAACCTTCGGCCAAAATAATGTAAAGCAAAATCAAACCGACGTTTAATAGTGCGTTTATTGAATCTAGCACAAAACCGACAACTAGTAACGTCGTGGTCAGGGCCTAGGCAAGGAATACAGTAAGAGTGAAAGTCCTTATGAGGTATTTGCTTCCCACAAGAAATACAATTATTAACTTTTACTGACATCGGTCTGGAGCAAGAAAAAGTTTCCCCCAACAGGGTACTTAGCTTTATTGAAGACTTCAGTTCTGAAACTCAATTTTGAAAATCTCAGGAGTCGGCTGACCGGCACTTGCAAACTACTTTTGCTTCAGGCACCGCGTGGCAAGAAAGACTGAAGAAAATGGCGTCTGTTGCAATTTTTATACCCCTGGCGCACTGACGTCAGGGAAGAGGCGACAGCAACCAACGCCGGACCAAGACTTTGGAACTCGGGCCGACTGCGGGTCGCCTGCCAGCAGGATAACCCAAGTGTAATGACTGCAACAGTGAAACACGAACATCTGATAGTGCATGTAGCCTGCTTTGAAGCATAGGTATCTTCTGCAAGATTCCCATATTGGGATGTGCAGGTATGCTTCCTTTAAATCTAGTGTTTCCAACCAGGCATCTTTGCCTAGCATAGGAAGTAATTGGTGAAGAGTCAGCATCTTGAATCTTGGAATTTCCAAAAAGATGTTTAGAGTAGACAGGTCCAGAAAAGGACACCATGAATTTTATTTTCTGGGTACCAGGAAAAGTCTCGAGTATAAACCATGTCCCTTTTCCTCTTCCGGTACCAGCTGAATAGCCCCCTTGTTTAAGAGAGAAAGTACTTGTTTTTGGGCCTCTGCCCACTGATTTGGGGGTAGGTCCGGCCACCCGCTTGGTGTTGGCAATGTGTGGAAGTGAAATCTGTATCCCTGGGACACTATATTTAAAAACCCATTTGTCCTGGGTGATGAGTTCCCAGTTATTTGCATGAAGAGCAATCTTTCCCCCCAAAGGGGTAGTCAGTTGATAAGTGCTAGGAAATTTTAAACGGAAGTCATTGAGACAGTTTACCACAGGGGGGAGTCTTATTACTCCCAGATTTGAAAGTGGAGGCCCCCCACTGCTTAGTCCTGTGTGTCCCCTGGGACTGAAACCTGGGGCTTTTGCTGTGTCTGGGTTTGGCTTGAGAAGACCTGGAAGGAGCTGGAAAGGACCAATTCTTAGAGGGCCAGTGCCTACTAAATCAAGGAGGCTGAACTTGTACGAAACCTTTAACAGTTTGCATAGATTTAGCTTTGTCTTCCATCTTTTTAAGAACTTCCTCAGCCTTGTTGCCAAACAGGTGGTCCTGATTTAAGGGAGCATACAACAGTTTAGCTTTAATATGATCAGGCAAGGATTGCTCCTTTAGCCAAGCATGCCTTCTGAGCACAGACCCAGTAACAGCAGCCCTGCAAGAGGCCTCTAATGAATCAAAACCACATTGCAAAGTAAGTTTTCCAACTTGTTCAGCAGAATGCATTAAATCCTGTAATTCTTTATTTTCCACAGAGTCAGGAATCAACATCATTTTCTGTATAAGCAATCCAATAACATGTTGCTGATACTTTAAACATATGAAACTGGCAGTTTAAAGCCCTAATGGCCAAGGCTGCAGAAGTGTAAACCTTCTTACCCCATCTATCCAGCGCCCTGGAGTCTCTATCAGAAGGGGTAGGATTTTTAGCAGTAGAACCCTTAATGCCCTTGGGCCCCTGTGAAATAGTCTCTGGATCCGCAATAGGATTTTTAAAAAGGAACTTGTGTGACTCGGGGACCTTGCAGTATCTGTCAGGTTTTCTGGGAGCAGGAGGCAAGGAATCAGGGGCCAAACTAGATTCCGAAAAAGCATCATCAACAATGTCTAGTACAGGAGGAATATCTAAAGGCCTATGCTGAGGTAGGAGGAAGAAATCCCTAAGCCTCTTTTTTGAATCAGAAAAATCCTGGCTTTCCCAGTGGAAATGCTCCCTTAGAGTATGCAACATTTCCCCAAAAGAAAAATCCTCTGGAGGGGAAACGGAGGGAATGGAGTCCTCTGCATCAGAATCCTCATAAGTAGATAAGGGCAAATCCTGATCATCAGAAGAATCAGAAAAAACAGAATCCTGGTTAGAAGATTCATAAACTTCTTCAGTCCTAGGCCTCTTAGAAAGGGGGGGGGGTTGACTAACCCTGATTAGAGTTATTAAATCTTCAGCCATTCTTATCATTTGTTTTTTAGGCATAGAGGCCTGAGCATGTGGCCTGGACGTCATTTTTTAGGCATGGTTCGAGATTTAGGCCTAAATGAAGAAGGAGGCTTTGGTTTAATATGCAAGTCCATAGGCCTGAATACACCCTCAGAAGCTGGTGCCTGCACAGTGGCTCCAAACCCATCCAAGGTAGAGACATCCGCGGGGTTCCATAGTTGAAGCATCTCGCGGCACACCGGACTCCGAATGGGTCTCAGTAGAGGCCTGCAAATCAGAAGTAACGGGTATCAGGGTCTGCGAAAGCGCCTCACTGAGTACCGGTGAACTGGCGACTGGCTTAGGAGAAGCGTTGTTGGCAGTTTTAGACCTCGGCGGCCTGTCTCTGTCTTTACCTTGCATTTTTTTGGAATCCCAGTAGTCGGATGGCTAACCAACATTTCTGGATAATTAAACCGAGAACTGAAACATTTAGAGGCGAAAATATACGAACAATGGATAGTGCGCTGATTAAATAAAGCACAAAACTGACAGCAAGGTATGTTGTGGTCAGGGCCAAGGCAAGGAATATAGTACGAATGAAAATCTTTATGAGGTATTTGTTTTCCACAAGTAATGCAATTATTAACTTTTACTGACATCGCTAAGGAGCAAGAAAAAGTTTCCCCAATGGAGTACTTAGCTTTAGTTTAAGACTTCAGTTCTGAAACTCGAAAACGAAAATTTCAGGAGTCGGCCGACCAGCACTTGCGAACTGCTTCTGCTTCAGGTACTGCACAGCAAGAAAGACTGATGTAAATACGTTGGATGCATGTTTTATACCCCTGACGACCTGATGTCATGGAAGAACGGACAGCAACCGATGCAGGACCCAAGACTTTGTTAATCAGGCCGACTGAAGTCTACCTGCAAGCAGATAAACCTAATGTAATGACTGCAACAGTGAAACACGAAGAAAGTACAGTTTTGTACCTACCATAAATGTAGATGTCCGAACAGGATAGCATCTGCAGTCATAACAAATGGGTTGTCCTGTCGTCAGGCAGCCCTTCGGTCGACGGATTCCAAAGTCTGGGTCCGGCTTCGGCTGATGTCGCACTTCACCCGACGTCATCTCTGCTGGTCTTCGGGTATAAAGGCATCAGCCGACGCCATTTTCCTCAGTGTTTCTTGCCCCAGATGCCAGTTGCCCTCTTGGAAAGCTAAATTTTGGAAAAATGCCAATGTTTCCAAAATAGTAGAAGGCAAACACAAAAAATAAGCATGTATGTACATATATACAAACAAATACACCATAAGAGACTCCCCCCCAGCTAGCTATAAGGAGGGTAAATACCCTAGGGGTACCACAGAGGGGAAGGAGGGTGGGTAATCCTGACTGCAGATGCTATCCTGTTCGGACATCTACATTTATGGTAGGCACAAAAAGTACAGTTTTGTACCTACCATAAATGTAGATGTCCGAACTGGATAGCATCTGTAGTCATAACAAATGGGTTGTCCTGTCGTCAGGCAGCCCTTCGGTCGGCCGGATTCCAAAGTCTGGGTCTGGCTTCGGCTGATGTCGCACTTCGCCCGACGTCATCTCTGCTGGTCTTCGGGTATAAAGGCATCAGCCGACGCCATTTTCCTCATTGTTTCTTGCCCCAGATGCCAGTTGCCCTCTTGGAAGGCTAAATTTTGGATAAATGCCAATGTTTCCAAAAAGGTAGAAGGCAAACACAAAAAATAAGCATGTATGTACATATATACAAACAAATACACCATAAGAGACTCCCCCCCAGCTAGCTATTAGGAGGGTAAATACCCTAGGAGTACCACAGAGGGGAAGGAGGGTGGGTAATCCTGACTGCAGATGCTATCCAGTTCGGACATCTACATTTATGGTAGGTACAAAACTGTACTATGTCCTTCATGGATGCATCTGCAGTCATAACAAATGGGTAGAATACCATAGCCAAACTAGGGGTGGAGGAAGAAAAATTATGGTGTAGTTAGGATCCCTTGCAGTACAGCAGTGGCAAACCCTGCTCGGGATCTAGAGTATAGAGGTAAATTATAATGCTTGGCAAATGTATGCACGGAGGTCCGCCTCAATAATGTCCTTGGTTGCCACTCCTCGTAAGAAAGCTGTGGTAGTGGCTGTAGCCCTTGTAGAATGAGGTCTTATGTTCTGTGGAATTGGTTTTCCATGGTAGGAGTAACAGAATCTTATGCAATTTCCTATCCATTTGGAGATTGTCTGTTTGGAAATTGCTTTTCCTTCCCTTCCTGTTGCATAGGCTACTAAAAGCTGGTCAGTTTTTCTGTTACTTTTGGTTCTGTCCAGGTAGTAGCGTAACTGCCTATGTACATCCAAGGTATGCAGCAGTCTTTCCCCTCTGTTCTGTGGATTGGGAAAGAAGGCAGGTAGGTGGATTGCCTGGTTTAAAGACACTCTGGATACCACCTTAGGCATAAATGTAGGATTAGTTCTCATGGACACCCTATCTTGATGGAAGATTAGGAAGGGTTGCACTGCCATTAAGGCCTGTAGTTCCGAAACCCTCCTTGCCGAGGTAACTGCCAGTAGGAAAGCAGTTTTCCATGACAGGTGTTGCAGATCTGCTGTTGCTGCTGGTTCAAATGGAGGGAGTGTCAACTTTTCTAGCACAAAGTTCAAGTCCCATGCTGGTAATGGTGGTTTCCTAGGAGGTTTTACATTCTTGATCCCTCTGAGGAACTGCCTGAGTAGAGGATGCGAAAAGACAGGTGGATCGAAGCTGTATTCTGCTGAAATAGCTGATGCATGTATCTTGATGGAGGAATAGGACAGGCCTGTATGTAGAAGATCTGTCAAGTACTCCAGAATGTTAGCAATATCTATGTTCGACACATCTTTTCCTCTTTCAGTACTCCAAATGACAAACCTTTTCCATTTTCCTGCATAGTTCCTTCTTGTTGAAGGTCTGCGGGCTTCAAGGATAATGTCTTTAACCCTTTGGGAAAGGTCTGGGTTAGTTGCTGCTATGTGATGTTCCAGGCAGTCAGTTGCAAGGTTTTTAGGTTTGGATGCATGATGTTGTAGTTGTTCTGAGTTAACATCAAAGGCATCAGGGGTATTGACCACATTCTCTCCCGAGACATGCTCCTCAGCAATGGGTACCAGTGTTGTCTTGGCCAATTCGGAGCTATCAGGATTATCCTTGGACGTTCCTCCTTGATTTTCAGTAGTACCTTGTGCATCAAGGGAAGAGGTGGGAATGCATATGCTGTCAGGCCTTTCCAGCTGAAGGATAGAGAGTCCACCTTCCATGCAAGTGGGTGGAATGCCCTTGTGCAGAATTTTTTGAGCTGGTGATTGAGTGGGGATGCGAATAGGTCTATTTGTGGCATTCCCCATTTCTTTGTGATGGTCTTGAAGATGTCCGGGTGTAGCCTCCATTCGTGAGCATCCAAGGTGGTTCTGCTTAACATGTCTGCTAGGGTGTTCTTTTTTTTTCCCAGCACAAATATTGCCTGTAACTGGATGTTGTAGCTGAGAGCCAGATTCCAGAGGTCCAAAGTCATTCTGCATAGGGGGTATGAATGAGTGCCTCCCTGTTTGTTGATGTACCACATGACTGTGGTGTTGTCTGTCCTTATCATCAAATGGCCTTCTTTGAGAAATGGTCTGAATTTTTGAATTGCCAGTTTTACTGCCTGGTCTTGAGTCCACAATCCTTGTATGCATTTGTCCAGCATGTGCGCCCCCCATCCTAGGTCTGAGGCGTCTGTTGTGATGGTTTGGCTTGCTCGAAAGTTGTGGAAGGGTAAGCCTGGATTTGACTGGCATGCTTGAGCCCACCATAGGAACTCCTGTTTTAGGCATGGGATTAGTGGGATTTCTGTTTCTAAGCTGTGCCTGTGTTGAGACCATAAATTCTTTAGGTACCACTGTAGCTTTCTCATATGCAGTCTGGCATGTGGGACCAAGATTATGCATGATGCCATGAAGCCCAAGGCCTGCAGAACTTTTCTTGCTGTTAGTTTTTCTGCTTTGTTAATGCCAAGAAGTAAAGAGGGAGTTCTTTTTGTTTTTCTGCAGTTAGGAATGCCATTTGTTTTACTGTGTCCAATTCCGCGCCCAAGGATGTTCTTGTTTGGGATGGTATCAGCCTTGACTTTTGTAAATTGACTGTGTATCCCAGGGCTTGTAGCAAGTAAATGACCCTTTGTAAATCTGTTGTCAGCTTGCTTTTGTTGTCCGCTTGTAACAGGCAGTCGTCCAGGTATGGATAAATTTGGATTCCCTGTAGTCTGCAGTGAGCGATTACTGATGCCAGGCATTTTGTGAATACTCTGGGCGCAGTAGATAAGCCAAAGGGCAATGCTGAGAATTGATAATGCTCTGATCCTGCAAGAAATCTGAGGTATCTTCTGCAATTTGGTCGAATGGGGACGTGCAGGTATGCCTCCTTGAGATCTAGAGTTACCAGCCAACACTCCTTGCCCAGCATGGGAAGAAGTTGCTGTAGGGTCAGCATTTTGAATTTTGGGACAATGATGTATGTGTTTAAGACGGACAGGTCGAGAATAGGTCTCCAACTTTTCTCTTTTCTTGGTACTAGGAAGAGTCTGGAGTAGAATCCTTTGCCCTGTTCTGTTATTGGCACTCTTTCCACAGCTCTCATCCTTGTTAATTTCGCTATCTGCTGTAGAGCTTCTATTTTTGATTTGGGGTAGGTTTGGCATTCCTCTTTTACTGGTAAGGTGTGGAAGTGGAACCGTAGCCTTGGTCTATGGTTTGCAAAATCCACTTGTCTTTTGTGATATAGTGCCAATTTTTCGAAAATAAGGCTAACTTTCCGCCTAAAGGTGCTGCTATTTGCTCCCTGGTAGGCGGTGTCAGAGCCAAGTCACTGTGATTGTCCTGTTGCAGTGGCAGTGGTTGTGTCTGTGCCTCGGTTATTGCCTTGCCACTGTCGTCCTCTGTAGGCACCTCCTCTGGATTGATTTCTGCCTCTAGAGCGTCTATTCCTGCCCCTTTGGGATTTTGTGGAGTCTGGAAAGGACCAATTTTTGGCAGGCCAGTTCCTGCTAAACCTTGGGGGCTGAACTTGTAAGAAGTCTTTAACTGTTTGTACAGATTTTGCCTTTTCTTCCATTTTCTTCATTACTTGCTGGGCAGGTGTACCAAATAGACTGGTCTTATCCATAGGAGCATCTAGCAGTTTTGCTTTAACATGATCCGGTAAGACCTGTTCTTTCAACCATGCATGCCTTCTTATCACTGTGCCAGTCATGGCTGATCTAAATGAAGCCTTCAGTGCATCATAGCCACATTTTAAGGAATGGTTACTAACCTGTTGGATGTTATTCACCATTTCTAATACATGTTTCTTATCTAAGGATTCATCAGAGGACAGTTTTTTAGTTAACTGATCAAGCATAAACTCTTGGTATTGGATCATATGAAACTGACAGTTTAAAGCTCTAGCTGAGAGAGTAGCAGAGGTGTAAACTTTTTTCCCCCATCTCTCTAAGGACCTGGATTCCCTTTCAGAAGGAATAGGGTTTTTTGCTGTGGTCGAGGCTACTGCCTTAGGCCCCTGGGATATAGTTTCGGGATCTGCAAGTGGGGCCTTGTATAAGTGGTGATGAGTGTCTGGCACCCTGTAAAATCTACCTGGTTTGGCAGGGGCTGGAGGTAGAGAATCAGGAGCAGTGCAAACATCATTAAATGCATCATCCACAACAGGCAGTACAGGAGGTATAGCTAAGGGCCTATGTTGTGGTAAGTGCAGAAAGGTCCTAAGCCTTTTTCTTGAATCTGAGAAATCTTGTCCCTGCCATTGGAATTGTTCTCTCATGGCATGTAAGGTTTCCCCAAAGGAAAATTCCTCTGGTGGCGAGGCAGCTGGAATGGATTCTTCAGCATCGGAATCTTCATAAGTAGAAAAAGGAGCCTCTGGCTGGTCTGTAATGTCTGAGTCATCCGCAGAATCATCAGAGGACACTGGCTCGGGGGGTTCTGCTCTAGGTCTCTTTTCTGGGGGCTGAGAGGCCCTGTCTGGGTGAGATTGGGATCCCCTAATTAAGGAAATTAAATCTTCAGCCAGAGTAAGCATTTGTGAACTTGAAGTGGGCCTGTGTGAGGGGGGCTTAACAGGCACTGATTTAACAGATTTGGCTGCTTTAGCCCTGGCAAAGGCCTTAATAGACATGGCTGCAGGAGGCCTAGCAGCACCACGTGCTGGGGTAGAGACATCCAAAGGGATGGTGTCTGATAAATCACTAGGAACCACAGTTGTAGGCAAAATTTCTGAGGCCGATTCAACTAAAGTAGCAGGAGCCTCAGTAGTAGTTATGGATTCGGCTGAAGATTGACCGGTTTTCTCGGTTTCGGCCGAAACCGAGACACTCGCGGCTTGCTTAACCGTGGTTTCGGCCGAAACCGCGGACCGCGAGTGTCGGTCTTTTTCTTTGCGTTTTTTAAAAATTTGGGTAGTCGGAGGATCCGACGGCATAATGTACGCAAAATCTGAGCCGAAAAACTGTTCAGCAAACTCTGACCGGCCCTGCGTTCGTCGGTTGAAGGAAGCACAGGCCAAACAGGCTGCTACGTCGTGGTCTGGGCCTAAGCAAGGCAGACAGTACGAGTGGAAATCTTTATGAGGTATTTGTTTCCCACAAGTTAAACAGTTACTGACTTTTTCTGACATCGGCTGAGGCAAGAAAGAGTCCCCAACGGGGTACTTAGCTTTTAGAAGTCTTCGGGTAGTATTCGGTAGTAGTAATCTCTGGATCTGACCGACCGGCACTTGCGAACAGCTTCTGCTTCGGGCGCCACGCGGCAAGAAAGACTGAGGAAAATGGCGTCGGCTGGTGCCTTTATACCCGAAGACCAGCAGAGATGACGTCGGGCGAAGTGCGACATCAGCCGAAGCCGGACCCAGACTTTGGAATCCGGCCGACCGAAGGGCTGCCTGACGACAGGACAACCCATTTGTTATGACTGCAGATGCATCCATGAAGGACATCTGTACTATGTCCTTCAAGGATGCATCTGCAGTCATAACAAATGAGTAGAATACCATAGCCAAACTAGGGGAGGAGGATGAAGAATTATGGTGTAGTTAGGATCCCTTGCAGTACAGCAGTGGCAAACCCTGCTCGGGATCTAGAGTATAGAGGTAAATTATAATGCTTGGCAAATGTATGCACGGAGGTCCAAGTAGCCGCCTCAATAATGTCCTTGGTTGCCACTCCTCGTAAGAAAGCTGTGGTAGTGGCTGTAGCCCTTGTAGAATGAGGTCTTATGTTCTGTGGAATTGGTTTTCCATGGTAGGAGTAACAGAATCTTATGCAATTTCCTATCCATTTGGAGATTGTCTGTTTGGAAATTGCTTTTCCTTCCCTTCCTGTTGCATAGGCTACTAAAAGCTGGGCAGTTTTTCTGTCACCTTTGGTTCTGTCCAGGTAGTAGCGTAACTGTCTATGTACATCCAAGGTATGCAGCAGTCTTTCCCCCCTGTTCTGTGGATTGGGAAAGAAGGTAGGTAGGTGGATTGCCTGGTTTAAAGACACTCTGGATACCACCTTAGGCATAAATGTAGGATTAGTTCTCATGGACACCCTATCTTGATGGAAGATTAGGAAGGATTGTACTGCCATTAAGGCCTGTAGTTCCGAAACCCTCCTTGCTGAAGTAATTGCCAGTAGGAAAGCAGTTTTCCATGATAGGTGTTGAAGATCTGCTGTTGCTGCTGGTTCAAATGGAGGGAGTGTCAATTTTCTAGCACGGTTCAAGTCCCATGCTGGTAATGGTGGTTTCCTAGGAGGTTTTACATTCTTGATCCCTCTGAGGAACTGCCTGAGTAGAGGATGCGAAAAGACAGGTGGATCGAAGCTGTATTCTGCTGTAATAGCTGATGCATGTATCTTGATGGAGGAATAGGACAGGCCTGTATGTAGAAGCTCTGCCAAGTACTCCAGGATGTTAGCAATATCTATGTTCGACACATCTTTTCCTCTTTCAGTACTCCAAATGACAAACCTTTTCCATTTTCCTGCACAGTTCCTTCTTGTTGAAGGTCTGCGGGCTTCAAGGATAATGTCTTTAACCCTTTGGGATAGGTCTGGGTTAGTTGCTGCTATGTGATGTTCCAGGCAGTCAGTTGTAAGGTTTTTAGGTTTGGGTGCATGATGTTGTAGTTGTTCTGAGTTAACATCAAAGGCATCAGGGGTATTAACCACATTCTCCCCTGAGACATGCTCCTCAGCAATGGATACCAGTGTTGTCTTGGCCAATTTGGAGCTATCAGGATTATCCTTGGACGTTCCTCTTTGATTTTCAGTAGTACCTTGTGCATCAAAGGAAGAGGTGGAAATGCATATGCTGTCAGGCCTTTCCAACTGAAGGATAGAGAGTCCACCTTCCATGCAAATGGGTGGTATGTCATTGTGCAGAATTTTTTGAGCTGGTGATTGAGTGGGGATGCGAATAGGTCTATTTGTGGCATTCCCCATTTCTTTGTGATGGCCTTGAAGATGTCCGGGTGTAGCATCCATTCGTGAGCATCCGAGGTGGTTCTGCTTAACATGTCTGCTAGGGCGTTTTCTTTTCCCGGCACAAATATTGCCTGTAACTGGATGTTGTAGCTCAGAGCCATATTCCAAAGGTCCAGAGTCATTCTGCATAGGGGGTATGAATGAGTGCCTCCCTGTTTGTTGATGTACCACATGACTGTGGTGTTGTCTGTCCTTATCATTAAATGGCCTTCTTTGAGGAATGGTTTGAATTTCTGGATTGCTAGTTTTACTGCCAGCATTTCTTTTTGGTTTATGTGCAGGTGCAGCTGGTCTGGAGTCCACAATCCTTGTATGCATTTGTCCAACATGTGCGCCCCCCCAGCCTAGGTCTGAGGCGTCCGTTGTGATGGTTTGGCTTGCTTGAAAGTTGTGGAAGGGCAAGCCTGGGTTTGACTGGCATGCTTGAGCCCACCATAGGAACTCCTGTTTCAGGCATGGGATTAGTGGGATTTCGGTTTCTAGGCTGTGCCTGTGTTGAGACCATAAATTCTTTAGGTACCACTGTAGCTTTCTCATATGCAGTCTGGCATGTGGGATCAAGATTATGCATGATGCCATGAAGCCCAAGGCCTGCAGTACTTTTCTTGCTGTTAGTTTGTTCTGCTTTGTTAATGCCAAGAAGTAAAGAGGGAGTTGTTTTTCTGCAGTTAGGAATGCCATTTGTTTTACTGTGTCCAATTCCGCACCCAAGAATGTTCTTGTTTGGGATGGTATCAGTCTTGACTTTTGTAAATTGACTGTGTATCCCAGGGCTTGTAGTAAGCAAATGACTCTTTGTAAATCTGTTGTCAGCTTGCTTTTGTTGTCCGCTTGTAACAGGCAGTCGTCCAGGTATGGATAAATTTGGATTCCCTGTAGCCTGCAGTGAGCGATTACTGATGCCAGGCATTTTGTGAATACTCTGGGCGCAGTAGATAAGCCAAAGGGCAATGCTGAGAATTGATAATGCTCTGATCCTGCAAGAAATCTGAGGTATCTTCTGCAATTTGGTCGTATGGGGACGTGCAGGTATGCCTCCTTGAGATCTAGAGTTACCAGCCAACACTCCTTGCCCAGCATGGGAAGAAGTTGCTGTAGGGTCAGCATTTTGAATTTTGGGACAATGATGTATGTGTTTAAGACGGACAGGCTGAGAATAGGTCTCCAACTTTTCTCTTTTCTTGGTACTAGGAAGAGTCTGGAGTAGAATCCTTTGCCCTGTTCTGTTATTGGTACTCTTTCCACAGCTCTCATCTTTGTTAATTGCGCTATCTGCTTTAGAGCTTCTGTTTTTTGATTTGGAGGTAGGTTTGGCATTCCTCTTTTTACTGGTAAGGTGTGGAAGTGGAACCTGTAGCCTCGGTCTATGGTTTGCAAAATCCACTTGTCTTTTGTGATATAGTGCCAATTTTTCGAAAATAAGGCTAACTTTCCGCCTAAAGGTGCTGCTATTTGCTCCCTGGTAGGCGGTGTCAGAGCCAAGTCACTGTGATTGTCCTGTTGCAGTGGCAGTGGTTGTGTCTGTGCCTCGGTTATTGCCTTGCCACGGTCGTCCTCTGTAGGCACCTCCTCTGGATTGATTTCTGCCTCTAGAGCGTCTATTCCTGCCTCTTTGAGATTTTGAGGAGTCTGGAAAGGACCAATTTTGGCAGGCCAGTTCCTGCTAAACCTTGGGGGCTGAACCTGTAAGAAATCCTTAACTGTTTGTACAGATTTTGCCTTCTCTTCCATTTTCTTCATTACTTGCTGAGCAGGTGTACCAAATAGACTGGCCTTATCGATAGGAGCATCTAACAGCTTTGCTTTAACATGATCCGGCAAGACCTGTTCTTTCAACCATGCATGCCTTCTTATCACTGTGCCAGTCATGGCTGATCTAAATGAAGCCTCCAGTGCATCATAGCCACATTTTAATGAATGGTTACTAACCTGCTGAATGTTATTCACCATTTCTAAAACATATTTCTTATCTAAGGAGTCATCAGAGGACAGTTTCTTAGTTAACTGATCAAGCATAAACTCTTGGTATTGGATCATATGAAACTGACAGTTTAAAGCTCTAGCTGAAAGAGTAGCAGAGGTGTAAACTTTTTTCCCCCATCTGTCTAAGGACCTGGATTCCCTTTCAGAAGGAATAGGGTTTTTTGCTGAGGTCGAGGCTACTGCCTTAGGCCCCTGGGATATAGTCTCAGGATCTGCAAGTGGGGCCTTGTATAGGTGGTGATGAGTGTCTGGCACCCTGTAAAATCTATCTGGTTTGGCAGGGGCTGGAGGTAAAGTATCATGAGCAGTGCAAACATCATTAAATGCATCATCCACAACAGGCAGTACTGGAGGTATAGCTAAGGGCCTATGTTGTGGTTAAGTGCAGAAATGTCCTAAGCCTTTTTCTTGAATCTGAGAAATCTTGTCCCTGCCACTGGAATTGTTCTCTCATGGCATGTAAGGTTTCCCCAAAGGAAAATTCCTCTGGTGGAGAGGCAGATGGAATGGATTCTTCAGCATCGGAATCTTCATAAGTAGAAAAAGGAGCCTCTGGCTGATCTGTAATGTCTGAGTCATCTGAAGAATCATCAGAGGACACTGGCTCGGGGGGCTCTGCTCTAGGTCTCTTTTCTGGGGGCTGAGAGGCCCTGTCTGGGTGAGATTGGGATCCCCTAATTAAGGATATTAAATCCTCTGCCAGAGTAAGCATTTGTGAACTAGAAGTGGGCCTGTGTGAGGGGGGCTTAACAGGCACTGATTTAACAGTTTTGGCTGCTTTAGCCCTGGCAAAGGCCTTAATAGACATGGCTGCAGGAGGCCTTGCAGCACCACGTGCTGGGGTAGAGACATCCAAAGGGATGGTGGCTGATAAATCACTAGGAACCACAGTAGTAGGCAAAACTTCTGAGGCCGATTCAACTAAGGTAGCAGGAGCCTCAGTAGTAGTCATGGATTCGGCTGAAGATTGACCGGTTTTCTCGGTTTCGGCCGAAACCGAGACACTCGCGGCTTGCTTAACCGTGGTTTCGGCCGAAACCGCGGACCGCGAGTGTCGGTCTTTTTCTTTGCGTTTTTTAACAATTTGGGTAGTCGGAGGATCCGACGGCATAATGTACGCAAAATCTGAGCCGAAAAACTGTTCAGCAAACTCCGACCGACGCCTAAGCGTTCGTCGGTTGAAGGAAGCACAGGCCGAACAGGCTGCTACGTCGTGGTCTGGGCCTAAGCAAGGCAGGCAGTAAGAGTGGAAATCTTTATGAGGTATTTGTTTCCCACAAGTTAAACAGTTATTGACTTTTTCTGACATCGGCTGAGGCAAGAAAGAGTCCCCAACGGGGTACTTAGCTTTTAGAAGTCTTCGAAGTAGTATTCGGAAGTAGTAATCTCTGGATCTGACCGACCGGCACTTGCGAACAGCTTCTGCTTCGGGCGCCACGCGGCAAGAAAGACTGGGGAAAATGGCGTCGGCTGATGCCTTTATACCCGAAGACCAGCAGAGATGACGTCGGGTGAAGTGCGACATCAGCCGAAGCCGGACCCAGACTTTGGAATCCGGCCGACCGAAGGGCTGCCTGACGACAGGACAACCCATTTGTTATGACTGCAGATGCATCCTTGAAGGACATCATCCTTGTAATATCTATCAGGTTTTCTGGGAGCAGGAGGTAAAGAGTTAGGGGCCAAGCTAGATTCAAAAAAGGCATCAATAATGTCTAGTACAGGAGAGATAGCTAAAGGTCTGTGCTGGAGCAGGAGTAAGAAATCCCTAAGCCTCTTTTTAGAATCAGAGTAATACTGACATTCCCAGCAAAAGTCCTCCCTAAGAGTATGCAGGGTTTCACCAAAAGAGAAATCCTCTGGGGGTAAGCAGAGGGAATAGAGTTCTTTGCATCAGAATCCTCATAGGTAGACAAGGGTAAATCCTGGTCCTCAGAGTAAACAGACATTTCAGAATCCTGGTTAGAAGCATCATAAGCAGGTTCAGTCCTAGGTCTCAGAGAGGGAAGGTTGGCTTCCCCTGATTAAAGTAATGTCTTCAGCCATTCTAATCATGTTTTTTAGGCAGAGAGGCCTGATCATGCGGTCTGGGTGTCAGTTTTCTAGGCATACTTCGAGGTTTAGGCCTTGAAGAAGAAGATGGCATCGGTTTAATATGCAAGTCAGTAGGGCTGAATACACCCTCAGAAGCCGGTACCTGCACAACGGCTCCAGACCTATCCAAGGTAGAGACATCCGCAGGTTCCACAGTTGAAGCATCTCACGGCATACAGGACTCTGAATGGGTCTCAGTAGAGGCCTGCAAATCTGAAGTAGTGGGTATCAGGGGCTGCGAAAGTGCCTCACTGAGTACCAGCGAACTGGGAACTGGCTTAGGAGAAGCGTCGTCGGTAGCTTTGGACCTAGGCGGTATGTCTCTGTCTTTATCTTTGCATTTTTTCAGAATGTCAATAGTCGGATGGCTTACCGAAGACATATATGGATAACTGAACGGAGTACCAAAATATTTAGAAGCGCAAATATACAGACGATTAATAGTTTGTTGCTTAAGTAAGGCACAAAACTGACAGCGAGGTACGTCGTGGTCAGGGCCTAGGCAAGGAATACAGTGCGAATTAAAATTTTTGTGAGGTATTTGCTTTCCACAAGAAATACAATTATTGACTTTTACTGACATTGGTTTAGAACAAGAAAAAGTTTCCCCAACGTGGTACTTAGCTTTAGTTGAAGACTTTGGTTCTGAAACTTGAAAACGAAAATTTCAGGAATCGGGCGACCAGCACCTGTGAACTGCTTCTGCTTCAGGCACCGCACGGCAAGAAAGACTGATGTAATGGTGTCGGCTGCATGATTTATACCCCTGACTACCTGACGTCACGGAAGATGAGACAGCAACCGACGCAGGACTCAAGACTTTGGTAATCAGGCCAACTGGGGCTACTGCAAGCAGATAACCCAAATGTGATGACTGCAACAGTGAAACACGAAGAACATCTACACAGCAGCATACAGAACAGAAGGACATCTAAAGTTATGATAAGATTTCACACAACAATACTATGTCCATCTATTCATATGCTGCTGTATCCATAACACAATGGGGCGTGCAAAAGCTCCTGTACTAAGATTAGGGTGGAAGACCAGAAACATTTCCCAAAAACCCATGAAGGATAGCTCTGGCAAAACCTGCTCTGGCTCTGGAAACTATGTCCAACTTGCAGTGTTTGACGAAGGTATGGACAGAGGACCATGTAGCTGCTTCTAAAATGGCAGCTGTATCCAAACCCTTGAAAAAGGCCGCAGAGGAGGACACTGCCCTACTGGAGTGTGCCTTTACTAGAAAGGGAAGCCTTTTGCCATGGGTTATATAACAAAAAGTGATGGCTTTAGATATGCATGAGGATATGGTTTCCTTGGAAACAGGGTGTCCCAATGCTCTTGGGTGGTAGGAGACAAAGAGCCTGTCTGATTTATGGATGTATCTGGTCTTAGCCAAATAGTATCAGAGTTGTCTGTGTATATCTAAGGAATGAAGTATCCTTTCAGCCGGGTTTTGTGGTGACAGGAAGAAGGTTGGTAGGCTGATGGCCTGATTCAAGCACAGTTCATTGACCACTTTAGGCATGAAGGTTGGGTTGGTACGTAAACACAGCCTGTCCTTGTGAAAGACAGTAAATGGATGAGAGACCATAAGGGCCTGAAGTTCCGAAACCCTTCTGGTTGAAGTAATGACAGTCTTTGGCTGGCTCAAAGGGTGGGAATGTCAACTTCTCCAGTACAAAATTTGGATCCCAAGGAGGTAAAATGGGCTTCCCTGGAGGTCTGAGGTGCAGAACCTCTTTTAGAAAAAATTTAACTTACAACACCTTTGGCTTCTAGGTTGGGAGTGGCAGGCATGCTGAGATGGCAAATAAATGGGTCTTGATGGAAAAATAAGATAGTCCAGACTTCATCAATTTACACAGGTAGGACAATACCATTGGAGGTTCTACTGCCAGTCGTCATAAATTGTATTTCTGACACCAGACAGAAAATCTCTTCCACTTTGAAAGGTATGATTTCCTGGTAGTTGGTTTTCTGGCCTCCTGCAAAACCTGAAGCACTTCCTCTGTGTATAGGTGTCTGAAGGGAATCAGTACCCTATAATCCACAATGTAAGGTTCAGGGTGGACAGTTGAGGGTGTAAGAGCGTTCCCTTCTCCTGTGTGAGCAGGTACATCCGGTGGGGTAACTTGTGGTGATTGCCCTTGGCTAGATAGAGTAACAGGGGAACCGGTGCTGCTTGGCCAACAGGGAGTCACCAAGAAAATTTGAGGTTGTTCTTTCTGAATTTTCAGCAGAATTTTTTGTATGAGAGGGAAGGGGAATGCATAAGTGTACATCATCTTCCAAGGGAATGAGACAGCATACACCTTCCATGCTTTGGGATGTGATACCTTGGAGAAGAAGGCTGGAAGCTGCCTGTTCATGGAGAAGGCAAACAGATCCACATCTGGAATACCCCACTGATGGACCAGGTCCAGAGACACATCCCTGTTTAGCATCCACACGTGAGATAGAGTCATGGGCCTGCTTAAAAAATCTGCCATCACATTGTCTGCTGAAGGTATGTTGACAGCTTGGATGTTGACTTGTCTCTCCAAGGCGATTTCCTATACTTGCAGGGCCAACCTGCACAGGAAGTAGAACCTTGCCCCCCCCACCCGTTTGTTGATGTACCACCTCAGTGTGCCTGGTACGAGATGATCTTTGAAAATTTGTCAGGCCAATATCAAGGCTCTCGTCTTTTTGATATTGATGTGCTCTTTCTGTTGAGTGAGGGTCCATGAGTTTCTCACTCTCAATTCTCCTAAGGTTGCTCCCCACCCTGTGTCTGAACAATCTGTGAAGAGGTCATGCTTGGGGGGTAGGGGTTGTAAGGGTAAGTCTGGGTTGGCCTGAATCTGGGGTATCCACCAATTCAGTTTCCCAGCCAGGCATGGCAGCATGGGGACCATGAACACCAAGGGATGCAGACATTGCTTCCAGATTGTTCTCAAGTACAATTGGAACTTCCTTATGTGAAGCTTTTCCAGGGGTACCATGGGGAAGGTGGAGGCCATGAATCCCAGGAGTCTGAGAAATTCCCTGGTCAAAAGGGCTTTGAGAGGAAGTACTTCCTTGAAATAAGAACGGAGTGCCACAATTTTTATCTGGGGGAAGACGGGCCATAATTTTCCCTTTTAGGATTGGACATCCCAGGAACTCCTGATCCTGAGAGAGTATCAAGGATGACTTTTTTTTTTTAGATTTATGATGAATCCCAGATTTCTTAAGAGGGGAAATAGTGAAATCCAGGTGTTGTAGGACCATTAGAACTGACTGGGCCTGTATCAGGATATCGTCTACATAGGGGAAGAGATGGATTCCCCTTGTCCTGGCAAAGGCCATGACTTATGCAAGGCATTTTGTAAACACTCTTGGGGTCGTGGACAGACCAAATGGCAAAGCACAGAACTGAAAGCATGTAGAATTCACTGAGAAGTGGAGGAATTTACTGAAGAGGGGATGGATTGGGATGTGTAAGTAAGCGTCTTACATCCAAGGATATTAAGTAGGCCTGGGAAAGGATCGGGGGAAGAAGGGTAGGAAGAGTGAGCATCTGAAAGGAGGGAAACTGGAGGAAAGTGATGAGATGGGACAAATCCAGGACTGGTCTCCAGGGACTTTCTTTCCTGGGGACCAGGAAAATCCTGGAGTAAAACCCCTTTCCTCTTGCATGTGTAGGAACGTTGTGAATTGTTCCTTGTGCTAGGAGTTTCTGAAGAACAGGAGGGAAGAAAACCAGTTGGTCTTGATGAGGTTGAGGGATGCCTTTGGGAGCATGTTTGGCCTTCCATGTCATGAAGTATCCCCGTTTAATTATAGAGAGGACCCAAGAGTCCTGGGTAACCTGATTCAAAGCAGGGAAGGACAGAGAGAGAGAGAGACATGCACAGAAAGAGGGGTGTCTGGATGTAGTACCTGGTAGTCATGGGTTACCATGCTTACCCTGAAAGGGCTGTTTGGAAGCAGGGCTAGAGGGAGCAGACCTGGAAGAGGGTTGTAGGGAAGCAATTTGAGAAATGTAAGTGAGGGATTAATCTCCTGATGAATACTCTTCTTTAGAAGAGATGCCGGGACCAAGTTTACCCTTAGGGGTAGACACAGTAGGGGGTCTGGATCGTAGCAGGGGCCTGGTGTAAGGCCAGGAAGGCATTTAGAAGGCCTGCCAGTCAGGAAGCTGTTCAGAGGCTGCGGGCATCAGAGAAGGAGCAAGATGCTTGGTCTTTTGCTTCTTCTTTTTGTGGGTCTCTGATGCAGAGATAGCAGAGATGCGGTGCAGAGTTTGAGGGCTGGATGTCAGACAGTACTCCATAATGTCTGTGGAAACATCTTCCTGAACTACAATCCGAGAGACCCTACGTGGGCCCCCGGAAATGATGAGCCTAGGTTCCCTCTCAACAACCGATTTGGATGCCTGCGATTCCCTCTGGGACGTGCCCTAGGCTTCTTTAACAGCTTCCTCTGGGGTACCTGCCAAAGGAAGGTCTGAGGATTCTGGCTTTGACTCCGGGCCTTCATCGGCCTTGAGAGGTACAGTGGGAATGGAGGGCGCAGCAGTCGATTCAAGTCTTGATTTCTTGGCCTTTTTGACTGGTGGCTCATCAGAGGAACCAGACGTTGGATCCATAGCTTTAGCTAAACGTCTGAGTCGCTGATTCTCTAAATAAAGTTTTAACGCTGCTAGGTGACTTCTGAGGGTTTTGGGTACGAAGGCCTGACAAATACTACAAGAAGTGTAGTTGTGTTCTTGGCCTAAAGAAAACAGGCAGAGCTCATACAAATCCTTAAGTGGAATTTGCCTTCTATACCTACACTTGCCCTTTCTACCTAACACGAAACCCCAAAGCAGTAGCAAAATGATGATCAAAAACCCTTATGAGATACTTATCTGAAAGTCAGATGAGTTCACTTTTCCGAAGGAGCGATGACCAGAGCTGGCAGTCACACAGGCGGCAGAAAAGTTCTGAAGTAGGTGTGTGCCAATGTCCATTTTGTACCAGACATTCATTTATGACAGAGGCCTGCAGACAGAGAACTGGAACATCACACACACCCTAGCGGTAGCATCTATCTTTTGTAGAATGGCCGGACATACGTGAGTCGACCAGAGGCAGACTCCCTTGTGTTATGGATACAGCAGCATATGAATAGAAGGACATCATCCTTTCTACAATGTTGAAGGGCAAGGCGGAACGTGGCCTTCTGGAACAGAGGGTCCAGACACCTGAAGGTATCAGAGATACACCCAAGCCCGAAGGAGCAATGCCTAGCCCCAATGTCGAGATTGGAGTCGAGCTATCCAAAGCCAAAGCCATGAGTGGAAGAGACAAACCTGAAGCAGGGATCGTTGACCATCAACCGGAAACTCCTACGTTGACACAGTGGCTCCAAGGTCTCAAATGCCTTAAAGTAGTCGGAGTCGATGCCACCAAGAAATAAGTTGGAGCCAAAGAAGGCCAATTCATCAGATCTGACCCTGAGAGTGGGAATGTGGCCAGGCCTGAAGAACTTGGATCCGAAAGGGCCATGGGAGGACGCCACATAGATGGAGCCAAAGTTTTGGGAACCGGACCAGAAACCGAAGGGGTGAAGCCTAATTGCATCCGAGTCTACAAAAATGACATCAGCTGCTCCAAATCAGAAGCTTTAATACTGCCCACCGACCTCGACTGGACAGATGAAGCCACCAATGGGGCCTTGGAGCACTATTTGGAAGAGGACGAACCCATCTGCCCGATCCAAGCTGGGGAGACTCGTAACTGGGACAGGGAAGGAAAAGACTACTGCGACAGCTTGGGTGGGGTGGATGGAGAGATAGGGAAAGCTGTCCTACCTGAAGGAACTCCTTTCAGCAGAAAGGGACAAGGAAGGCTCAAAGGCGGAGTTGGAGCCTTGCTGGTGGTCAGCACTGAAAGAGATCAGCTCTGAGAAAGTCATAGCTGATGTTGGCACCAGGGCAGCCAGGGGACTTGAAAGTTAAGGAATCTTCAGGTGTGGTGAGCCAGAGAAGGAAGGATCAAGGACAGAAGTAAGAGTACCTCTTCCAAGCCTCCTTAGAAGATTTAGGGTCTTAGAAACAGTGCTTCTCAGACCTGATCTTTGGAGCTGAGGGAGAAGCAAAAGAAGATGAAGGGCTGGGGTGAAGAAGCCTCTTGAGGACCAATGTTCATTAACCACCCTGGACCCAAATCCCTCACAGATCAAATATGCAGAGTCTATGTGCGATGCACCCAAGCAGTACACACGTCATGTGCATCTTGCGATGGCAACGTCTGCCCACAGGCAAATCATTTCTTAAAACCGTTGTCCATAACAGAAAAAATTCTAGACAGATAACAACCATAATAACTACTAAGAATGCTACAGCAACACTAAACCTATTGCTACCCACACTATTTCTAGACAAGTACAAAAAAACATACCGATACAAAAAACACAACCCCACCAAAAGGCAGGAAACCTGTCTAAGAAAACACTATTTTACAGCACTATCTACCTATCAACACACAAGCCTAACTAAACTAATGCTAGAAAAAGGTAAGGGATGCAAATATTTAGTACCAAATGCACACTAATCAAACTCCCAAAAGGGATATACCAAGTAGAGCCAAGATCAAGCTGCTAACAGGAATGACAGCAAACTAGACATGAGGAGTAGGGTGAGGAATGGGAATTGTGGGTAAGGGGGACGAAGCCTGGTGAGTTCAAAGTCTGAAGGAATTGGCCGGTATCAGATCTAGATGCAGATCCAATAACCCACAAGCTGAAGCCAACCACAGCAGAGAGCATCAGCCTTACATAATCTTGCCCCTTTTCTCTAGTTTCTGAAGAAGAGGTGCAGAAGAGATGATCTTTGTCTAAGGGTGCATCTAGCAGTTTGACTTTAAAATTTTCATGTAGGGGAGTGCAGCATAAGACAGGCATACCTTCTGAGAACTGAATATATGACAGCTGCCCAAGAAAAAACATAAGAAGTGTCATATGCAGATTTAATGGAATACTATGTTACTTGGAAAGCTGAGTTGAGCACATCCTGTAAGGAAGACACTGTGCAAGTCTGGAATGGTAGAAATAATTTTAAGCCATATTATCAGAAACAGAAAACATGCCTCAGGTGTTGTGTGTCTGATACTTAATGGCACGCAAGGACAAAGTGGCAGACATGTAATTTTTTTTTTTTTTTTTTTTACCTTATCTGTCCATGGCCCTACAATCTTTATCACTGGGTAATTAGTTGAAGTAAGCAGTTTAGAGACCTTATTTGGTTCCATGTGCATAACTGCAGGGTCAGATACTGGGATTTTGTACAAGTACATATGGATATCAGGCACCTTATAAAATCTGTCTCACTTTTTAAGGGAAGGGTTTCAGGAGCTAATGAAGCTGAAAGAAAGGTATTCTCCAAAGCCTCTAAAACAGTAGAGGTTTTTAGTACCTCCATATGCAAAGGTCATGCCTTTAGATAATTGCTTACCTTCCCAATGAAAGTATTCCATCATTTTGCAAATGGGATTACCTAAAGTGAATTCTTCATGAGAGAGGGTAATCAAAAGACAGTCTTGTTCACCTCAGATTCAAAATCCACAGAAGTGTGAACTTGGGGTGAATAAATCCAAGCTTGCAGACTTGAAATGAAGAAAGCTCCTTCGTAGAAGAGGATTCCTTGCTTTTTTTTTTGAGATGGGTATATTTGAATATTTCTTTGCCTGCAAAATGCAATAACTGGAGCTAGGCACTTTGTGAATACCCTGGGCGCAGTAGATGAGCCAAAGGGTAGTGCAGAGAACTGATAATGCAAGTAGCCTGCTTTGAAGCGTAAATATCTTCTGCAAGATTCCCTGATTGGGATGTGCAGGTATGCTTCTTTTAAATCTAGTGATGCCAACCAGGCGTCTTTGCCTAGCATAGAAAGTAATTGGTGAAGAGTCAGCATCTTGAATTTTGGAATCTTCAGAAAGGTGTTTAGGAGTAGACAGGTCCAGGATTGAACGCCATGATTTGTCTTTTCTGGGTAACAGAAACCTTGTCCCTTTTCCTCTTCTGGTACCAGTTGAATAGTCCTCATGCTTAAGAGGGAAAATACTTGTTTTTAGCCTCTGCCCACTGATTTGGGGGCAGGTCTGGCCACCTATTTGGTGTTGGCAATGTGTGGAAATTAAATCTGTATACCTGGGACACTATATTTAAAACCCATTTGTCCTGGGTTATTAGTTCCAAGTCCTTTGCATGAAGAGCAATCTTTCCCCCCAAAGGAGCAGTCAAAAGATCAAGTGCTTGGGAATTTTAAAAGGAAGTCATTGAGACTGTTTACCATAGGAGATGCCTTGTGATTTCCAGATTTGGAAGTGGAGGCCCCCCACTGCTTAGTTCTGAGAGTCCCCTGGGACTGAAACCTGGGGCTTTTGCTGTGTCTGGGTTTGGCTTGAGAGGACCTGGAAGGGACTGGAAAGGACCAATTCTTAGTAGGTCAGTGCCTACTAAAGCTCGGAGGCTGCACTTGTAAAAAAAATCTTTAATAGTTTGCATAGATTTAGCTTTATCTTACATCTTTTTAAGAACTTCTTCAGCCTTGTTGCCAAATAGGCGGTCCTGATTTAAAGGAGCATCCAATAATTTAGCTTTAACATGATCAGGCAAAGATTGCTCCTTAAGCCAAGAATGCCTTCTAAGCACAGACCCAGTAACAGCAGCCCTGCAAGAGACCTCTAAAGAATCAAAACCACATTGCAAAGTATGTTTTCCAACTTGCTCAGCAGAATGCATTAAGTCCTGTAAATCTTTATTTTCCACACAGTCAGGAAAAAACATCATTTTCTGTTTAAGCAGTCCAATAATATGTTGTTGATATTTTAACATATGAAATTGGCAGTTTAAAGCTCTGACTGCCAAGGTTGCAAAAGTATAAACCTTTTTACCCCATCTATCCAGCACCCTGGAGTCTCTATCAGAAGGGGTAGGATTTTTAGGAGTAGAAGCCTTAATGCCCTTGGGCCCCTAAGAAATAGTCTCTGGATCTGCAACAGGATTTTAGAAAAGGAACTTGTGGGACTCAGGAACCCTGTAGTATCTGTCAGGTTTACTAGGAGCAGGAGGCAGGGAATCAGGGGCCAAACTGGATTTCGAGAATACATCAGCAATGTATAGTACAGGAGGTATAGCCAAAGGCCTATTTTGAGGTAGAAGAAAGAAATCCCTAAGCCTCTTTTTTGAATCAAAAAATTCCTGGCTTACGCAGTGGAAATGCTCCCTTAAAGCATGTAAAGTTTTCCCAAAAGAAAAATCCTAAAGAGGGGAGGCAGAAGGAATGGAATCCTTTGCATCAGAATCCTCATAAGTAGGTATGGACAAATCCCGGTCATCAGACGAGTCAGAAGAAACAGAAACCTGATCAGAAGATTCATAATCAAGCTCAGCCCTAGGCCTCTTAGATGGATGGGGGGGGTTTGACTACCCCTGATTAGAGTTATTAGATCTTCAGCCATTTTTATCATTTGTTTTTTTAGGCATAGGGGCCTCAGCATGTGGCCTGGGCGTCGTTTTTTAGACATGGATCGATATTTAGGCCTTAGTAATGAAGGAGGTGTCAATTTAATATGCAAGTCTGTAGGCCTGAATACACCCTCAGAAGCCGGTGCCTGCACAGCGGCTCCGGACCCATCCAAGGTAGAGACATCAGCGGGTTCCATAGTTGAAGTATCTTGCGGCATACCGGACTCCGAATGGGTCTCAGTAGAGGCCTGCGAATCAGAAGTAGCAGGTATTAAGGGCTGCGAAAGCACCTCACTGAGTACCGGCAAACTGGCGACTGGCTTAGGAGAAGCGTCATCAGCAGTTTTGGACCTCGGCGGCCTGTCTCTGTCTTTATCTTTGTGTTTTTTCAGAATCCCGGTAGTCGGATGACTAACGGACGTCATTTCTGGATAATTAAACCGAGAACCGAAATATTTAGAGGCAAAAATATACTGAAGACGGATAGTGCGCTGATTAAATAAAGGACAAAACCGACAGCAAGGTACGTCGTGGTAAGGGCCTAGGCAAGGAATACAGTACGAATGAAAATCTTTATGAGGTATTTGCTTTCCACAAGTAATGCAATTATTAACTTTTACTGACATCAGTAAGGAGCAAGAAAAAGTTTCCCCAATGGGGTATTTAGCTTTAAGTTGAAGACTTCAGTTCTGAAACTCGAAAATGAAAATTTCAGGAGTCGGCCGACCGGCACTTGCGAACTGCTTCTACTTCGGGCAACGCACGGCAAGAAAGACTGATGTAATGGCGTTAGCTGCATGTTTTACACCCCTGACGTCATGTAAGAAGGGAAAGCAACCGATGCAGGACCAAGACTTTGTTAATCAGGTCGACTGAGGGCAACCTGCCAGCAGATTTCCCAAATGTAATGACTGCAACAGTGAAACATGAAGAACATCCTATGGCAAATCTGGCAATTTTATCGTAGCAGGACTGGAACTTGTTTTTAAGAGAAGATTGTAAATTGGTGTATAAGGGCGCTGCATATAAAAGTGAGGGAAACAAATAGGTGTTGGCGAAGGTTTTTCTGGTGGAACTATCCAAGAAAGTTTTTTGTCTGTAGAGTGTTCCTAGCTTGATGTGTGTTTTTAATGCTACTGCAGATGTGGTATTCGAAAGTTAGTTTATCCACCGTTACACCTAGAAGCTTAGCTGTGGGAACGGTTTCAATTTCTGTGTTACCTTATAAGAATATTTTAAAGTCAGATGGAACTGGGTTTCTCGAGAAAAACAAGAATTTTTTTTAGGATTTCAAAGTAGCTGGGCTTCTCTCAGCCATGTCTCTACTGAGGTGAAGGTGGCTTGGGTGAGTTGCTGGAGTTGTATGTTACTGGAGGAGAAAATTAAGGTAGGGTCATCTGTGTATTGCATAATAGAGCTAAGGGGTGTTGAGGTGTGAAGGTTATTGGTGAAAATACTGAAGAGTAAGTGTGAAAGTATGGGCCCTTGTGGTACCCCAGTTAAGTTGTTTTGATATTGGGATAATTTATTTTGTCATTTGACGCACTGTTGGTGGTTGGATAGGTAGTGTGCAAACCACTGGATGGATAGTGGGTTGCAACCTATAATGGATAGTTGATGAAAAAGTTTGTTGTGGGACACTGTGTCAAATGCTTTTGATAGGTCTTGTAGTAAGACCGAAGCGATATTACCAAATTCAATGGATATATATATATATATATATATATATATATATATATATATATATATATATATCATGTCATCCTACGAGTTCACTATACATGCTTTCATCTTTCTTTGAAACATCACCCTTTGTGTGTAACCCTATACTAGTAATTAGGTACATCACATTCATGAATGGTGTCAATAACTGTGCAACAAGCAATTTTATCAAAGGAGTATCACATATAAATATCCTTCTTTACGTGATGAAGGAACATCAAAAACAGGCTTCCAAAATACCCCACCCCCCAAAAAATCAGTGCTTCTGCAAATATAGCTAATTTTGGTGGAAGACATGAATGAAGTAATCTCATGATCAAGATCTGTTTCTAATAAGCAGCTAATAATGAGACAGCTGAATTTTCTTCCTCCTCCTCTGAAGACAATGGTGAAGATGTTTTACTTTACCTTCTTCTCAAGTACTTGTGAAGGTATGCATGCAGCAGATTTTGCCATGGACTGACATTAGTCTGTTTCCATACCATGCAGTTTTACCACAGAATAAAACGTGTCTGATTCTGTGAGTGATACAGGCTTAGACTGGAACAAAACAGCTTCTCACAACTCTTTCAAGTGCTCAGTGGTGAATCTGGTATAATATGGAGGGAACCTACAAAGGTGGTACCACATACTCTCCTTCACCTGTATGAGAAATTTAAACCTTTCAGTGGCATACTTGAGATCTTTATGCTGCACTTTACATGGCTTGGAGAATAATTTTAGCTGACTCTTGGACCAGGAAATGAAGAGGAGAAAAAGGCATTGGTACAACTTTGGCATCTCCTTTTGTTTTTTTTTTTTTTTTTGGTCCCTTGGGTCTTCCCATTGGGACTCCTTCCTTTATCCCATCAACCTGTTTGTTCCTCTCTCAGGGTGGGAGCTAAACATCTTTCAAAGGACAGTTCTCCTAAGATGCTGCACTCAGTTCTAGGTGTCACCCAAGTACCAAGCCAGGGCTGCCTCTTCTCAGGATCAGACAGCCAGAAGCAGTTGCTCATTCCCATCCTCTTTGGCCCATCCTCTCTAGCACCTACACTGCTACTCAAACAAGTCATTGGGGTCACAGTCAGGGCTTTATTTCTCTGAGTCATGGCAGCAGGCCTGTACTGCTCTTATTTTCAATTGAGGATGGACCAATGTGAGTAAACCCTGCTACATATAAATGACTTGATACCTCAGATCCCAGTTTTGAAAGCCATCAAACCTGGAGCCCCTTCTTCTATGGAAATGGCACAAGTTAAAGCTTAATGCTAGTGCTACTGGAACCCGTCAGCAGCGGAACTCTAGCAATAGTAAATCATCCACCCCAGCCCACCCCAGTGAAATTCTTGCAACATTAGAAGACTGCTGCTTGTCACTTACTGAAACATCTAGTAGTCAAAACTCCATTCTCTAATTTAAAACCTAAAAGAAGACAAGGAAAGTACAGTTGTGTACACTTACCATAAATGTAGATGCTCAAATGTATTCACTGTTGCAGTCAGCACATTTGGGTTATCTGCTTGCAGTAGCCCTCAGTCGGCCTGATTATCAAAGTCTTTGGTCCTGCGTCAGTTGCTGTCTCATCTTCCATGACGTCAGGTTAGTCAGGGGTATAAAGCATGCAGCCGACGCCACTACATCAGTTTTTCTTGCCCCAGATGTCAGGTGCCCCCTAATAGGAAGCAATTAAAAATACAAGGTTATACCTCCAACAAAAAAACAAATACACCAAAAAACTTTTAAGTATAGAAAAGGAGAGTAGAGGTATAGCCAAAAGAAGTCAGGGGGCTGGAGGGAGGGTAACCAAGACTGCAATAGTGAATACACTCAAACATCTACATTTATGGTAAGTGTACACAACTGTACTATGCTCTTCGTGTTTCACTGTTGCAGTCATCACATTTGGGTAGATTCCCAAAGCTAAGGATGGGAGGAGGAATTTAGATAGCATTAGGACCAGCTATAAGGCCCTGCAAGACTGCAGTGGCAAAGTCAGCTCTGGATTTAGAGAAAATTGGCAAATGGTAATGCTTGGTGAAAGTATGTGCATAACTCAAGGTAGCAGCTTCTAGGATGTCTCTGGAAGGGACACTTCTGAGAAAGACTGTAGAAGTAGTTGCAGCCTTGGGGGGTATCCATATTCATCAAAGACACCCACACCTCAAGACTGGTGGCAACGCACGATGCATCGGAGACCATCCAGGTGCAATTAACCATAGGCAAGACTGCTCTGCAAATTGTAGCATGTTACAGGCCACCCTCACAAACTCAGGAACCTCACATGGCCTTCCTGAAAACACTAGAGGGGATAAATGTATCACCAAACACCATCATACTAGGTGACTTCAATTACCCTAATATAGACTGGGAACACTACTCAAGCCCAAACACCCTAGCCCAAAAGTTCCTGGAATTCATAAACTCAAATGCCATGGAACAACTAGTCACCATCCCCACAAGAGGAGAAAACATACTTGATCTCATCATCACGAACATGGGAGCACAATGTTCAACACCGAAGTATACCCTCACTGGTGAGATCAGATCACAACTAATCTCGCTGGAGGTCCTCATCCCACCCCCACCTGAAATAAAAAAGACCACAGTAAAGAACTTCTCGAAAGCCGACTTCACACTTCTAAAGACTAGTGTGGTCTCCTTTAAGGCCCCGAGCCGACGGAAAACAGTACTCAAGCCGCTGAATCACTTACAAATGCCTTCTACCAGCACCTGCAGGACTGCATGGATAAGGCAATCCCAAGCAAAACAAAGACTCTTTGTACCAAAGGCAAGCGTCCACTCTGGTGGACCCCAGCCATAAACAAACTCTACAACAAAAGGAGGAAGCTACTACAAGATAGAGCAAAATCCTTAAAAGGTAAGACACCCTTGATCACTATAAGTAAAAACTAAGAGCTCTCATAAAATCATCCAAAGCAAATTTTGAGAGAAAAATAGCTAAAGACTCAAAAGACAATCATAAGGCCTTCTTTAGCTATGTTAGAAACCTGGGAGGAAACTCCCAGATATGCTCAGAACTAGTTCAAAATGATGTGAAGATTACTGACCCTACAGACATTGCCAACATACTGGCTGACAGGTTCAGTGCAAACTTCTCCCTCCCCAAAAGGAGAGATATCTATACCAAGCGATTGCAGCCCCCAAACATCTCCAACGCCAAGTGAGAACTGCTCTCTCCAAAGCAAAAACACAGCATCCATGGGACCTGATGGTGTCCCCGGCTGTGTGCTCCACAACGTCAACGCGGAATTAAACCCACAGCTAGGACAGCTGTTTAATCATAGTCTTACCTCTGGATACGCACTCAGGAGTGGCGCACTGCAACTGTGGTCCCACTTCACAAAGGCGGTGCCTCCACCGACCCTGGAAATTACCGCCCATTAGCTTGACAAGCCTTATCTGCAAAGCCATGGAGAGGATCATAATGGACCTCATAAATAAAGACATAGGGAATTTGCAGACTTTGGATCCATCCCAGTTTGGCTTTGTCAAAGGCAGATCATGCCTTCTAAACTTGGTTGACTTTTCAAACAGTCACCAAAGCCATTGATGAGGAAAGGCAGTCCATACAGCCTACCTCGATCTGGCGAAGGCCTTTGATACAATACCCACTCGGTATCATTGAAAAACTCATCAGCTTAAATGTTAACCCATACATCACAAGATGGGTTGCAAACTGGCTGAGTGACAGAACCCACAGGGTCAGAGTTGCTGGCGCCATGTCAGACTCAAAGCCTGTCATAAGTGGTGTACCACAGGGCTCAGTCCTGGGCCCACTCTTGTTTGGCATCTACTTTTCCAAGTACAAGCAAACACAGGAGGGTTATGGCTGACAAAGTTTGCAGATGACTGCAAACTGAAGCCATAGTAGAAAACACATCTGACACAGATATCCTTCAGAAGGGTCTCACAGAAACGGATAACTGGTGCCAGAGCCATGGCCTAAAGTTAAATGCCAAAAATGCATAGTCATACCCTTCGAAAAACAAGGTTACCCCTAGCTACCAAATAGGTGGCAATCCACTGAGTACAGAAGAAGTTATCAGGGACCTGGGGACCCAGGTTGATAGTAGTCTGTCATTCGACACCCATGTAGCTAAAGTAGTTAGGAAGACCTTCTACATTGCCCACCTTATCATGAAGGGATTCTCATCTAGATCAAGGGAGGTCATAGTCTCCTATACTCTTCACTCATCAGACCAATGATTGAGTACAATGCCCCATTCGGAATGTATCTGACCCGACACTTGCAGCAGCTGGAGAGGCCACAAAAGTTCCTCACCAAAAGGATAAAGGGTCTCAAACATCTGTCCTATGCTGCCCGACTGAAAGAACTCCAGCTCTATTCAGTCGCACGCTTGCTCAGAGGTGACCTTTGCCTAACATACAAGGCCATGTCAAACCCAGATTTGATGAATATGCTTCACCTCAAAAAATCTAGATCCGTCAGAGCCACAAGGGCGGGAGACTTAAACCTCGACACGGCTATTAATAGGACGTGCTGGAGGGATAGATTCAGCACCCAAAGACTCCCTATGCTGTGGAATAAAATCCCGGTATATGTGAGGCAGAGCACCTCGCTGGCCTTGTTCAAGAGAAATCTTGACCAATGGATGGGTGATCGCAGATATACCCCAGGGATTACCTCAGTGTCACTGCTCAACAGAGGCACAGCAAAATAATGGGTATAGTTCCCCATACTAAAGGGGTGGCGTAAGCCACAAAACTATGGGCTAGGCTTGTAAATGCCCTCGGGCAGATAGCCTAGTATGAACCTATGAACCTATGGTTGAATGGGGTCTAATGCCCTGTGGGATAAGTTTTCCATGGTGCTTATAGCAGAAATGAATGCAATGGCCTATTCATTTAGAAATGGTTTGCTTTGAAATAGCCTTCCCCTCTGCCCCTGCAGCAAATGCCACCAGCAGTTGTTCCTATGTTGTCTGTGCACGTCTAAGGAGTGCAGTATCCGTTCTCCTTTGTTCTGTGGATTAGAAAAGGTTGGTAAATGAATGGATTGATTAAGAGCCACAATGGATACTACCTTGGGCATGAAGGAGGGATTGATTGGTCCTGAGGGTCACTCTGTCCGCAGAAAAGATGATGAAAGGCTCCACTGCCATAAGGGCCTGTAATTCAGTAAGCCTTCTTGCTGAAGTGTTTGCTAAAAGGAAAGATGTTTTCCAAGAAAGGAATTTTAACTCTACACTTGCAGCTGGCTCAAAAGGAGGAAGAGTGAGTTTTTCCAATACAAAGTTAAGGTCCCAGGCTGGAGTTGGGGCTCTCCTGGGTGGTCTTAAGTTTTTGGCCCCTCTGAGGAACTGCTTGAGCAGTGGGTGAGAAAAAAAGGGGTGGTTCTGTGTTGTAATGTGCTGAAATGGCTGAGGCATGAATTTTGATGGAGGAGAAGGAAAGGCCCTTGTGAAGCATCTCAGTTATGTATTGAAGAAGCTTAGGTAAATTGGGTGCTGCTGTGCCCATCCCTTGAGTATGGTTCCAGGCACAGAATCTTTTCCATTTTTCAGCATAAGATTTTCTAGTACTAGGCCTCCTTGCCTCCAAAATGACATCAAACACTTGTTTACTGAGGGATGGTAACGGAGAGATTAGGTAATTAGCCGAATCTGGCTCTCCTGCTGAGACAGCTGGGTAGGGGGTCTGAGGCAGGTGCCAGGGGTCCAAGTGTGACACACTGCGCAAGAGGGGGTAACAATGTTGTCGTGGCCAGTCTGGCACAATTAAAATCATCCTTGGCTTGTCCTGTTTGATCTTTAGTAGTACCTTGGAGAGTAAGGCAGAGGAGGAAAGGCATAAATTGATAGGTCTTTCCAGCTGAAAGATAGAGCATCCACTTTCCAAGGTAGCTTGTGGGGAATCAATGTGCAAAATTTGTCCAATTGATGATTCTGGGGGGAGGCAAACAGGTCTATATCTGGGCTCCACCATTTGCTTGTCAACATGTTGAAAATTCTTGGTTCCAACTTCCACTCGTTGGTTCCAATTTCCACTTGTGTGGGTCCATGAGGTTCCTGCTTAGTACGTCTGCCAGCGTATTTAGTTTTCCTGGTAGGAATTGAGCTTGTAGATTCACTTGGTAGCTTAAGGCTGTGTTCCACAATGCCATGGCTAGTCTGCAGAGGGGTAATAATGTGCACCTCCCTCTTGTTTATGTACCACATGACAGTGGTGTTGTCCGTCTTTACCATTAGTTGTCCTGGAAGAATGTGGTCCTTGAAGGCTGTCAGAGCATTCTGTACAGCTAACATTTCCTTTTGATTTATGTTCAGGTGAATTTGACTTGGGTTCCATTTGCCCTGAATGCACTACCCTGCCAGGTGAGCCCCCCATGCATAGCCTGATGCATCTGTTATTAAGGTTTGGGTGGCAGGGGGTAGTGTGAATGGTAGTCCCGTTTTGGTGGCAGGCCTCTGCCCACCAAAGGAACTCTAGGCGTAGGCAAGGTATGATAGGAATCATTGCTTCTAGATCCTGAGAATGTTGACACCATAGGCTTTTTAGATACCATTGTAGTTTCCTCATATGCAGTCTTGCATATGGAATTAGAAGAACGCAGTTGGCCATGAACCCCAAGGCTTGCAGTTTTTGCCATGCAGATAACTGGGTTTTTGTGGCCACTAGTTTGAAGTAAGTTGTCAAATGAATTTGTTTCTCTGGCATGAGGAAAGCCATCTGGGAAGTTGTGTTCAAGCTTGCTCCCAGGAATATAACTTGTTGACAGGGTACCAGATGTGATTTCTTTTCGTTTATGGTGTACCCCAGACAAGCTAGCACCTTTTTTACAAACTCCAGATGATTCATAAGTGTGTCCTGGCTTTCTGCCTGAATTAGGCAATCGTCCAGGTATGGGTATATTTGAATATTTCTTTGCCTGCAAAATGGGATGACTGGAGCTAGGCACTTTGTGAATACCCTGGGCGCAGTAGATAAGCCAAAGGGTAGTGCAGAGAACTGATATTGCATGTAGCCTGCTTTGAAGCACATTCTGCAAGACTCCCTGATTGGGATTGTGCAGGTATGCTTCTTTTAAGTCTAGTGTTGCCAAACATGCATTTTTGCCTAGCATAGGAAGCAGCTGCTGAAGAGTTAGCATCTTGAATTTTAGAATCACCAGAAAGGTGTTTAGAGTAGAAAGGTCCAAGATAGGATACCGTGTACTGTCTTTTCTGGGTACCAGGAAAAGTCTTGAATAGAAACCTTGTCCCTTTTCCTCTTCTGGGACCAACTGAATAGCCCCCATGCTTAAGAGAGAGAGTACTTGATTTTGGGCCTCTGCCCTCTGATTTGGGAATAGATCTGGCCACCCGCTCGGTGTTGGTAACGTGTGGAGTGAAATCTGTATCCTTGGGATACTATATTCAAAACCCATTTGTCCTGGGTAATGAGTTCCCAGTTTCTGGCTTGCAGACCAATCTTTCCGCCTAAAGGAGCATTCAGTTGGGAAGTGCTTGGAAGTTTTAAAAGCAAGTCATTGAGACAGTTTTCCATAGGGGGGAGTCTTACTACTCACGGATTTGGGTGAGGAAACACCCCACTGCTTAGTCTTGTGTGCCCCCTGGGACTGAACCTGGGGTTTCTGCTGGGTCTGGGATTGGCCTGAGAAGACATGGAAGGAGCTGGAAAGGACTAATGCTTAGAGGGCCAATGCCTACTAAATCTAAAAGGCTGAACAGTTTGCATAGATTTAGCTTTATCTTCCATCTTTTTAAGAACTTCCTCCGCCTTGTTGCCAAACAGGTGGTCCTGATTTAAAGGAGCATCCAACAGTTTAGCTTTAACAAAATCAGGCAAGGATTGCTCCTTAAGCCAAGCATGCCTTCTGAGCACAGACCCAGTACCAGCAGCCCTGCAAGAGGCCTCTAATGAATCAAATCCACATTGCAAAGTATGTTTTCCAACCTGTTCAGTAGAATGCATTAAATACTGCAATTCTTTATTTTCAGCACAGTCAGGAATCATCATCATTTATTGTTTAAGCAATCCAGTAACATGTTGTTGATACTTTAACATATGAAACTGGCAGTTTAAAGACCTAATGGCCAAGGCTGCAGAAGTGTAAACCTTCTTAGCTCATCTATCCAGCGCCCTGGAGTCTCTATCAGAAGGGGTAGGATTTTTAGCAGTAGAAGCCTTAATGCCCTTGGGTCCCTGTGAAATAGTCTCTGGATCTGCAATAGGATTTTTAAAAAGGAACTTGTGTGAACAAGGAACACTGTACTATCTCTGTCAGGTTTTCTGGGAGCAGGAGGCAAAGAAACAGGGGCCAAACTAGATTCCGAAAAGGCATCATCAACAATGTCTAGTACAGGAGGTATAGCTAAAGGCCTATGCTGAGGCAGGAGTAAAAATCCTTAAGCCTCTTTTTTGAATCAGAAAAATCCTAGCTTTCCCAGTAGAAATGCTCCCTTAGAGTATGTAAGGTTTCACCAAAAGAAAAATCCTCTGGAGGGGAAGCAGAGGGAATAGAGTCTTCTACATCAGAATCCTCATAAGTAGATAAAGGCAAATCCAGATCATCAGAAGAATCAGAAAAAAATCAGAATCCTGGTCAGAAGATTCATAAACAACTTCAGTCCTAGGTCTCTTAGAAGGGGGAGGTTGGCTACCCCTGATTAGAGTTATAAGATCTTCAGCCATTCTTACCATTTGTTTTTTAGGCATAGAGGCCTGAGCATGCGGCCTGGGCATTGGTTTCTTAGGCATGGTTCGAGATTTAGGCCTAAATGAAGAAGGAGGCGTCAGTTTAATATGCAAGTCCGTAGGCCTGAATACACCATCAGAAGCCGGTGCCTGCACAGCGACTCCGGACCCATCCAAGGTAGAGAAAACCACAGGTTCTACAGCATCTCACGGCATACAGGACTCCAAATGGGTCTCAGCAGAGGCTAGTGAATGTGAAGTAGTGGGTATCGGGCTGTGAAAGCGCCTCACTGAGTACCGGTGAACTGGCGACTTGCTTAGAAGCATCGCCGGCAGCTTTGGACCAGGCAGCCTCTGTCTTTATCTTTGTGTTCTTTCGGAATGTCGGTAGTCGGATGACTAACCGAAGACATTTCTGGATAATTGAACAGAGTACCAAAACTTTTAGAAGCGAAAATATACCGATGACTAATAGTTCACTGCTTAAATAAGGCACAAAACCGACAGCGAGGTACATTGTGGTCAAGGCCTAGTCAAGGAATACAGTACGAATGAAAATCTTTATGAGGTATTTGCTTTCCACAAGAAATACAATTACTGACTTTTACTGACATCGGTTTAGAGCAAGAAAAAGTTTCCCCAACGTAGTACCTAGCTTTAGTTGAAGACTTTGGTTCTGAAACTCGAAAACGAAAATTTCAGGAGTCGGCCGACCAGCACTTGTGAACTGCTTCTGCTTCGGGCACCGCACGGCAAGAAAGACTGATGTAATGGCATCAGCTGCATGCTTTACACCCCTGGCTACCTGACGTCAAGGAAGATGAGACAGGAACCAACGCAGGACCCAGGACTTTGATATTCTGGCCGACTGAGGGCTACTGCAAGCAGATAACCAAAATGTGATGACTGCGACAGTAAAACACAAAGAACATCTGTAGCAATAGTAAATCACGCAACCCAACCCAGCCCACCCCCGTGAAAGGCTTCCAAGATTAGAAGACTGCTGCTCGTCACTTAATGAAATACCCAGCAGTCAAAACACTGTTCTCCAATTTAAAACCTAAAAGAGACAAGGAACTGTAGCAATAGTAAATTACCCAACCCAGCCCACCCCAGTGAAAGGCTTGCAACATTAGAAGATTGCTGCTCATCACTTACTGAAACATCCAACAGCCAAAACTCCGTTCTCTAATTTAAAACCTAAAAGGAGATGAGGTTAACATTTTTTTCCTAAATTATTCCTGTTAACCTGGGACTAAATATCTGTAGTGTACCACTTGGGGTTTCACAGCACTAGTAACATCCCACTAAGCTAACCCACTAATCTAGCATTCTCAAGAAGTGTACTTCCAGGAGAAAATAAAGTAAAATATTAATAATATTCGTAGGAAACCTGTGTTATACTTGCACATATTCACTTTGCATTTCCCACTGCCCTGCCCAAACCTTTGTATATTGATTGGCTCCAAACTATCACAGTCAGCTAGAAAAGTACAGTTGTGTACACTTACCATAAATGTAGATTTTCGAGTGTATTCACTGTTGCAGTCATCACATTTGGATTATCTACTTGCAGTAGCCCTCAGTCGGCCTGATTAACAAAGTCTTGGGTCCTGCATCAGTTGCTGTCTCTTCTTCTGTGATGTCAAGTCGTCAGGGGTATATAAAACATGCAGCCGACGCCATTACATCAGTATTTCTTGCCCCAGATGTCAGGTGCCCCCCTAATGGGAAGCAATTAAATCTATAAATATACAAGGTTATACCTGCAACAAAAAAGCAAATACACCAAAAAGCTTTTAAGCATAGTAAAGGAGAGTAGAGGTATAGCCAAAGAACTCAGGGGGCTGGAGGGAGGGTAACCACGACTGTAACAGTGAACACACTCAAACATCTACATTTATGGTAAGTGTACACAGCTGTACTACGTTCTTTGTGTTTCACTGTTGCAGTCATCACATTTGGGTAGATTCCCAAAGCTAAGGATGGGAGGAGGAATTTAGATAGCATTAGGACCAGCTATAAGGCCCTGCAAGACTGCAGTAGCAAAGCCAGCTCTGGATTTAGAGAAAATTGGCAAATGGTAATGCTTAGTGAAAGTATGTACAGAACTCCAGGTAGCAGCTTCTAGGATGTCCCTGGTAGAGATGCCGATGAGAAAGGTTGTAAAGGTAAGATGCAGCCCTGGAGTGGGGTCTGATCCCCTGTGGGATAGGCTTTCCATGGTGCTTATAGCAGAAATGAATGCAAAGGCCTATCCATTTAGAAATGGTTTGCTTTGAAATAGCCTTCCCCTCTGTCCCTGCAGCAAATGCCACAAGCAGTTGTTCAGATTTCGTTTGAGGTTTAGTCCTGCCCAAGTAGAATCTAAGTTGTCTGTGCACATCTAAGGAGTGCAGTATCCGTTCCCCTTTGTTCTGTGGATTAGGAAAGAAGTTTGGCAAATGAATGCACTGATTAAGGGCCACACTGGATACCACCTTGGGCATGAAAGAGGGATTGGTCCTGAGGGACACCCTGTCCGCATGAAAGATGATGAAAGGCTCCACTGCCATAAGGGCCTGTAATTCAGATACCCTTCTTGCTTAAGTGATTGCTAAAAGAAAAGTTGTTTTCCAAGAAAGGAATTTTAAATCTGCAGTAGCAGCTGGCTCGAAAGGAGAAAGGGTGAGTTTCTCCAATACAAAGTTAAGGTCCTAGGCTGGAGTTGGAGCTCTCCTGGGTGGTCTTAAATTTTTAGACTCTCTGAGGAACTGCTTGAGCAGTGGATGAGAGAAGAGGGGAAGTTCTGTGTTATAATGAGCTGAAATGGCTGAGGCGTGTATTTTGATGGAGGCCCTTGTGAAACATCTCAGTTAAGTATTGTAAAATCTGAGGTAAATTGGGCACTGCTGTGCTCATCCCTTGAGATTGGTTCCAGGCACAGAATCTTTTCCATTTTTCAGCATAAGATTTTCTAGTACTAGGCCATCTTGCCTCTAAAATGATATCCATCACTGGTTTACTAAGGGATGGTAAAGGAGAGATTAGGTAATTAGCCAGGCTGCAAGGTTCAGTGTTTGAAGCTGAGAGTGCAGAATCTGGTTCTCCTGCTGAGACAGCAGGGTAGGGAGTCTGAGGCAGGTGCCATGGGGCCAACAGTGACACATTGCGCAAGAGGGGGTACCAGTGTTGGCGTGGCCAGTCTGGTGTAATCAAAATCATCCTTGGTTTGTCTTGTTTGATCTTTAGTAGTACTTTGGAGAGCAGAGGCATAGGAGGAAAGGCATAAACTGATAGGGTTTTCCAGCTGAAGGACAGAGCATTCACTTTCCAAGCTTGTTTGTGGGGAGTTTTTATGCAAAATTTGTCCAATTGATAGTTCTGGGGGGAGGCAAACAGGTCTATAGCTGGGCTCCTCCATGTGCTTGTCAACATGTTGAAAATCCTTGGTTCCAGTTTCCACTCGTGTGGGTCCATGAGGTTTCTGCTTAGTCTGTCTGCCAGTGTACTTAGTTTTCCTGGCAGGAATTGAGCTTGAGGATGCACTTGGTAGCTCAAGGCTGTGTTCCACAGAGCCATGGCTAGTCTGCAGAGGGGGTAAGAATATGTACCCCCCTGCCTGTTTATGTACCACATAACAGTGGTGTTGTCAGTCTTTACTACTAATTGTCCTGGAAGAATGCGGTCCTTGAAAGCTGTCAAAGCATTCTGTACAGCTAACATTTCTTTTTGATTGTTATGCAGGTGCATTTGACTTTGGTTCCATTTGCCCTGATTGCACTTCCTGCCAGGTGAGCCCCCCATGCATAGTCTGATGCATCTGTTGTTAGGGTTTGGGCGGCAGGGGTAGTGTGAATGGTAGTCCCATGTTTTGTTGGCAGGCCTCTACCCACCAAAGGAACTCTAGGCGTAGGCAAGGTATGATAGGAATCATTGCTTCTAGATCCTGAGAATGTCGACACCATAGGCTTTTTAGATACTACTGTAGTTTTCTCATATGCAGTCTTGCATATGGAATTAGAAGAATGCCGGAGGCCATGAACCCCAAGGATTGTAGTATTTGCCTTGCAGATAGTAGGGTTTTTGTGGCCACTTGTTTGAAGTAGGTTGTCAAATGAATTTGCTTCTTTGGCGTGAGGAAAGCCATCGGGAAAGTTGTATTCAAGCTTGCTCCCAGGAATATAATTTGTTGACAGGGTACCAGGTATGATTTCATTTCGTTTATGCTGTACCCCAGACAAGTTTGAACCCTTTGTACAAAGGTCAGATGATCAAAAGTATGTCCTGGCTTTCTGCCTGAATTAGGCAATTGTCCAGATATAGGTATATTTGAATATTTCTTTGCCTGTAAAATGTAATTACTGGTGCCAAGCACTTTGTGAAGACCCTGGGCGCAGTAGATAAGCCATAGGGCAGTGCAGAAAACTGGTAATGCAAATAGCCTGCTTTGAAACGGAGGTATGTTCTGCAAGATTCCCTGACTGGGATATGCAGGTAAGCCTCTTTTAAGTCTAGAGTTACCAACCAGGCATCCTTGCCTAGCATAGGTAGTAACTGTTGGGAGAGTCAGCATCTTGAATTTTGGAATGTCCAGAAATGTATTTAGAATAGATAAGTCCAGAATTGGACGCCATGATTTGTCTTTTCAGGGTACCAGGAAAAGTCTTGAATAAAAACCTTGTCCCTTTTCCTCTTCTGGTGCTGGCTGAATAGCCCCCGTGTTCATGAGGGACGTAACTTGTTTCTGGGCCTCTGCCCATTGATTTGGAGGCAGATCTGGCCATCCGTTTGGGATTGGCAATGTGTGAAAATGAAATCTGTATCCCTGGGATACTATATTTAAATCCCATTTGTCCTGGGTAATCAGTTGCCAGTTTCGTGCATGAAGTGCCAGTTTTCCCCCCAGAAGGGCGGCCAAAAGATAAGTGCTTGGTGATTGCAGAGGAAAGTCATTGAGACTGTTTACCGTAGGAAGGTGCCTTGTTACTTCCAGATTTAGAGGTGGAGGCACCCCATTGTTTTGTTCTGTAAGATCCTTGCGACTGAAACCTGGAGCCTTTGGAATGTCTGGGTTTGACCTGAGCGGCTCTAGTGGGTACTGGAAAGGACCAGTTACTAGTAGGCCAGTGACTACTGAACATGGGTGGCTGCACTTGTAGGAAATCTTTTACAGTTTGCATATATTTAGCTTTATCTTCCATCTTTTTCAAAACTTCTTCAGCCTTACTACCAAATAAACTGTCCTGTTGTAAAGGAGCATCCAACAATTTTGCTTTAACATGGTCAGGCAGACTTTGCTCCTTGAGCCAAGCATGCCTTCTTATCACAGATCCAATTACAGCAGCCCTGCAAGAGGCCTCCACGGAATCAAAACCACATTGCAAAGTATGTTTTCCAACTTGCTCAGCTGAATGCAATAAATCCTGCAACTCTTTATTTTCCACACAGTCAGAAATCAACATAATTTTCTGTTTAGGTAAACCCATGACATGCCATTGATATTTAAGCATATGAAATTGACAGCTTAAAGCCCTGATTGCCAAAGTTGCAGACATGTAAACCTTCTTACCCCATCTATCCAACGCCCTGGAATCTCTATCAGAAGGGGTAGGATTTTTAGCGGTAGTTGCCTTAACGCCCTTGGGACCCTGACAAATAGTTTCAGGGTTTTTAAAAAGGAATTTGTGGGAGTCAGGAACCCTGTAAAATCTGTCTGGCTTACTAGGAGCCAGAGGCAGGAAGTCAGGAGTCATACTGGACTCTGACAAAACATGATCAACAATGTCTAGAACAGGAGGCATAGCCAAAGGCTTATGCTGAGGAAGAAGAAGAAAATCCCTAAGTCTCTTTTTAGATTCTGAGAAATCCTGACTCTTCCAATGAAAGTGTTCCCTTAAGGTATGCAAAGTTTCTCCAAAAGAAAAATCCTCAGGAGGAGAAGCAGAAGGGATAGAATCTTCTGCATCAGAGTCCTCATAAGTGGGAATAGATAATTCCTGATCAGAAGAGGAATCAGAAGAAATAGAAACTTGATCTGAAGATTCATAGTCAGTGCCTTGCCCAGGCCTCTTAGCAGGAGGGGGATGGGTACCCCTGATCAAGGTAATTAAATCCTCAGCCATTTTGATCATTTGTTTTTAGGCATTGCGGCCTGTACACGTGGCCAAAGCATCAGTTTTTTAGACATAGAAGTTGTTTTTGGCCTTAGTTTTGAAGATGGTGTTGGTTTAACATACAAATCTTTAGGCCTGAAAACACCCTCAGAAGCCGGTGCCTGCTCAGTGGCTCCGGACCCATCTAAGGTAGAGACATCCGCGGGTTCAATCTTGCGGCATATGAAATGGATCTCAGTAGAGGCCTGCGAATCAAAAGTAGCGGGTATAAGGGGCTGCGAAAACGCCTCACTGAGCACCGGCGACTGACTTAGGAGAAGCTTCATCATCGGTTTTGGACCTCGATGGTCTGTCTCTGTCTTTTACTTTGCGGTTTTTAGGTATTCCGGTAGTCGGATTGCTAACCAACGACATTTCTGGATAGTTAAATCTCGAGCCAAAATATTTAGAAGCAAAAATATACCTTAGTTTAATAGTGCGTTGATTAAATTTAGCAAAAACCGACAGCAAGGCACGTTGTGGTCAGGGCCTAGGCAAGGAATACAGTACAAATGAAAATCCTTGTGAGGTATTTGCTTCCCACAAGTAATACAATTATTAACTTTTACTGACATCCGTAAGGAGCAAGAAGTTGTTTCCCCAATGGGGTACTTAGCTTTTAGTTGAAGACTTCGGTTCTGAAACTCGAAAACGAAAATTTCAGGAGTCGGCCAACCGCACTTGCGAACTGCTTCTGCTTCGGGCACCGCGCTGCAAGAAAGACTGATATAATGGCATTGGCTGCATGTTTTATACCCCTGACGACCTGATGTCATGGAAGAAGGGACAGCAACCGACGCAGGACCCAAGACTTTGTTAATGAGTCCGACTGAGGGCAACCTGCCAGCAGATTACCCAAATGTAATGACTGCAACAGTGAAACACGAAGAACATCCACATTGCAAAGTATGTTTTCCAACGTGTTCAGCAGAATGCATTAAATCCTGTAAATCCTTATTTTCAGCACAATCAGGAATCAAGTTCATTTTCTGTTTAAGCAATCCAATAATATGCTGCTGATACTTTAACATATGAAACTGGCAGGTTAGGGCCCAAATGGCTAAAGTTGCAGAAGTGTATACCTTCGTACCCCATTTATCCAGTGCCCTAGAGTCTCTATCAGAGAGGGTAGGATTTTTAGCAGTAGTAGCTTTAATGCCCTTGGGTCACTGTGAAATGGTCTCAAGATCTGCAGTAGGATTTTTGAAAAGGAACTTGAGAGAGTCAGGAACCCTGTAATATCTATCAGGTTTTCTGGGAGCAGGAGGTAAAGAGTCAGGGGCCAAGCTAGATTCCGAAAAGGCATCATCATCAACAATGTCTAGTACAGGAGGTATGGCTAAAGTCATGTGCTGGGGCAGGAGTAAGAAATCCCTAAGCCTCTTTTTAGAATCGGAGAAATCCTGACTTTCCTAACGTAAATGCTCCCTGAGAGTATGCAAGGTTTCACCAAAAGAGAAATCCTCTGGGGGGGGGGGGGGGGGAGCAGAGGGAATAGAGTCCTCAGCATCAGAATCCTCAAAGGTGGATAAGGGTAAATCCTGGTCATCAGAGGAAACAGAAATTTTAGAATCCTGGTCAGAAGTATCATAAGCAAACTCAGTCCTAGGTCTCTTAGAGGAGGAAGGTTGGCTTCCCCTGATTAAAGTAATAAGGTCTTCGGCCATTCTTAGCATTTGTTTTTTTAGGCATAGAGGCCTGACCATGCGGTCTGGATGTCACTTTTCTAGGCATGGTTCGAGTTTTAGGCCTTGAAGAAGAAGATGGCGTTGGTTTAATATGCAAGTCAGTAGGCCTGAATACAACCTTAGAAGCTGGTGCCTGCGCAGCGGCTCCGGACCCATCCAAGGTAGAGACATCCACAGGTTCCACAGTTGAAGCATCTCGTGGCATACCGGACTCCGAATGGGTCTCAGTAGAGGCCTGCAAATCTGAAGTAGCTGGTATCAGGGGCTGCAAAAGCACCTCACTGAGTACCAGTGAACTGGCGACTGGATTAGGAGAGGAGTCATCGGCGGCTTTGGATCTAGATGGACTGTCTCTGTCTTTATCTTTGCGTTTTTTGGGAATGTCGGTAGTCGGATGGCTTACCGAAGACATATCAGGATAACTGAACCGAGCACCAAAATATTTAGAAGCAAAAATATACCGACGACAGATAGTTTGTGGTTTAAATAAGGCACAAAGCCGACAGCGAGGTACATCGTGGTCAGGGCCTAGGCAAGGAATACAGTATGAATGAAAATCTTTATGAGGTATTTGCTTTCCACAAGAAATGCAATTATTTACTTTTACTGGCATCGGTTTAGAGCAAGAAAAAGTTTCCCCAACGGGGTACTTAGCTTTTAGTTGAAGACTTCGGCTCTGAAACTCAAAAATGAAAATTTCAGGAGTCAGCCGACCGGTACTTGCGAACTGCTTCTGCTTCGGGCACCGCACAGCAAGAAAGACTGATGTAATGGCATCAGCTGCATGTTTTATACCCCAGACGACCTGGCGTCACAGAAGAAGAGACAGCAACCGACGCAGGACCCGAGACTTTGTTAATCAGGCCAACTGAGGGTTACTGCAAGCAGATAACCCAAATGTGATGACTGCAACAGTGAAACACGAAGAACATCTACGCAACTACACTCACTGCATTCCCCACCAATAAGGACACTGTCACCCTTAAGAGACCAGGGCATGGAAGCGAGGTTTCATATACTTGTGCTGCGCACCATTTTTAATTCAAATGCTAGTGCTCAGGAACCCGTTGGTAGCAGTGAGGAAAGCTTGCTATATTTTTACTGTTTTTTGAACTGTTTGAAACCTGTCTAGCTAATTATTTTTGTAACAAATGTGAGAAATGTTGTGCAACTGCAATGTAATTTACCAACGAAGTTGCTAGCAGATTATGTGCTCTGTACAGGAAGTTGAGAAACAGTAATAGTCCTGTTCTGTCACCTGTTTTTGCAATCTGTATGTACAATAGCGCTAGAAAGTGAAGAGTTTTTTTTACATTGTTTCACACGTGTGCACAGAAAAGCGTGGCTTAAATATTTCGGGATTGGTTGGGAGAAGGCAGACATATTTGGTGTAGTGCAAATGCTGAGGTCTAACCCTATTATTTCACCTTGCTGATTCAGAGTTTAAGCTGTATACCCATTAGCAATTGGCCTTTCACACGTGTGTACCGACAAGCATGGCATAATATTCAGTATTGGTCTGGAAGACGTAGACATAACTAGTGTAGTGCAAACGTTTGAATCTGACCCTATTATTTTTGTTTCAGCATTAAGCAGCATATCCTTTAGTTACTGGTCTTTCACACGTGCACTGTAAAGCATGACTTAATATCAAGCACTGCTCTGAAGGAGGCAGACATATGTAGTGTAATGCAAATGCTGGGGTCTGACTCTTATTTTTCTAATTTACCATTCAGGCAGTATATCCTCTTGTAATTTGAAATGCTTATTATACTAAACACCACACTATTACAGTTACAAACTACTGTGATTTAGACTAGCATTTAAATCTGTTAACTGACTAGCTTACTGAAACATCCAGCAGTCAAAACTCCGTTCTCTAACTTGAAACCTAAAAGGAGACAAGGTTAACAGTTTTTCCTAAATTATTCCTGTTAACGTTGGACTAAATATCTGTAGTGTACCGCTCGGGGGTCCGCAGCACTAGCAACATCCCACTAGGCTACCCCACTAATCTAACATTCTCAAGAAGTGCTAACAAAAAGCTTTGGATTATAGCTTAATAAACACTTTATTTTTATCATTTGAGCGTGTTGGATTGGACTGTGTTGTTATCCCGGCTTCTGGAGCTAGCGGTGGCTTGTTTAAGTTTGTTTTTCATTGCCGAAGGGATTCTCAAGAAGTGTACTTCCAGGAGAAAAAGTAAAACATTAAGAAAATTTGTAGGAAACCTGTGCCATACTTACACATATTCACTTTACATTTCTCACTGTCCTGCCCAAACCTCTGCATATAGATTAGTTCCACACTATCATGGTCTGGTGTGCCCCGCTCCGTTCACCTGAGGTTCACTCCGCTCCCCTACCCTACCCCCAATTCCCACTCACCCCCCACTACTCTATTTATTTTTAACCATTAATCACCTGACTACACCCTGTACCAATAAGCTACCTCTGATCATTAACTTAAACCACACCCCCTATCTAGCTCCCTGCCTTAAACAAACACAGAGCAGTAGCTAGCCATGCCTTTGCATCTGTCTCAACCCATAAACCATAGCATCTCGAAGACCAAACTACTATTCCCACTAAAAACACTAATCACCTTATGATTTCTCTTCCTAACTCTCACATACCTAACAAACATCACATGCATTCATATCAATACTCCACTAGAAAACTCTCTATTCCATATTAATTATACTCCCATTAAGACTAACTCGCACACAAATTTACCCATCAGTCCTACACTATTTAAAGACAGCTCAATGTATTTATTTATTTATATTATTTTATTTTATATTTGTTGACTGGGATAGTCTGACTAGATACATGTCCATTTTCAGCGTAGGCCCGGGGAGAAAAGCTCCAAGGTAGTCAGAGTCAAAAATATAACAATGTAGACATAAATACAGTGTACAGAGGATACATGAAAAAACATGAGATAGGCAAGTTCACAGGTATAGTTATCCCTGGTTTAAGTCGGGAATACATTGACAGTAGGCAGAAAATAATATATTATATACATTTATGAGGAGGGTTAACCAGGCTTGTTACAGTGGCAAAGCCAGTTATATAAATTCCACATAACTACATCTTACACTACTAAAATAAGATACAGATCCAACTTAGAAATATCACACAAAATTAAACACCTACTACTCATCACAAAGTACCTACTTATATCAGGAGATATACACCCAAAACCATGTCCACTTAAGACCCCACTCTCAACCAAACAGAAATCTGACCTGTTAATTCTCAACATCAACACCAACACTAGGTGCATATCCAATAAGCTTCCTGACCTACATGCATTTATATCTCACTACTCCCCAGACATACTAACCATCACTGAGACCTGGCTAAAACCCAATATCCAAAATGAAGAAATCCTCCCACCAGGATATAATATCTTAAGACAGGACAGAGTAGGCAAAAAGAGAGGCGGGGTTGCAATTTTCTTTAAAAATTCTCTCAACATTAAACCTCTACAAATCCCTCTACCCAGGTTTTATAATGCCGAAATCTTAATTACAACTCTATTCCTAAACATCACCACAAAAAAATCAATATTCTCAACTGTTATATACCCCAGGAAACAACTCCCCCATTATTGAGGAAATATTTCAGTAGATCTCAGACAATCTGCAACAAGAAACTATCTTATTAGGTGACCTAAACACTGACTGGACAACTTGTAATTCTAACATCCTCACTAATTGTATCAATCTCTCTGGTTTTTCACAACTAATTCAAGAATCCACTAGAGTTGATAAAAAAACCCATAAACAATCTATTCTAGATTGGACACTAGTCAATCACCCCAAACAAATCTACCAGGTAGGATGCCTACCAGATGGCCTCAGTGACCATTTTCCTACTTTCCTTATACGCAAACGCACCAACTAACCAAGCCCATTACTTTTAGACAAGTTATAGATGACTAAACTAAACGTACAGGACCTTAACTATACTCTAAAACAAACTAACTGGGAACCACTACTAACCTTGGGTTTAGACCAGGCCATCGACTACTTTAATACTATTCTCTTAAATGCCCTTAACAGAGTTGCTCCTATTAGGAAAATCAGCGTCAAGGCAAACTATACACCATGGTTGAGTAGGAATATAAGAGCCTTACTAAAGACTAGAGATAAAGCTTGGAAAATCTGGAAAAGGGATAACACTAGCCTAACCAAACAAAACTTTCAACAACTCAGAAATCAGGCCAAGAAACAAACCAAACTAGATAAAAATAACTATTCCCTTGGGGTCCAAAACAAACATTTAAAGGATCCACAAAAGTTTTGGCATGCTATCAACTCACTTCTAAAACCAGGAAAAACTACCACTCCAGCACCCTCTTCCAACAACAATATGATATAGCATCCCCATTTAATCACTATTTCACAGAATTCATCCTAACATTATCCTCCCATCTATCCAATAATAACCATATGAATATGCCTACCAAATGCTCAGATAACATCCCCTCATTTATTCTTTCACCTGTTCCCACTTCCACAATTAAAAAACTCCTCCAAAAACTGAGACCAACCACCCTTGCAGCTCCCTGTCTACCTGGCAACTATCTAAAAATTGTTGCTGAATCTCTATCTTACCCAGTTTCAATCCTCATCAACCGCTCCATACAAGAAGCCTACATCCCTCAACTCTGGAAAGTTTCATATATTATTCTTCATCATAAAGGAGGCAATTCGTATGATTTCTCAAATTACTGCCCTATTTCCATTCTACCCCTCTTATCTAAACTGTTTGAGAAATGTATTCACTCTCAAATTATTAAATTCCTTAACTCACACAATCTTCTCTCCTCTACACAACATGGCTTCAGAGGAAATCACAGCACAACAACTGCTTTTCTCTCATTCACCAACCTGGTCAACCTACACAGAAATAACAATAGCTTTGTATCTGGTACATTTCTAGATCTATCCAAAGCATATGACATGGTCTCACACTCCAAACTACTAAATTCCCTGGCCTCCCTATCCTTTGCCTCTCTACTATTGACTGGTTTAAAAGCTATCTGTCACACAGACAGCAATCAGTCCAATGGCAAGGCGTACAATCTCCTTTACTCCGAACTACAATAGCCATTCCACAAGGCTCAATATTAGGGCCACTTCTGTTAACCATATTTACAAAATCTACACTCACTTATACAGTATGCTGATGATTTGACTCTCACCTGCTCTGCTCCATCTCTTTCCACTCTACAACTCACTCAAGAATTCTTTAGTTCTGTAGAAAAATGGATCACAGATATTCAACTAATCCTAAACCCCAACAAAACTACTACTTTTCACCCCCAGCAAATCTATATCTGCCCCTCTATCCTTTACAATCTCATCCAAAATTGGCACCATCATATCCCCCCCCCCCCCTAATCACACCAAACTCCTTGGTGTTGAAATCAACAAAAACCTCCTCTTTGATGTTCATATCTCACAGACTATACAAAAGGTCCATAAAAAAATGGGTACACTGTATAGGCATAAACAATTCCTCTCAGAACAGGCACGTATCACCCAGCCCAAACCCATTTATTGTCCACTCTAATGTACGCCACACCAATTCTTACCCAAATCAGAAAACTTGATCTTGCCAAACTGGAATCATGTTTTAATAAAACTGCAAAGTTTGCTAATAACTCCACTTTCAGAACCCATCAATGTCAATCTCTGAGTGAACTACAATGGTTAGAACTTTCCCTGTTACTCAGCAGTTAGTCATTGCCTATAATATAGGCAAATACCCTGATAAAACCCCAGCACTAAGTCAGTTACTCTCTCTCTACAGAGCAAATCGTCCTCTCCGCTCCACTGACAAACTGCTACTCTGCATCTCTTAGGCTAGTAACAATGCAGGGAAAGCTCTATTTTCCCACTCCATAGCTCGAACCTAGAACAACCTCCTCCCTTCTCTGACTACTGCTCCTACCAACACACATTTTAAAAATGCACTAAAATCACATCTAATGAATACATGGCTATACCCATGTATTACATAAATTTCATGGTCTCAGCTCTCTTTACACCCTCCTTCCCACTATTTCTAAAGTAAATATGCTACAGCTGGGCATTAAATAAGAAGTTATGTACTTCCCATAACGTTCCATATGAGTTGTTCTTTTCACCTTCATTATTACTAATGGGTTCAAAGCCGATAATCGGCTCAGAGTTGGCCAATTTGCAAAGCTCGAGGTCTCAAAACAGCTAGTGGCCAAAGCCCTATTCTACAATACACCACTACATTCCCTATATCTTGCTTGCTGCCAACTAGTGTAAAACCTATCCCGGATTCCAAAGAAATCATACAGTCCACTGTGAAAGGAAACTCCTCCGGAAAACCAACACCACAATGGTACCTCTCGAACTTCAAGACATAAGAAGGGGGTAGGTGGGGGGGTGGTCGCAATAATGAAGATGAGAACAACAACTCACATGGAACTCTATGGTAAGTACATAACTTCTTAATGTGAAGTTGTTCAATCTCGCCTTCATTCTTACGGATGGGTAGCATCCCCAGCACCACAATCTTGGGTGGCTCACGGGAGTAACTGTTTCAGAACAGCAGACCCAAATGAAGCTCTGTCCATAGAAGCCATGTCCACTTTGTAATGAGATATAAAGGTATGAGGATTTGACCAAGTGGCAACTGCACAAATTGAATCAATAGGTAACCTGGTCAAGAAGGCTGCAGAAGTAGAAACCGCTGTTGTAGAATAAGCCCTGACTTTATGTAATGCAATACCCGCTTCACTGTAGATAAAGGAAATACAATCAGACAGCCATCTTGACAAGGTAGTTTTGGAGACAGGTGCACCATTTTTAGAATCTGAGAAGGAGACAAACAGCTGATCAGCCCTTCAGAGATCTTTTGTCCTGTCCAAATAGAAGCAAAGTTGCCAGTGGACGTCGGGTTTGTGGAGCATATATTCTAACCGGTTTGAATGATTAGGAAAGAAAACAGATAACTCAATTGTTTGATTTAGCTTGAATTCTGAACGTACTTTTGATAGAAACTATGGATTCATCCTAAGGGAAACCCTATCTTTATGAAATATTAGGTAAGGTGGCTTAATGGAAAGGGCTTGTAATTCTGAAATTCTGCGTGCTGATGTAATAACCACCAAGAAAATGGTTTTCCAAAAAAGATACTTCAGCTCACAAGAAGAGGCAGGTTCAAAGGGCAGAAGAATAATTTTGGACAAGATTAGATTTAAGTTCCAGGGAGCAGTAGGAGATCTGATCGGCGGTTTTAAGTGCATTGCACCTTTCAAAAAAGCCTGAGCCAGCTTATGACACGATACCATTTTCAGATGCACCTAGATGAAAACTAGAAATAGCAGCCAGTTGGACTGGAATGGTCGCTGCTGCAGCTCCTTCATTTAACATTTTTTTAGGAATTCCAATATATCTGAGATAGATGCCAAGAAAGGGTCAATTTTATTCTGCTGTGCCCAAATGGAAAACCTTTTCCACAAACTGAGGTAAAGTTTCCTAGTTGAAGATTTATGAGACAAAAGGATATGCCGCGCTTCTTCTGACAAATTTTGGCACCTGGCTATTCTGGGAACTGGCACAGCGAAGCTGTCAGTTTGAGGAAATGAATAGAGGGGTGAAGAGCGTCTGACGAGTGGGTCAACAGATCTGGCACTGGGTCCAGGATCCAAGGCTCCTCTAGTAGATGAGGCTTCAAGGAAGGGGAACCAAATTTGATGAGGCCAGTATGGGGAAATTAAGATAAGTGTCCTGCATAGAAAACTGGCTATCTGCAATACTTTGGGAATTAGTGGAAAGGTACATAGGAGTCCCGGAGGCCAATCGTGGACGACTGAGTCCCTCAGGGACTGTTCCTGTTGAGGGATCAGGGCAAAGAAGTTGCTGCATTTGGTGTTTGTGGGTGTGGCAAAAATGTCGCAGCAAGGCTGGCCCCATCTGCAGAAAATCATTTCCACTATTTCGTTCTTGAGAGACCACTCGTGAGGTAGCAGAATAGCTCTGCTGAGTCTGTCCACAATTACATTGGATTTCCCCGGGATGTGCATTGCAATCAAAAAGAGCTGGGTAGACTCTGCCCATTTCCATAATCTTAGAGCCACTCGACACAGGGGGTAAGATTTGGTTCCTCCTTGTTTGTTTATGTACCAGACTACGGACATATTGTCCAACGGGATTGCAATCGTACCAAGGGGAAGAGAGTCTTAAAAGGCCTGCAATGGAGGACTTTTATGTGCAAATGAGCCTGCCAGGTATCTTGGGCTGTCCGTCCCTGATAATGCCCCCACCACCCATTCAGGGAGGCATCCGTGGTTACTGTTGCAACTGGAGTGGGAAGAACAAATGCACGGCCCATAGTCACAGTCTCTGATGTTAGCCACCGCCGGTTGCCCTTGCAAGAGTTGATAGTCAGAACTGGGTAATCCATCGGTAAGTCCTGAAACGTCCACTGTGTGAAAAGCAGCCACTGGAGAATGCGCATGTGAGATCGCGCAAGGGGTATTGCAATAATCGCTGCTGCCATAATGGCGAGCAGTTTGAGAATCTGTGATGCTGGTACGTTTCATTTTGACAGAAGACCCACAATTTATTGTTGAAGGATAATCACTCTTTCGGGAGGGAGCTTCAGGGACATGTTGACCGTGTCCAAGTCTGCTCCTATAAAGACCGTACACTGTGATGGCAATAAAGCAGACTTTTCTGAATTTATCATAATACCCAGCTGTAAGCATAAATCGTCCCTTGCCCGAATAAGCTGATGCCTGGTGGTGGTGGTGGTGGTGGTGGTGGGTAAGGAGCCAGTCGTCCAAGTAAAGAAACACCTGGATTCCTGAATGTCTCAAGTGAGCCATGCCCACTGCCATACATTTGAACACTCTGGGGGCTGTAGTGAGACCAAAAGGTAGGGCCCGAAACTGGAAGTGACTGGCTCCTAGCCAGAAGTGCAGATGATTCCTGGATGGCCTGGCCATTTTGATATGGTAGTACACATCCCGGAGATATATAGAGGACATCCAATTGCCCTTCCCTAAGAACGGGAGAATGGACTGAAACGTGACCATCTGGAACATCATCTTTACCACATAGTTGTTGAGTCTGCTGAGGTCCAGAATAGGTCTCCAGTCCCCTGTCTTTTTTGGTACCAAAAAGAACCTTGAGTAAGTTCCAGATCCTTGCTGGTCTGCTGGGACTTGCTGGTTGACTCTTTTGTAATAGTTTCTGGATCTCTATGGATGCTACATCCCGTAGACTGGGTGGAATACGTCTGGGATTCCTTTTGTTGGTCTGGGCTGTGAAAGGAAGGGAATGGAAAATGTTCTGTACCCAATGGTCTTCTGAGATATTTAGCCAGGCGCCTAGGTACAAAGACAAACGTCCCCCAACTGCCTCCAAAGCAGGACAGTCAGGCCTCCTTTCAGGAGCGCTGACAGGGTTTCCCAAGGAACTGAACTCTGTCATACTGGTTCTGCAGACTCCCTCTGCCGCATGGGCGTCGTCTTCCACCATTGCCTCCCCCTCTGCCCCTGGAGGAGGATTCAGCTTGCGAGTTCAGAAAGGCTCCTTGGGTCCTCCGGAACCACATTTTCCCACCCCGTTGACCTTTGGGATAAGGTCTAGAAGGAGTAGAAAACGGACTCCAATGGCAGATAGAGTCTTACCATCTTGCTCACATCTGGTGAGGGTCTCTTTTTTGGTCCAAATAAGGAGGAACCATCGAAAGGGGCATTCACAAATGATGACTTAAAAGGTTCCACAAAAGAACATAAGCGCATCCTGGAATGTCTTCGCAAAGCAATTCCTGTACTCGCAGCCCTACTCGGTCCATCAGGTGCGTAAGACACAAGGCGCATGGACGAGTTTACGATAGAGTTGAGGGTAGCAAGCTGAGACGTCACCTTGCCTGTCACAGAGTCGGCTACCGCATCATGGAGAGCATCTCCCAGCTCCTTGAGGAGATCTCTCTGAAGTCTTGTGAAGTGGGTTAGGTAGTTCAATGACCGAAGGGCAAAGGTCGTAGAAGTGAACATGCACTTCCAGTATCTGTCCATTATCCTAGACCCTCTATTAGGAGGATGGACAGACATAGAAGTCTCCAACATCTCTTTTGTTAGTGGCTGCCACAACCACGGCATCAACAGGTATGGGTTTAGATAAAAAGGACTTACCTTGGGGTGCTGAAATGTACTTGTTGGTCTTTCTAGGAACAGGCTCCATAGAATCTGGTGACTCCCACGCCCTCCGAGAAAAAAGATCCATCAACTCATTGAAGTGTGGAGACACCCAAGAGGTGGAGGGTCAGGACCTGAAAGCCATCAGGTGCACCAATTCGCCCTCGGTAGTGTTTAGGGGCTGCCAGTTTCGTCTCTGCTTAAGGATCTCGAGGATATCCCCGAAGGAGATATCCTCAGAGGGGGACCTTGGGGACCCTTCCAATTCCTCCAAATCGGTGTCTGACGTGATGGATTCCTGAGGGGAATCTAAATGTCTCCTCTTACATAATCTCTTCCAAGGGACCTCCTCAGTGGGAATCTCTGGGGAGGTCTCTGAAGAGCAGGGTTCCCCCAAGCATCCTGAGGCTCTGGATCCCCACGCTTGTGGTGAACCTTTCGTAGTGGAGAAGAAGCAAGCACTTTCCGGGAAGAGGTGGCCATATCAGAGGTTGTGGAAGTCTGAGGGGACAAAGCCCTCCTCATGCCATCGAACACCCCATGGCTCTGATGCGAGGAAGCACCCGCGTCCGAAGACACCGAAGACTCCTCCCGCACCAGAACCACCGACTCCGAGCCTGAGGTAGGAGCTGAACTCATCCGTGCCGAAGCCCCAAGAGGAAGAGTCGGAACCGACATATCGGTTTGACCCCCCCCCCCCCCCCAGAACCGACAGGAGAGTGTCGGCTCCCAGGTTCTGCTGCCGGAGCAGAGGATGTCAGGGTGGTCAGTACCGACAGGTCAGAAGTGAGTGTCGGTACCAATGGTTCCACCGATGACTGAATGGCCCCCTCCGGCTCCAAAGTCTCAATTCGAGTTGGAGGAGGAGAAGCAACAACAACAACAGGAGAGGACTTTGTCGGTTCCAAAGCTGCTAGAGTTGAAACAGACAGAATTTTTGCAAGCGCCGGATCCTGTAAAAGTCTCCGCACCACTCGGTTCATGTCCGAATCAGAAAGTCTGGAAGCCCGAGAGGAGATCACCGACTGAGCCGGTGACCCCAGAATTGGGGACCTCAAAGTAGGAGATACCGGTTTCCTGAATGGTCGGTTCCGATGACACTGGAGCCGAGACCATAGCCTTTTTTGAAGTTTTCGAACCGAAGAGCCCTTCGGAGCCGAACCAGATGAAGAGGCTGGAGAAGAGGGTTTTGGTTGACCGGGAGCAGAATCCCAGTCGGACTGGAAAGCCAACTTGATTGAACCCCACTCCACTAGTTTATGCTTCCTTTCAGTAGCACCCTAGAGCTAAACCCATGACAAATAGCACAAATCTCCTGTAAATGTACTTCACCCAAGCAGTAGACACATGTAGAGTGCCCATCAGTAATGGACATCTTCTGACTACATTTTGGGCATCTCTTGAAACCAGATTTAGCCTTTTCCGACATTGTAAAGCAGCAAGCACAACAATCACTATATCCAAAGAAAAGTAAGCCTAGCCAGCTAAAAGTATACCAAGGCAGCGAACTTTAAGCTGCAACAGAAAAGCCTAACAGGCTAAGGAAAACAAAGGAGCCAAAAAACGGCCAAAGCATAACTAGGCTTGGGATAGAGCAGTAACCAGAATAAACAGGGCCAAGCTCAACTAGAGAGAGAGACAGAGAGCAAGAGCTATCCATTAATGAAGAAAAAATCTGAAAAACGGATAAACAGAATAAAGCACAATATTATCAATATCTAATTAATAAATGCAAGAGGAAACTTACCTGAAAAATTTTGAAGAAAATCGCAAACTTTTCTCTCCAACAGCCAAGAGCTATAGAGAGCACCCGATCAGTTGCAGCGGCAAACTAGATCTGGGGAATGTAGTGGTGCATTGTGGGATAGGGCTTTGGCCTAGAGCTGTTTGAGAACTCAAGCTTTGCAAATTGGCCGACTCGGAGCCGATAATCAGCTCCGAACCCATTAGTAAGAATGAAGGCGAGATTGAACAACATCACATCTGTTGATTTCCTATTTGGGTACTATGCCACTCTTGTCCATGTCATTTGTATTCCTCATACCCCACCTCATGGATTTCCAGTAGAGGTTTGATTGTATATGACCTATCAATATACTTTTCCTGTAATTGCTGATATACACTTCTAGTATAGATTGGATTTTATCGGACTTTTCATATCTCTACTTTACCTCACTTATTGTTGATATGTTAGCTTGTACTATTCTTGTTTGATCTCACTGTGGAGATTTTCTCCCCGGGCCTCCACTGTAAATGGACCTTCGTCCAGTTGGATTATCCCAGTAAACAAATGTGAAATAAATAAATTAATTAAATACAATTTTTACAGTTTTCAGTGGTTGGCATTTTTTCTACACACTTCACTGGCTTCTTTACTTTCTCTTCAATGTCTCCTGTGCATTAAATCCTGTGTTCACGACATTCAATTTTTTGAGCATTTCTGTGGTTTCTTTAACCTTTCTTATCAGATAAGAAGACAAATCCTTACACTATCTTAACCAAAAGCTTTTTGATATAAGCCACAAAGTTCTCTCACTGTTTAGGCGTTATGCAAATCATTCACAAAGTAACGTAAAGTAATCTTTAGTAACTTACTGGGTCTATCACAAGCACACATACTTGTCTTCTAGAGAGGTCACACTCTTAAACGAAGCATGAATGAACAAAAAAGAAATAAATTCTTCACTTACTTTCAAAGTACTGTGAAAGAAGGTACTAATGTGAGTAGATTAGATCATTTTCCCCATAAATGGAGCCAAGTAACCAAGTGGCTTCTTACCACTGAGAAGAAATAGACAGGGTGGCTGCCAACACTGCTTTTTACAGGACACTGTCATGTGTGGGTAAATATCCTTACATATGCTGTGCAAGAGCAACATTAGCTTTTGTAGGGATGAAAAAAACCTTTGAAAAAATGGCTAGACCAACAGCTATTACTGGCAGTACACCCAAACATAGTGAGTTAATACTACACAATCTCCTTGAATACAATCTGCAATATTAAATTTTCTTGGACTTTAGCAAGACAAGTAACACATGCACAGGTCAAAAACAAATAGTTATGCACTCACCATAACGTTCGATGTATGTAGTCCATCTCGCCTTACATTCTTACCCGTGGGTTCGGAGCCGAATATCGTCTCCGACTCAGCCGATTTTTACTAGCTCAAAGTCTCTCACTAGCTGGGCTAAGAGGGTATCCCATGGTGCACTGCTCCATGTCCCCAGATCTAGTTTGCTGCGAAACAACATATCTACTTCATACACACCTCACATCCATATAACCAGTCACTAATCAAAGGGACTCTGTAGGTGACAACCTATCCTCCAAATCCTCCAGGCAGGGGGAAGGTGGGAGGGTAAGTAAGAATGTTAGGCGAGATGGACTACATACATCGAATGTTATGGTGAGTACATAACTTCTTGATGTTATGTAGTCCTATCTCGCCTACATTCTTACCCGTGGGACAGCGTCCCTAGCACCTACATCCTGGGTGGCTCATAGAAAAATACTCCTGAGAACTGTGGAGCCAAAGGAAGATCTGCCCCTGGAGACCATGTCCAATTTGTAATGAGAAACAAAGGTGTGAGGAGAAGCCCAAGTAGCTGCCGCACATATATCATCCATTGACAATCTAGATTGATAAGCTGTGGATGTGGAAACAGCCCGCGTAGAATGTGCCTTGACTGGGAATGGCAAAATTTTACTTCCTGCCTGATAGATGAAAGAGATACAACTGGCTATCCATCTAGACAGCGTAACCTTGGATACCGGAGAACCCAATCAGTTTTCCGCAAAGGAGACAAAGAGTTGGTCAGACTTCCGGATATCTTTTGTCCGGTGTAGACAGAAGCGTAACTATCTATGTACATCCAATTGGTGAAATCTAAATTCCGCCTTGTTAGAGAAATGGGGGAAGAACACCGGCGGCTCAATGGACTGATTTCATGGTAGACACAGAAGCCACTTTAGGAAGGAACGATGGGTTTTGGTCTAAGAGAGAACCTATCTTTGTGGAAGATCAAATATGGGAGTTTGATGGAGACGGCTTGAATTTCTGAGACCCGCCGTACTGAAGTGATTGCTATTAAGAATGCTGTTTTCCATGTTAAGAATTTTAAATCACAGGTAGCTGCAGGTTCAAATGGTGGTAAAGTAAGGGCTTGAAGAACAAAATTGAGATCCCAGGGCATGACGGGTTCGGACACTGGGGGACAGAGCAACAGTGTACCTTTAAGGAATGCTTTGCATAGTCTGTGCGCCATAAGACTAGGTTCATTCGCTACATGGAAATTAGATATCGCCGCCAGCTGAACTTTGATGGTGGCTGATGCAGACCCCTGATAGAACAGTGTTGACAAGAACTCCAGAACTGAATCTATTGGAGCTGTGTAAGGATCAATACACCTCTAGTATGAACCCAGATGGAGAACCTTTTCCATTTGCTAGAGTAAATCTTTCTAGTGGATGGCTTATGGGAGGAGGATAATATATGGACCACTTCTGGTGAAAAGTTATGACGTCTGACTAGCGATGGAAGTGGAGTAGCCAGGCTGTCAACCGGAGTGTCCTCAGAGAGGGGTGGAACTGTCCTGACATGTGTGTCAGTAAATCTGGTAGAGGATCCAGAATCCAAGGAGTGTCCACAATGTATGGCTGAAGAAAGGGGAACCATACTTGACGAGGCCAGTGTGGGGCAATCAGAATCATTCTGCTTCCCAAGGATTGCGCTTTCTGAATCACCCTTGGGAGAAGGGGGAAATGGAGGGAAAGCATAAAGCAGACCGGAGGGCCAATCGTGAACCAGAGCGTCCCTGGGTGATTCCCCCTGTGGGGGGATCAGCGTGAAGTAGTTGCTGCATTTCACATTGAGAGGGCTGGCAAAAAGGTCACAGCAAGGCTGACCCCATCTGCTGAAGATTCGCTCTGCAACCAGGCGATTAAGGGACCACTCGTAAGGCATAAGGGTTGCTCTGCTTAGCCTGTCCGCTATTACATTGGACTTCCCAGGAATGTGTATTGCCACAAGAAACCGTTGGGAAGCTACTGCCCAATGCCACACTTGCACAGCCTCTCTGCATAGGAGGTAAGACCAGGACCCCCCTTGCTTGTTGAGATACCACACTACTGACATGTTGTCTGAGTGTATCGCAATAGTTCCTAGAGGAAGATCTTCCTGAAGTGCCTGCAACGCAAGAAGCACTGCTCTCATCTCCAGGTAGTTTATATGCAAATGTATCTCGTGTTCTTGCCACGTGCCTTGGACTGTCCTGCCGAGATACTGCCCCCCCACCCCATCTGGGAGGCGTCCGTGGTCACCGTGGCAACAGGGACGGAAGGAATGAAGGGCTTTCCTCTGTTAAAATTGTTGGTGCACAACCACCAACGGAGGTCCTGCTTGCTCCTGTCTGTGATTAAGATGGGATGAGATAGTGGGAGTCTTTGGAGAGACCATTGGACAAAGAGGAGCTATTGAAGACGTCTCATGTGTAATCTCGCTAGAGGGACCAACATAATTGTTGCCGCAATGGTCCCTAGGAGTTGTAGAACCAGTCTTGCCTTCGCTTGTCTCAGGGGCATCAGCATATGTATTTGTCATTGCAATACCGGGATCCTTTATTGTGGTAAGAATGCTCGCATTTGAATGGTGTGCAGCTCTGCTCCTATAAAGGTGACGCGCTGTGAGGGCAATAAGGCAGATTTTTCCCAGTATATTGTTATGCCCATCTGGTGACATAGACTGATGGTAGCGTCCCTGGCCTGAGCTAGTTGATACCTGGTGGGGGCAGTAAGAAGCCAGTCGTCTAGGTACGGAAATACCTGGAATCCGTGACGTCTCAAGTGAGCCGTCACCACTGCCATACATTTGGTGAACACCCTGGGGGCTGTGGTGAGACCAAAGGGCAGGGCTCAAAACTGGAAGTGACTGGATCCCAGCCAGAAGCGTAGGTGACTCCTGGATGCTTTGTCCATTTTGACATGGTAATAAGCATCTTTGAGATCGATGGAGCACATCCATACTTCCTCTCTCAACAATGGGAAAATCGATTGTAGTGTGACCATATGGAACTTGGACTTGTGTACGTAATTGGTGAGTTGACTGAGATCTAGTATGGGTCTCAGGTCCCCTGTTCTTTTTGGTACCAAAAGAATCTTGAGGAAGTCCCTAATCCGATTTGGTCTGAGGGGACTGGTTGGATGGCCCCTTTTTCTAGCAGCTGAGAGACCTCTAAGGCTGCTTGATCCCTTTGACTGGGTGGAACGTCTGGGATTTTTCTTATTGGCGGGGGTACTGAAGAGAATGGGATGAGGTAACCTTCGGAAATTATCCTTAATACCCATCGGTCCTTGGTGATGCTCTCCCAGGCTTCCGGATACAAGGAAATTTGACCCCCGACTGGCTCTGGATAAGCACAGCGGGGCACACCCTCAGGAATGACAGTATGGAGAGCCACTGAAAGAGTCGCGGTCTCCGGAATTGCGGTGGCCCCCTCTGCCTCTGGGACGACGTCTCCCTGAGTAAACCCCCCCCCCTGCCTTTGGAGGGGGGGCTCACCTTGTGCGGCAGGACAAAACCTCTGTGATTTCTTGAACCCCCCCCCCCCCCCCCGCTGGGCCTTGGGATAAGGCCTAGAAGGAAGGGAAAAACAGACCCCTACAGCAGACAGGGTCCTTCCCTCTTGCTTGCACCTGGTGAGGGTGTCTTTCACTTTGGTCCCAAACAAGGAAGAACCGTCAAATGGGGCATCAGTGAAGGAAGACTTGAAGGCCTCTGCAAAGTGACAAGTGCAGCCAGGCTTGCCTTCTAAGGGCGACCCCTGAGCTCGCTGCCTTACTCGCTCCCTCGGCTGCATACGAGATGAGCCGCATGGACGAGTTAGCGATGGAGTTGAGGGTAGTAACCTTTGCGTTAACAGTCTGAGCCACTGCCTCGGGTACGTTACCCGCAAGAGTATCTCCCAATTCTTTGAGGAGATCTCTCTGGAGCCGAATTAAGTGAGATGAATAATTCAGTGACCGTAAGGTGAAGGTTGCTGAAGAAAGGGTACGCTTCCCGTACCGGTCCATGGTCCTAGACTCCTTGTTAGGAGGATGGACCGCTGAGGAAGACTCTGCAACTTCCTTCTGAGTGGCTGCCGCCACCACCATGGCATCTACCGGGACTGCTTTTGACAGAAACTCTTTTCCCTGGGGTGCGGACAGGAATTTGTTGGGATGCCTGGGCATGGACTCCACAGAATCAGGGTTTTCCCACACTCTTCGACAAATGAGGACAAGAAATTCGTCGACGGGTGGAGACACCCAGGAGGCAGAAGGTTGAGTGCCAAAAGCCTTAAGGAATACTGACTCCTCCTTGGAACGTGTTTTGGAAGGCCAGCCTCCTCTTTGTTTCAGTATCTCAAGGATATTAGAGAAAAAAACATCATCAGAGGAAGACTTGGGGGACCCTTCCGATTCCTCAAGGACAGTATCGGAGGTGAGAGACTCATCCTGGGAGTCTATGTGCTTCCTCTTGCACAATTTATTTCTAGGAGGCTCCTCAGGCACGGACTCTGGGAGACCCTCAGAAAGTTGGGGACCACTCATGGGGGTATCCTTACGGCCTGGCGCTCTACTGTCCATGGATAGGTGAGTGTCAGAGGCTCTCACTGGGGTGGTGGGGGACGGAATGACCGACCCAGGTGATGTAGCTGATGATCTTGCCAGCGCGCTCCGCATGGCCTCGAAGGCAGGTCCCCCCGAGTCCGAGGACCGACCAGCCTCCGAGGCCACGACCGGGATCCCCCGAGCCGATGCACTGAGTGGGAGACTCTGAACCAACAGCAGTCCCGAAGTATCCCCCTCGGGCCCGACCGAAGAGACCCGAGTCTCGAACCCTGTGGATGGAACAGACATGGTCGGAGCCGATGTCAGCACCGACAGACCCAATGGGGGTATCGGAGCTGGCGCAGGAACATCACTCGGAGCGGAGCATACCGGCTCCGACAACAAGGATGTGCTCGGAGGAGGAATCATCGAAACGGTCATAGGAACTGGCTCCGGAGCAGAGTGGGTCGGAGCCGAGAACAATTTGGCCAAAACCGGCGACTGCAGGAGCCTCTGCACTACCCTATCAATATCCAAATCAGAAAGCCTGTAGGATTTGGAGGAGAGGGATGGAGATTGGGATCTCTTGTCTGGTGAACCATGCCTCACACTGGGCGACCGGCTCCGAATGGGTTCAAGAATAATGGGAGCCGATTCAGTTAACACTGATACCTCCTGCGGCCCCGAGGACAGTGGAGCTGAGGAGGTAGAGTCCAAAACAGTAATCTTCTCCGGAGGCTCCGAAGTGGCAGATGGAGCCGGAAACCTTTTCTTAGACTTGGAAGTTTTAGATTTTGACTGGGTACTAGAAGCATAATCTATAGCGTCCTCAAATGATGGTTTTAGAAGTCCCTTTAATATCAATTTTTTTTTTTCTCCTGGAACACCCTAGGACTGAACGCTTAGCAAAAGCTACACGACTCCTGTAAATGGATGGCTCCGAGGCAGTAGACACACACAGAGTGTCCATCCATGATGGACATTTTATATCCACATTTGGAACATTTCTTAAAGCCAGAAGGCTTATGCTCCTTCTGATCCTTGGACATTTTATAATTAACGCTGGTGAAACACCTAGATGTAACTTACAAAAAGGGCGGGAAAAAAACACACAATTTAGAACACCAGAAAAAAAACGTACTAAGCACACTCTGAGAACCTCTAACTGAAACTGTTCACACACAATTTAGACACACCAGAAAAACAGTAATGTACACACACTAAGAACCTCTAACTGAAACGGTTCTTTAGGGATAACACAGGAAAAAAACACAATGACCAAACGTTTATCCAGCGACAGAGGGGTGGACTAGGTCCTCTAACTAAAATGGGCCTAGTCCGCTGGAACAGTCAGGGATACCACAAAACAACTAACACACTCAAGCATTGAAATCACACACACAATTTAGTGATCGGCAACAAGAATAGCTATTAAAACAGCTTTTGGGTCTGAACTAACAACTTTCTCAAAGAGAAATAGCAAAGAAGAAGGTACTTAGCCACAGCCAAGCGAGACCACGTACGAGCTACACAAGCGGCAAACGAGATCTGGGGATATGGAGCAGTGCACCATGGGATACCCTCTTAGCCCAGCCAATGAGAGACTTTGAGCTAGTAAAAATCGGCAGAGTCAGAGCCAATATTCGGCTCCGAACCCTCTAGTAAGAATGTAGGCGAGACAGGACTACATAACATCTAAATATTAAATCTAGAGAAACCACAGTAATAAGCAATGGTCTTTTAATGCATTTTAAACAGGAAGACCAAATATGGAGCATGTAAAAGCAGTGAAAATGAAACTAATATACATGTATTTCTCTCTCTATACAGTGTACAAGATGAATGCAATGTGGATAAGTTGAATGTAAATGTGTAACAGTAGCAAAATGTCCAGCTTGCACAAAAAAGCCAGTTTCAAGCAGCACTAACTGGAAATGACTACATAATAAACAGCTGCAAACTACACATGCATTTCAGTCACATTTTCCATAACAAAGAAGAAATTTTAACTAAATGAAATGGAGTATAGAAGGCTCACAAATCATAATCTGCTATCCATGTGTATTTCACCATCTGTGTAGACATTTTTGCATTCTACCAGTAAAAACAGTTTTCATTCTCAATATTAAGACAGAGATCCACTTTAAATGAATACTGAAGTGTTACTCATGTCTGTCTTAACACCCAGTATAATCTTAGCTATTTTCAAAAGTTTCAGTGCAATTACACAAGAATAAATGTAAGGCAAAGCTTCTGCCACAAAAGCAGCATTAAACCCTGCTGCACTTAGCAAGTGTAACATTTAGTGTCCTGTTAAAATAATACCTGTTCCTGTTACCTACAGGGTCACAGGTGTTTACTAGGCTAACGACCACAAGGGCCCTTTTAAGCTTAGCCATGCATCCCAAATCTCTGACAAGTTTTGATACCCTTCATAAGTATATGCATGGACCTGGGAGATGAAAAATGTACAGGTTACCCGTGTCCATTAAAGACACAGGTGCCACACCAGGGATGAAATTCCAGTTTCCAATCCAACTGTCCAAGTTGCACTTGGGTTAGGGAGGAACTCTGCTTCACATGGATGGGGAGCCTGCCCACAGACGGGGTAGTCTATGGGATACATCTCTCCAGCAGGTCCTATTTATATCACAGGCAAGGTTTAAGTTCTAGAATGGATAATTCTGGTGCTGTCTGTTTTGTGGACATGCAGGAGGTCCATCAGAGTTTGGTCTGACAATGCCCTGTATGCCAGGTATAGATCTCCTCTCAAAAGCCTGTAGGAGACAGAATACAGGTTCGGAGCCTTGAGGTGGTCTGCAGAGGACAAATGACTTATGTCCTGTAGTCGTTTAGTGAGGAACCTCTTTGGACGTTCCAACTGTTGGACATGTCTGGTTAGGTACATACCAAAGGGGGCATTCTACTCAATGAAAGGTCTGATGAATACCAAATTCAGTGGAACAATGACTTCCTTGGACTTAGATGCCAAACCTTTGTTTATAAATTGTGCAACACAGGATGATTTCCTCACCACTGTAGACACACGATGGTCAAAGGCTAGATTACTATCTGCGTGCGTCCCTAAGTCACTGACTACTGGGTCAACTCTAAGAGATGTGTTGTCAATATGATAGTTACCAGAGATGGATGACTTCCCAAAGGATACTATTATGCATTTCTTGGCATTTAGTTTTTGTCCAGACACCAGTTGTTTGTCTGTGTCAGCCCCTCCTGGAGAACACTTGTGTCAGTGTGAGATTCAATGACACCTCCTAATTTACAATTTGCAAATTTAGTCAGCCAGAGACCACTGACATTGGCCATGACTTCTGAGAAGTAAATGCTAAAAAGGAGCAGTCCAAGGACTGATTCCTGAGGGACTCCACTTGTGGCTGGCCTCTTTGTAGAGATGGACTCCCAATTCTAACTTCCTGGGTCCTGTCTGTGAGCCAGGTGGCTATCCACCGGGTGACATACAGGTTTGTATCTAATAATTTCCTGCATAACAACCTTTCCATGTACTTATGTAAGGGAGTTGTTGAACAAGGAAAAAAAATGAGTTATGTTCTTACCATAACGTTCTATGTTTGTTGTCCTTTATCTCGCCGTCCTTTCTGGTTGTGCTCGGAGCCAATCTCGACTCCGACTCAGTCACTTCTAAAGCTCGAAGAGTCCTTACTGCCTCGAGGCTGACCCCTTATCCCAGCATGCATAGCGGTAGCTAGCCAGCTCTCATTTGTGAGAATTAACCACTAAACAGAAAAATTATGAATTACCCAGTAAAGGAGGTAACTAAACAATACTGCTTCCTTGTACCGAAAAACAACAGAACAATAATAGTGACAAGGACTATACCAAAGGCTGAAAGCAAAGGAACTCGGCCAAATCAGCCAAAAGAAAGGGAAAATTTCTCTCAATCGTCCAGGATGGCGGGAAGGAGGGAGGGACGCAAGAAGGAAGGCAAGATAAAGGACAACAAACATGGAACATTATGGTTAAAAGCATAACTTTCTTTATGTTATGTTGTCCATCTCGCCTTCATTCTTTCTGGTTGGGACAACTTCCCCAGGACCTAAATCCTGGGTGGCTCACTGGAAGAGCGACTTCAGAACCGTGGAACCAAAGGATGCCCTGTTCCGAGAGGCCATGTCCACTTTGTAATGAAGGCATGGGGAGCAGCCCATGTTGCTGCCGCACAAACAGTATCTAAAGGAAGCTTAGCTTGAAAGGCTATGGAGGTAGCAAAGGACCCAGTAGAATATCCCCTTACCTTTCCCGGGACTGACACATTCTGAGAATCATAAGCATAAGTAATAGTATTGGACAGCCATTTTGAAAAAGTCACTTTGGAAACTGGTGAGCCTTGCTTACTCTGAGAGAAGGATACAAACAGCTGATCTGATTTTCTGATGTCCTTCGTTCTTTGAAGATAAAATCTTAATTGTCTGTGGACATCCAATTGATGTAATTTATACTCTGCCTTGTTGCCATAATTTGGAAAGAAAACAGTAAGTTCAACTGATTGATTCAAATTATACCCTGAACAGACTTCTGGTAAAAAGGAAGGATTAGTTCTAAGAGATACTCTATCCTTGTGAAAGATCATATAATGCGGGTGGATGGAAAGTGCCTGTAACTCTGAAACCCACCTAGCTGAGGTAACAGCAATCAGGAAGAGGGTCTGCCACGAAAAGAACTTTAGAGGACAAGAAGCGGCTGGTTCAAATGGAGGAAGGATCAAAGCAGCTAGTAATAAATTTAAACCCCAAGGATGGATAGGTTCTCGGATAGGAGGCCTTAATAGGGTAGCACCTTTCAAAAAGGCCTTACATAGTTTATGGGACATAACGTTAGAACCTAGAAGGCCCACATGAAAGTTAGAAACAGCAGCCAGTTGAACATGAATTGTAGCAGCCGCTGCTCCTTTTTCAAAGGTTTCTGCCAGGAAGTCCACGATTTTTGCAAATGGAGCTGTAAAGGGATCAATGTAATTTTTGCTCGGCCCAGAAGGAAAACCTCTTCCATTTACTAGCGTAAAGTTTCCTAGTAGCTGGTTAATGAGAATAGAATAAAATATGTTGAACCATAGATGAGATATCAGGGAGCCTGGCTAGGATCGGAAATAGAGAAACCAAGCTGCCAGCTTGAGAGTTTGAATGGAAGGATAAAGAGCACCCGTCTGATGTGTCAGGAGATCCGGAACCGGGTCCAGAATCCAAGGCTCTTCTTTCAGGTAACGCCAAAGGAATGGGAACCATATCTGATGAGGCCATATGGGGCAATAAGGATCAGCTTGCGACTCATCAGCTTTGTGTTCTGAAGAACTTTTGGAATTAAAGGACAAGGGGGAAAAGTGTAAAGAATCCCAGGAGGCCAATAGTGGACCAGTGCATCTCTATTTGACTATCCCGGTGGGGGAACTAGGCCAACGCAGCTGCTGCTATTGTTGTTTAGGTGAGAAGCAAAAAGATCACAGCATGGCTGGCCCCATCTGTGGAAGATCATATCCGCCACATCTTGTTTCAGAGACCACTCGTGGGGCATGAGAACGGCCCTGCTGAGCTTGTCTGCTATCACTTTGGGCTTCCCCTGAATGTGCGCCACAACCAGAAAACGCTGAGAACAGACCACCCATTGATATACTTGAAGGGCCTCCCGACATAAAGGGCAAGATTTGGTTCCACCCTATTTGTTGATGTATCGCACTACTGACATGTTGTCCGTCTAAATTGATATATAGCCTAAAGGGAGAGAGTTGTGAAGTGCTTGCAACCCTAATAACACTGCTCTCATCTCCAAGACATTGACGTGCAAATGGTACTCGTGAGGTTGCCAAGTTCCTTGGACTGTCTGTCCCAGATAATGCCCCCCCACCCTATCTGGGAAGCATCTTTGGTAACTGTGGCTACCGGATGAGGGGCTAGAGTGACTAGGGGGAAGTGGAGCCACCAATGTAGATCTTTCTTGCAGACATCTGTGATTAAGATGATGTGCAACATTGGTAAGTTCTGATAAGACCACTGAGTGAGGAGGAGCCATTGCAGAATCCAGGCTAATGGAACTAGAGTAACGTCAGCCGCCATCAAACCCAAGACCTTTAGGACTAACTGAGCCTCAACCTTTGACTTTGACAAGAGGAGAGAGACCTGACCTCGAATGGCAAGCACCCTTTCTTGTGGGAGCTTGGCTATCAGGTTTCTTGTATTTAGTTGAGCACCTATGAAAGTAATACACTGAGAGGCAACAAGGCAGATTTTTCGTAATTTGTGATTCCTAGGCATGTACAAGTGTGAATCGTGTGGTTCCTGGCCCTTAAGAGATGATGCTCGGTGATGGCAGTGAGGAGCCAGTTGTCAAGGTAAGGAAACACCTGGAATCTCAAAAGTCTCAGTTGAGCCGTCACTCCTGCCATGCATTTGGTGAACACCCTGGCGGGTGTGGTGAGATCAAAAAGCACAGCTCTGAATTGGTAACGACTGGCTCCTAGATGGAAACGTAAATGTCTCCTGGACCGCCTGTCATTTTAATATGGAAGTACACATCCTGGAGATCGATAGAGCACATCTAATCGTCCTGACCCAAAAAGGGTAGAATGGACTGCAGTGTCATCATTCAGCACATGGTCTTCTTTACTGACCTGTTTAACTTGCTGAGATCCAAGATAGGTCTCCAGTCCCCTGTCTTCATTGGAACTAAAAAGAACCTTGAATAAGTTCTGGATTCTATCTGGTCTGCGGGGACTTCCTAAATGGCTCTTTTTTGCAGCAAATATTTTACTTCTACGGCTGCTTGATCCTGAAGATTGGGTGGAACATCTGGGATTGATGATTTTTGACTTCTTGGGGGTGTTTGGGAGAAGAGAATTTTGTAACCCCTGGACACTATGCACCGTACCCAACCCGTCTTCTGTTACATCTTGCCAGGCTCTTGGGTACAGCGATATTCTGCCCCCGACTGCCTCCAGAAGTGGGCAGCCAGGCAATCCTTCAGGGGTTCTGAAAGGGCCTGGCAGAGAATGTATCCCTGTCACCCTGTTGTGGACCCCCCCCCCCCCTGCAGCGAGGTCGGCGTCTCCCGTTATTTCCCCCTCTGCCTCAGGGGGGATTATCTCCACGAGTGTCAGGTGAAGCTCCCTGGGAATTACGGAACCACATTTTGCCACTCTTTTGGCTTTTGGCATAAGGCCGGGATGGAGTGAAAAAATGGACACCTATGCCAGAGAGAGTTTTGCCATCTCATACACTCCTAGTAAGAATGTCTCAAACTTGCGGCCGAACAAGACCGAGCCGTCAAAGGGGGCGTTTGTAAAGGAAGACTTGAAGGGCTCCGCAAATTGACAAAGGTGCATCCAGGAATGTCTGCGAAGAGCCACTCCTGTGTCTGCAGCCCTACTTGCTCCATCTGCTCCATAAGAAATCAAGCGTATGGAGGAGTTAACAATGGAGGTTAGGGTCGCTAGCTGGTTAGCCGACTTGGAAGCCGCTCCCTCAGCTGAAGGATCCTGGAGGGTATCTCCAAGCTCTTTAACGAGATCCCTCTGAAGTCTTGTGAAATGTGTCAAACAGTTCAGCGACCGAAGAGTAAAGGCCAGTTAAGAGAAAACACGCTTCCCATATCAATCCATGGCATTCCTTGTTTGGCAGATGGATAGAAGAGGAAGTCTCCGCGAGTTCCTGCTTGGTGGCTGCTGCCACCAACATAGCATCAACTGGCATGCCTTTGGAGAGAAAGGTCTTGTCCTCTGATGCGGTCATTAATTTGTTTGGCCTTCTTGGAACGGGCTCCATGGTCTCTGGAGCACTCCACGCCTTTTGACTCAATACAGACAAAAGTGGGTCGAAAGGCGGTGACACCCAGGAGTTGGAAGGTCAGGAACCAAATGCGTCCAGGTACATGGACTCGTCCTCAGAAGGGGCAAGAAAAGTAGAGTTGTGTGCACTTACCATAAATGTAGATGTTCGAGTGTAATCACTGTTGTAGTCATTACATTTGGGTTATCTGCTTGCAGGTAGCCCTCAGACGGCCTGATTAACAATGTCTTGGGTCCTGCGTTGGTTGCTGTCCCTTCTTTCATGACGTCAGGGGTATAAAACATGCAGCCGACGCCATTACATCAGTTTTTCTTGCTCCAGATGTCAGGTGCCCCCTTAATGGGGAGCAATTAAACATAAAGTACAATGATATACATCCAACAAAAAAGCAAATACACCAAAAAGGCTTTTAAGCATAGTAAAGGAAAGTAGAGGTATAGCCAAAAAAAGTTAGGGGCTGGAGGGAGGGTAAGCAGGACTGCAACAGGCAGATAAACCAAATGTGATGACTGCAACAGTGAAACACGAAGAACATCTTCTGTTACTTATGTATACTACATCCAAGATCATAATCTTATATAGATTATATATTATTAAACTTGGCATCTTATATAGGGCCAAACCATACTTATAAAGAAGTTGTACCTTAAAACACGAAGAAAATGTGAAGTGCGGCTAACCGCAACCAGTCCAGAGTCAGTAGATGCTTGGGAGAGATATCCAGCGGATCCTGAACAGCAGATGATTTTGGCATAGGCTTCTTCTTCACTGATGGCTGTCCCTTGGAGCGGGAAGTTTCCTCCAGTGTGTTTTTCAATGAGGGAAGACACATGCTTAGCACTGAGTGAATGAAATACTGTGACTGCTGTGTATTTACTGGCCTATTTTTAAAAAGTACACACATATTAAGCTTCTTGCGAAAAACACACTGGAGGAAACTTCCCGCTCCAAGGGACAGCCATCAGTGAAGAAGAAGCCCAAGAAGCCTATGCCAAAATCATCTGCTGTTCAGGATCCGCTGGATATCTCTCCCAAGCATCTACTGACTCTGGACTGGTTGCGGTTAGCCGCACTTCACAAACCATACTTATCCCAAAGTGCCAGGTTTGCCACTGCCCATTCTCACCTGCTTTCTTTACTCATTTACAGATCTCACATACTCACCAACCTTCGCAAATTGGACCTATAAAAACTAGAATCGTGCTATCACAAATTTGCAAAGTTTGCCTTGAATATGCCACACAGGACTCACCACTGTTCTGTGCTCTCTCAATTAAAATGGCTTGAACTCCCTAACCTTCTAGCTCTCAACCAACTATCGATGGTCAACAAAATAATACACTTACCCACTAACAGTCCTTCCCTCTGCAATCTCATCCAACCAAGTCTCAACCCCAGGACCCTCAGATCCTCCAACAAATTTACACTAAAGGTCACCCAATCTCGAAACTATCACAGAGACTGTCTCTATTCTAATAAAATCACCAAACTAAGGAATAGTCTCCCACCCACAATTACTAAAAACCCACACAACCTTGAGTTCAGACAACTACTAATTAATTACCTACCTAATCATTGGCTCTGCTCCTGCCTTACCCCCAAGCTAAACCACCGATCCTCACTCGCTCCACTGCCTTCCCATACCAGAATGTCACAACACTACCACTAATACAATTTCTCCCAGTTCCCCTTCTACCCAAATAATTCTTTTGTATTAACCTCTCCTTGTGACCATCCCAACACTCTTAGGCTGATTTCTCAACTTTCTAGTCAAACAATCCTTTATTGTGTAACACCTTATTTTTGCCTAGACTGACTTATGTTATTGCAAGTAAGAAATGTATTTAATGTCCTTGAATTTCTGTATACGAATTAATGCTGTGTTACTCAAAGAATATATTCTACTGTATATTGTACATATTTGTATTGTTTTTTGGATCTTTCCTCGCTGGGCCTCTGCTGAAAACGGGCTCCTAGCCCAGTCGGACTTTCCCGGTTAACAAATTTAATAAATAAATAAACAAATAAATAAACAAAATGTCATGCAGAAAGGGGAACAGTAGGACTGCTAAACAAAGAATTGCTCCCCAATCCATGACAGTAGTCAAATAAACAGAACCTGCTGACTCTGTATGTGTGATCACTTGGACATGTAACAGAAAAGTACAACTGTGTACACTTACCATAAATGTAGATGTTAGAGTGTATTAACTGTTGCAGTCATTACATTTGGGTTATCTGCCAGCAGGTAGCCCTCAGCCGGCCTGAATACCAGAGTATTCGGATTTTTGCGTTGGATGTTGTCGCTTCTTCCATGATGTCAGGGGTATAAAACATGCAGCAGATGACATTACACCAGTTTTTCTTGCCCCAGATGTCAGGTGCCCCCACAATAGGAAGCAATTATATGGTATGGAACACCCCCAGCAAAAAGCAAATATACAAGATATAATATATGCTTTTGTGTTTTTAAAAAGAGAGAAAAAGAGATAACTTCATTTAACTTTACTGCATATTAAATTTCTCAAACAAAAAAAATTATTTAAAAAGAAAAGATATAATATATGCCAAAACAAGGAGGAAAAGTAAAAGTCAAGAGAAGTCAGGGGGCTGGAGGGAGGGTAACAAGGACTGCAACGGTGAATACACTTGAACATCTACATTTATGGCAAGTGTACACAACTGTACTATGTTCTTCATGTTTCACTGTTGCAGTCATTACATTTGGGTAGATTCCCAAAGCTATGGTTGGGAGGAGGAATTTAGATAGCATTACGACCAGCTATAAGGCCCTGCAAGACTGCAGTGGCAAAGCCAGCTCTAGATTTAGAGAAAACTGACAAATGATAATGCTTGGTGAAAGCATGCACAGAACTCCAGGTAGCAGTTTCTAGGACGTCCCTGGTAGGGACGCCTCTGAGAAAGGCTGTACAGGTAGATGCAGCCTGGTGGAGTGAGGTTTGATCCCCTGGGGGATAGGTTTTTCTATGGTGCTTATAGCAGAAATGAATGCAATGGCCTATCCATTTAGAAATGGTTTGCTCTGAAATGGCCTTCCTCTCTGCCCTTGCAGCAAATACAACCAGCAGTTGTTCAGATTTCCTTTGTGGTTTAGTCTTGGCCAAGTAGAATCTAAGTTGACTATGCACATCTAAGGAATGCAGTATCCGTTCCCCTATGTTCTGTGGATTGGGAAAAAAGGTTGGCAAATGAACAGACTGATTAAGAGCCACACTGGATACCACCTTGGGCATGAAGGATGGATTTGTTCTGAGGGGACACCCTGTCCGCATGAAAGATGATGAAAGGCTCCACTGCCATAAGGGCCTGTAATTCAGATACCCTTCTAGCTGAAGTGATTGCTAAAAGGAAAGTTGTTTTCCAAGAAAGAAATTTTAAATCTGCAGTAGCAGCTGGCTGGAAAGGAAGTAGAGTGAGTTCCTCCAAAACAAAGTTAAGGTCCCAGGCTGGGGTTGGAGCTCTCCCGGGTGGTCTCAAATTTCTGGCCCCTCTGAGGAACTGCTTGAGCAGTGGATGAGAGAAGAGGGGAGGTTCTGCGCTACAATGGGCTGAAATGGCTGAGGCGTGGATTTTAATGGAGGAAAAAGACAGGCCCTTGTGAAGCATCTCCGTTAAGTACTGTAAAATCTGAGGTAAATTGGGCGCTACTGTGCTCATCCCTTGAGATTGGTTCCAGGCACAGAATCTTTTCCATTTTCCAGCATAAGATTTTCTAGTACTAGGCCTCCTTGCCTCTAAAATGATATCCATCACAGGTTTACTGAGGGATGGTAGAGGAGAGGTTATGTAATTGGCCAGGCTGCAAGGTTCAGTGTTAGAAGCTGAGGGTGAGACAACAGGGAAGGAGTCTGAGGCAGGTGCCATGGGGATAACCATGACACACTGCACAGGACGGGGGTACCAGTGTTGGCATGGCCAGTCTGGAGCAATCAAAATCATCCTTGGTTTGTCCTGTTTCATTTTTAGTAGTACTTTGGAAAGCAGAGCCAAAGGTTGGAAAGGCATAAACTGATAGGCATTTCCAGCTGAAGGACAGAGCATCCACTTTCCAGGCTTGCTTGTGGGGAGTCCTTGTGCAAAATTTGTCCAATTGGTAGTTCTGGGGAGAGGCAAATAGGTCTATATCTGGGCTCCCTGTTTGCTTGTCAACATTCTGAAAATCCTTGGTTCCAGTTTCCACTCGTGTGGGTCCATGAGGTTTCTGCTTAGCCCATCTGTCAGTGTATTTAACTTTTCTGGCAGGAATTGAGCTTGTAGGTGCACCTGGTAGCTCAAGGCTGTGTTCCACAATACCATGGCTAGTCTGCAGAGGGGGTAAGAATGTGTACACCCCTGCTTGTTTATGTACCACATAACAGTAGTGTTGTCTGTCTTTACCATAAGTTGTCCTGGAAGAATGTGGTATTTGAAGGCTGTTAAAGCATTCTGTACAGCTAACATGTCTTTTTGATTGATATACAGGTGCATTTGACTTGGGTTCCATTTGCCCTGAATGCACTTCCCTGCCAGGTGAGCCCCCCGTGCATAGTCTGATGCGTCTGTTGTTAGGGTTTGGGCTGGGGGGGGTGTTAAAGGTAGTCCCTTGTTTTGGTGGCAGGCCTCTGCCTACCAAAGGAATTCTAGGCGTAGGCAAGGTATGATAGCAATCATTGCTTCTAGATCCTGAGAATGTTGACACCACAGGCTTTTTAGATACCACTGTAGTTTCCTCATATGCAGTCTTGCATATGGAATTAGAAGAATGCAGGAGGCCATGAACCCCAAGGCTTGCAGTATTTGTCTTGCAGATAGCAAGGTTTTTGTGGCCAATTGTTTTAAGTAGGTTGTCAAACGAATTTGTTTCTCGGGCGTGAGGTAAGGCATCTGGGAAGTTGTATTCAAGCTTGCTCCCAGGAATATAATTTGTTGACAGGGTACCAGGTGTAATTTCTTTTCGTTTATGGTGTACCCCAGACAAGTTAGAACCCTTTGTACAAAGGCCAGATAATTCAAAAAGTATGTCCTGGCTGTCTGCCTGAATTAGACAATCGTCCAGGAATGGGTATATTTGAATATTTCTTTGCCTGCAAAATGCAATAACTGGAGTTAGGCACTTTGTGAATACCCTGGGTGCATTAGATAAGCCAAAGGGCAGTGCAGAGAACTGAGAGTGCGTGTAGCCTGCTTTGAAGAGTAGGTATCTTCTGCAAGATTCCCTGATTGGAATTTGCAGATATGCTTCTTTTAAATCTAGTGTTGCCAACCAGGCATCTTTGCCTAGCATAGGAAGTAATTGGTGAAGAGTCAGCATCTTGAATTCTGGAATCTCCAAAAAGGTGTTTAGAGTAGACAGGTCCAGGATAGGACACCAGGAATTGTCTTTTCTGTGTACCAGGAAAAGTTATGAGTAGAAACCTTGTCCCTTTTCCTCTTCCGGTACCAGCTGAATAGCCCCCATACTTGAGAGAAAGTACTTGTTTTTGGGACTCTGCCCACTGATTTGGGGGTAGGTCCGGCCACCCGCTTGGTGTTGGCAACGTGTGGAAGTAAAATCTGTATCCCTGGGACACTATATTTAAAACCCATTTGTCCTGTGTAATGGGCTCCCAGTTCTTTGCATGAAGAGCAATCTTTCCCCCCAAAAGGGCAGTCAGTTGATAAGTCCTTGGAAATTTTAAACGGAAGTCATTGAGACAGTTTACCATAGAGGGGAGTCTTATTACTCCCAGATTTGGAAGTGGAGGCCCCCCCACTGCTTAGTCCTGTGTGTCCCCTGAGACCTGGGGCTTTTGCTGTGTCTGGGTTTGGCTTGAAAAGACCTGGAAGGGGCTGGAAAGGACCAATTCTTAGAGGGCCAGTGCCTACTAAATCTAGGAGGCTGAACTTGTAAGAAATCGTTAACAGTTTGCATAGATTTAGCTTTATCTTCCATCTTTTTAAGAACTTCCTCAGCCTTGTTGCCAAACAGGTGGTCCTGATTTAAGGGAGCATCCAACAATTTAGGTTTAACATTATCAGGTAAGGATTGCTCCTTTAGCCAAGCATGCCTTCTGAGCACAGACCCAGTACCAGCAGCCCTGCAAGAGGCCTCTAATGAATCAAAACCACATTGCAAAGTATGTTTTCCAACTTGTTCAGCAGAATGCATTAAATCCTGTAATTCTTTATTTTCCACACAGTCAGGAATCAACATCATTTTCTGTTTAAGCACTCCAATAACATGTTGCTGATGCTTCAACATATGAAACTGGCAGTTTAAAGCCCTAATGGCCAAGGTTGCAGAAGTGTAAACCTTCTTACCCTATCAATCCAGTGCCTGGGAGTCTCTATCAGAAGGGGTAGGATTTTTAGCAGTAGAAGCCTTAATGCCCTTGGGCCCCTGTGAAATAGTCTCTGGATCCACAATAGGATTTTTAAAAAGGAACGTGTGTGACTCAGGGACCCTGTATTATCTGTCAGGTTTTCTGGGAGCAGAAGGCAAGGAATCAGGGGCCAAACTAGATTCCGAAAAAGCATCATCAACAATGTCTAGTACAGGAGGAATATCTAAAGGCCTATGCTGAGGTGCGAGTAAGAAATTTTTAAGCCTCTTGTTTGAAATAGAAAAATCCTGGCTTTCCCAGTGGAAATGCTCCCTTAGAGTATGCAAGGTTTCCCCAAAAGAAAAATCATTCGGAGGGGAAGCAGAGGGAATGGAGTCCTCTGCATCAGAATCCTCTAAAGTAGATAAGGGCAAATCCAGATCATCAAAAGAATCAGAAAAAACAGAATCTTGGTCAGAAGATTCATAAACAACTTAAGTCCTAGGCCTCTTAGAAAGGGGGGGGGGGTTGCCTACCCCTGATTAGAGTTATTAAATCTTCAGCCATTCTTATCATTTGTTTTTTAGGCATAGAGGCCTGAGCATGTGGCCTGGGCATCGTTTTTTAGACATGGTTCGAGATTTAGGCCCAAGTGAAGAAGGAGGCTTCGGTTTAATATGCAAGTCCATAGGCCTGAATACACCCTCAAAAGCCAGTGCCTGCACAGCAGCTCCAGACCCATCCAAAGTAGAGACATCTGCGGGTTCCATAGCTGAAGCATCTCCAAATGAGTCTCAGTAGAGGCCTGTGAATCAGAAGTAGTGGGTATCAGGGGCTGCGAAAGCACCTCACTGAGTACCGGCGAACTGGCGACTGGCTTAGGAGTAGCGTCGTCATCAGTTTTGGACCTTGGCGGCCTGTCTCTGTCTTTATCTTTGCATTTTATCGGAATCCCAGTAGTCTGATGGCTAACCAACGACATTTCTGGATAATTAAACCAAGAACCGAAATATTTAGAGGCGAAAATATACGGACGACAGACAGTGCACTGATAAAATAAAGCACAAAACCGACGGCAAGGTATGTCGTGATCAGGGCCTAGGCAAAGAATACAGTACGGATGAAAATCTTTATGAGGGGCAAGGTATGTCGTGATCAGGGCCTAGGCAAAGAATACAGTACAGATGAAAATCTTTATGAGGTATTTGCTTTCCACTAGTAATGCAATTAATGTTTACTGACATCGGTAAGGAGCAAGAAAAAGTTTCCCCAACGGGGTCCTTAGCTTTAGTTGAAGACTTTGGTTCTGAAACTCGAAAACGAAAATTTCAGGAGTTGGCCGACCGGCACTTGCGAACTGCTTCTGCTTTGGGTACCGCATGGCAAGAAAGATTGATATAATGCCATCGGCTGCATGTTTTATACCCCTGAAGACCTGACGTCATGGAAGAAGGGACAGCAACTGACGCAGGACCCAAGACTTTGTTAATCAGGCCGACTGAGGGCTACCTGCAAGCAGATAACCCAAATGTAATGACTGCAACAGTGAAACACGAAGAACATCTTCCAGTTTCCTCTCTGCCTAAGGATTTCCACAATGTCTGAGAATGAAACATCTTCAGAGGATGACCATGGGGACCCTTCAGAGTCATCCAAGTCCGTGTGAGATATGACAGACTCAGGGGAGTCCACGTTTCCTATTACATTTTTTCTTCCTGGGAACCTCTTCTGAGGCATGCTCAGGAGAGTTCTCGGAAGAGGAGGGGTCACCCTGTGGGGCATCGGTTCCAGACGCTTGGGACGGAGAGAAGGATCCGAAGCAGACACCGGTATTGAAGGGGATGGAACCAATGGAGCCCAGGGTAAGGCTGTCTCGGTGCACAGCGAACTCATCACCTCGAAGGCGCCGTGATCCGGAACGGAGGGAGGCTCCAGCTCCGAAGAGACTGGAGACCTACTCCACACCAAAGACGATGGCTCCGAGGCAGAGAGCGGGGTTGGACAAGGGTCCGATGTTACTTCCCCCCTCTGAGCCGACGAGGGAGTCTCGGCACCCAAACCCTCGACGGAGCGCACTGTCGAGAAGGTCGGAGTGAATGTCGGAACAGACAAGGCAAGGGTTGTCAGAACAGACAGTTTCACCATTACTACTTCCATGCACTCCGGCTTCGAAAGTACAGTTTTGTACCTATCATAAATGTAGATGTTCGAAGATCCACATTGCTGCAGTCATAACCTGTGGGTAGTCCGCTGTCCTCGGTCGGCCCGAATACCAAAGTGTTAGGCTGGCGTCGGTCATGGTCGCTTAGATCTGACGTCAGTACGCCATGGTATTAAAGCGCATGACCGACGTCATATCCTCAGTCTTTCTTGCCCCAGATGTCAGAAGGCCCTAAAAAGAAAGGCCATAGCCAAAAACAGAAAAACCTCCAAAACCCATGTACAAACAATATTTACAACCCAAACCATACAACCACTCCAAACTACAGAGGGAAGGAGGGAGGGAATTGGACTGCAGCAATGTGGATCTTGAACATCTACATTTATGGTAGGTACAAAACTGTACTATGTTCTTCATCTCACATTGCTGCAGTCATAACCTGTGGGTAGAATCCCAAAGCAAAGGTAAAGGGAGGTTGGCAAAATCATAAAGCATTGGGAGCTGCTAACATGCCCTGTAAGACTGCAGTGGCAAACCCAGCCCTAGATTTGGAATAAAGTAGGAGATGGTAATGTTTAGAAAAAGTGTGCACTGAACTCCAAGTAGCTGCTTCCAAAATATCTTTAGTAGCTACACCCCTTAAAAAAGCAGTAGAAGTGGCAGTAGCCCTAGTGGAATGAGGTCTGATTCCAGCGGAATCTCCTTACCATGATGAGAATAACACAAAGCAATACAATGGCCAATCCACTTAGAAATAGTTTGTTTTGAAACAGGTTTCCCCTGAGAGCCCAAAGCAAAAGAAACAAATAACTGTTGAGACTGTCTGAACCCTTTAGTCTTGCTCAAATAATAACGCAACTGCCTGTGAATATCCAAAGTGTGCAAAATTTTCTCCCCTTTATTTTGGGGATCAGCATAAAAAGTAGGCAAATGAATAGATTGGTTCAAGGCCACATTTGAAACCACTTTAGGCATAAAAGTAGGGTTAGTACGCAGAGATACCCTATCCTTATGAAAAATCATGAAGGGTTCAACTGCCATTAGAGCCTGTAATTCAGATACCCTTCTAGCAGACGTAATGGCCAACAAAAAAGCAGTCTTCCAAGACAAAAACTTCAACTCAGATGTAGCTGCAGGTTCAAAAGGAGGTAAAGTAAGTTTTTCCAACACAAAATTGAGATCCCAGGAAGGAGTAGGAGCTCTACGCGGGGGTCTTATGTTATTTGCCCCTCTAAGGAATTGCTTAAACAAAGGATGAGAGAATAATGGTGGGTCACAGTCATAGTGAGCAGAAATGGCTGCAGCATGAACTTTTACAGAGGAGAAAGACAAACCCTTGTCTAATAATTCTGCAAGATATTGAAGTGAAACACTCAAATTAGGCCTGGAAACATCAAAGCTCTTTGCTTTGCTCCAAATAAAAAATCTCCTCCATTTATCAGCATAAACTTTCCTTGTACTAGGCCTTCTGGCCTCCAAAATGACATTCAAAACTTGTTGAGGAAGCTGCGACCCTCCAGATTCTAGAACAGAATATGCCAGGCTGTCAGATGCAGGGACTGTATCCTGACATTGAGGAAATGATTGCCTGCCTGAGACAAAAGGTGTGGAATTGAAGGCAAAGGCCAAGGAGGCTCCCGTACTAAACTCCTCAGCAGAGGGTACCAGTGCTGCCGAGGCCAATCTGGAGCTATTAGAATCATGGAGGGCTTGTCCTGTCTGACCTTCAAGAGCACCTTGGAAAGGAGAGGCAGAGGAGGAAAGGCATAGACGTGAAGATTGCTCCAACTGAATGATAGAGCATCCACTTTCCAAGCTGTTGGATGAAACATCTTTGTGCAAAACTTTGGCAACTGGAAATTTAGTGGAGAAGCGAACAGATCTATGTCTGGAGTCCCCCATATCACTGTCAACTGTCGAAATACCTGAGGATCCAACTTCCACTCGTGGGGATCCACCATCTGTCTGCTCAAAACATCTGCTAAGGAGTTCTGTGCTCCTGGCAGAAACCTTGCCCGAAGAGTGAGGTGCAAACTGAGAGCAGTCTCCCACAAAATCATAGCTTGTCTGCAAAGAGGGTACGAATGGGTTCCCCTTGCTTGTTGATGTACCACATGACAGTTGTGTTGTCTGTTTGAATCAACACTTGTCCTGGGTGAAGTAGATCCTTGAAAGCCATCAATGCAAATTGGACTGCTAACATCTCCTTCAAGTTGATATGTAAATGTTGAAGTCTGGCAGGCCACGTGTCTTGAACCCATTTTCCATTGAGGTGTGCTCCCCAAGCCTTGTCTGAGGCATCTGTCATTAAGATCTGACTCCTCTGGTCGGGTCACAGAGAGTCCCTTGTTTAGGTGACATTCCTGAGCCCACCACAAAAATTCCTTTTGAATGCAAGGTATTATCTGAATGACAGTGTCCAGATCGTGGCAGTGTTAGCCCATACACTTTTGAGATACCATTGTAGCTTCCTCATATGCAGTTTGGCATTGGGAAGCACCAGAATACAAGATGCCATGAACCCCAAGGCTTGAAGGACTGTCCTTGCAGTCAGCCTGGACCGTAGAGACAATTGTTGGAAGTAAAGTGTAAGATTTCTTTGCTTGTCCGGGGTCAAAAAAGCCATCTGGGAGGCTGTATTCAGTCTCACACCCAGAAAGCACATGTCCTGAGAGGGTACTAGACTGGACTTTGTTTCGTTCACAGAATACCCTAGGCACCTTAACACTGCCATAACATACTGTAGATGGTGAAGTAGCTTGTTTTGTCTTGAGCAAGAATCAGGCAATCGTCCAAATAAGGATAAATTTGTATTCCTCTTAACCTTAAGAAGGCTATCACCGAGCCAGAACCTTTGTGAACACCCTGGGCGCAGTAGATAAGCCAAAGGGCAATGCAGAGAACTGATAATGTAAAGTCCCAGCCAAAACGCAGGAATCTCCTGCAACTGGGCCTGATAGGAATATGAAGATAAGCCTCTTTGAGATCCAGAGTTACCATCCAGTGATCTTTGCCCAACAGAGGCAGAAGTTGTTGCAACGTCAACATTTTGAATTTTGGAATGTCCAGGTATGTGTTGAGAATAGATAAATCCAAAATTGGCCTCCAAGTGTTTCCTTTCTTTGGTACAAGAAACAGGCGAGAATAAAATCCTAGGCCCACTTCTGACAGAGGGACCTGCTGTATAGCCCCATTTGAAGAAGTAAAGAAATCTGTTTGTGAGCCTCCACCCTTTGCTGAGGAGGAACGTCTGGCATGCCTTTGAAAGGAGGCAATGTGTGGAAATAAAACTTGTAGCCTCGGTCTATAATGTCCAACACCCATTTGTCCTGGGTGACTAAAAGCCAGTTTTGCCTGAAGAGTGCCAACTTTCCTCCCAGAGGAGCTGCCAGACAGGAAGGATCTGGCAGCTGAAGATGCAGGTCATTGGGTCTGTTTATGAAAGGACTGGCCCCTGCCCTCACCTGTAGATTGTGCCGGGGAACTCCACGTTCTAGGCCGGACAGAACCCTGAGTTCTGCCCCTACCACGTCTAGATCTGCCCCTAGACTGTAAATCAGATGAAGGGTAGGCCCATCCCTTAGTAGGCCAATTTCTGCTAAACTTAGGGGGCTGCACCTGCAAAAAATCCTTAACAGTCTGCATAGACTTAGCTTTGTCTTCCATTTTCTTTAAGACTGACTCCACAGGAGAACCAAACAAAACTTCAGACTGCAGAGGAGCATCCAAAATTCGAGCTTTAACATGCTCTGACAAGTTCTGATCCTTAAGCCAGGCGTGCCTACGAATAACTGATCCAGTGGCAGCCACCCTGGAAGAAGCCTGTAAAGCATCGAAACCACACTGCAAAGAATGCTTACCCACCTGATCAGAGGCATGAACCAAATCCTGTAATTCCTTACACTCTATGCCCTCTGCCAAAGCATCTACCTTAGATTTTAACTGAGTAAGGAGAAAATTCTGGTACTTCAACATATGAAACTGGCAATTCAAAGCCCTCATTGCTAGAGTGGAAGAGGTATACACTTTTTTACCCCACCTATCCAAAGCTCTAGAATCTTTATCCATAGGAACTGGATTCTTTACAATAGAAGCCCTGACACCCTTAGGTCCCTGGCTAACAGTTTCTGGGTCAGCCCTTGGGCTCTTATACAGATATTTATGAGCCTCTGGCACTCTGTAATACCTATCTGGTTTAACTGGCGCAGGAGGCAAAGAGTCTGGATTAAGGGAAGCCTCAGAGAAAACATCCTGAACAACATCCAAAACAGGGGGTATAGCCAAGGGCCGATGTTGTGGTAAAAACAAAAATTCCCTAAGCCTCTTTCGGGAATCTGAGAAATCCTGACCTTCCCATTTAAAATGCTCCCTCATAGAATGCAGGGTTTCTGAAAAAGAAAAATCCTCTGGAGGAGAAGCAGAAGGACTGGAATCCTCTGCGTCTGAATCAGAATAAGGAGGAAAATCCTGAATGTCTTCAGCCGAAAACTCTGAGTAATCTGAAGCATGTTCCAAACTTTCCACCTCTGGCTCCACCCTAGGCCTCTTATCTGGAGGGGGCATAGAACCCCTAATTAAGGAAATCAAATCTTCTGCCATTTTAAGCATATGTTTTTTAGGTACAGAACTTGCAGAACTAGGACTGACACCAGAGGAAGACAAACCAGGCCTGACCTTGGAAGGTACCTTAGAGACAGAAGGGGAAGGCCTAACCACCTTATGCAAAGAAGGGAGTACAGCAACCTGAGAGGCCCCCTCAGCCTGACCAGACTCCTGAGAGGCCACATCTTGCAAAATTAACGGCTCCCCCTGAGACTCAGCTGAAACCTCGGCTGGATCCACAGATTCCACCGTAGTTTCTAAAGAACCGGCGTCTGGAACGGACGACTCATCCTGCTTGGACTTTAACGATTTTTCCTTGCGCTTCTTAGCGGTAGCGGCGCCGGAGGATCCGACGGCATATTGTAATTGCACCGCTCAAGACAAGCCTAGCGCAATCTAACCTACGCTTAATGGTGCGCTTATTAAATCTAGCACAAAGCGACACCGACTCACGCCGTGCTCAGGCCCCAAACAAGGAATACAGAGAGAGTGGTAATCCCTATGCGGTATCTGTTTCCCACAAGAAATACAATTATTCACTTTTTCTGACATCCGGAATTAACTGAGGCAAGAAAAAACAAAAATATTCCCCAACGGGGTACTTAGCCCAACTTGGTTTCTGGTCTGAAACTCAGAATCCGAAAATTTCAGAACGCCGAACGGCACTTGCAAACGCTGCTTCTGCTTCGGACCATGCGGCAAGAAAGACTGAGGATATGACGTCGGTCATGCGCTTTAATACCATGGCGTACTGACGTCAGATCTAAGCGACCATGACCGACGCCAGTCTAACACTTTGGTATTCGGGCCGACCGATGACAGCGGACTACCCACAGGTTATGACTGCAGCAATGTGAGATGAAGAACATCTAGAAGCAGTTGGAGGAGGAATAGAGACAGCGACTGGATCGGATAACGACGCCAATTCCTTCTGGACTGGGCCCGACAACAACTGAGCAAATACCCGTGTTTTGAGCAGCCTCTTCACCATTCTCTCCATATCATCATCTGTTAAACTCCTGGATGATCGACAGGAGTGAGCAGAGGACTGGTGACTACCTGCCACTGACTGCAAAAGTGGAGATTGAGGCACAGATCTCACTGGGTCCAAAGAAGGAGATCTTGATCTTTTTTTGAGTCTGGGATGGCTCCGAAGCCACAGATGGAGTTGCCGGAGAAGAGGACTCTTTGGAGCCAACAATCCGGTCCAAACGGTCAGAAGATTTTGATTTTGTCAGCACTGAAGGTGGAGCCGACGAAGATGCCAGTTTGTCATCACATTTTTTAGAAGGCTGAGTATCCGATGCAAACTCAACCTGAGGTTTCAATAACCCTCTCAATATCAGTTTGTTGCACCTCTCCTGCAAAACCCGTGCACTAAAGGCATGACAGAGCATGAGTCCTGCAGGTGGACCGCACCTAAACAATAAACACAACTCGTGTGCCTATCCGTAAGGGATATTTTTTGGCAACACGAGTCGCATTTCTTAAATCCTGACTGCTTTGTAGGTTCTTTAGACATCATAAACACAAAGAGGGAAACAACAATAAAGTTTTTTTTGTTTTGTTTTTTATAAAGAAAAGAGGGAAAGAAGAGGAGAGGGTAGCCTCTAAGTTAAATGGCTACTGCTCCCAAAGAGAGAAAGCCTCTAACTAAAGCGGCTTCTCCCTAAGTAGCAAAGAGGGGAAAAGGACAAGACAACAACCTTCAAGAAAAGAAGGGGCCGCTGACAACATACAGAAAAAAGGCTTGAGAGAAACGATGGCCTGAGAACAGCAAACAACAACTGTAACGAGGACGGGGAGATAAAAAGGGGAAACTCTAAACTCCAAGCAGATTTAGCCTAAACAAATAGCAATTTTGACAGAATAAATAGCAATTTTTACAGAAAAAAATTCACTACCTAGCCTGAGCCAGCAGAAGACAATCTCGATGCTGCAAGCGGTAAACAAGATCTGGGTAGCTACCGCTATGCATGATGGGATGAGGGGCTAGCCTCGAGCCAGTAAGGACTCTTCAAACTTTAGAAGTGGCCGAGTCGGAGCACAGATCAGCTCCGAACCCAACCAGAAAGAAGGAAGGCAAGAAGAAGGAAGGCGAGATGGACAACATAACATTATGCATTTACATGCACATGCCCGTGAGCTCCACCCCCACCCAAAAAAAAACCACAGTATTTCATACACAGTAATCAATACGAAAACAAAATCACTGGACACCAGTTTCATACCTTGATTTCCTAGAATGGTCTTCCTCCTAAAGAAGAAAAAAAGGGGGAAAAAACATCACATTTAAACAACCTTTCACCCAATGGAGAAGAAAAGATAAAAGATGAGAATATGAAAATGCTTACTTGCTTTTGACCTCTGACTTGGATACAATGCACTTGGGTTCGTTGTACTGAAATGTCACAATTACAGTGGGGTATATCTGTCGGGGGTACTGAGCAGCAGCATTTCCATGTTTCAGTTCATACACATAAAACTAGGTGGGAGAAATCAGAAAACATTTCATCAAAAAGCACAAAACAGAAGGCAGGCAAAAAGAAAATTCTGCCTACCTCCAAGGATACCTATCTTACTACAGTCCCAACTTCTAACAGTTTACTTTAGTGCTTAAGACTGTGAGATGTGAATAGGTTATGAAAAGCAGACAACTCTGTTGATGAAAGCATGACACCTGGTAAATAACTTACTTGATCAAGGTAAACTTTGCAAGTTATCCCCTCACATTAGCAACTATGTCTAGAGATCTTAATTCAATAACAATTTTGTTAAAGGATCTCACATGTGACATTTACTGGTTGCAGTTGTAATTAAAGGAAAGAAAATTTACTACATCACAAAGAATACTTAATGAAATAGATGGTTTGATAATAAAACACATCTTCTTCTTCTTAAGTAAAATAAATACCAGCATCTGGTAACATAAAATACATAACGTGGATATCACATTGTACAGGAATATATCAGAATAGACAAAATTCTGAATACGGTCCTAACAAAGGTGGGAAAGACCTGGTATCCAGGTGAGGATGTTATTAACCAACAGTATTTCACAACTGTTTGATTTACAGGGTTGGTGGGCAAATGCTAAGACGACAAATGCAGCTGACCTCCTGGAAGAAAGTACAGTTGTGTACACTTACCATAAATGTAGATGTTCGAGTGTATTCACAGTTGCAGTCATTACATTTGGGTTATCTGCTTGCAGGTAGCCCTCAGTCGGCCTGATTAACAAAGTCTTGGGTCCTGTGTCGGTTGCTGTCCCTTCTTCCATGCCGTCAGGTCGTCAGGGGTATAAAACATGCAGCCGACGCCATTACATCAGTTTTTCTTGCTCCAGATGTCAGGTGCCCCCCTAATGGGAAGCAAAGGAAGCAATTAAATATAAAAGTACAATGATATACCTCCAACAAAAAAGCAAATACATCAAAAAGCTTTTAAGCATAATAAAGGAAAGTAGAGGTATAACCAAAAGAAGTTAGGGGGTTGGAGGGAGGGTAACCAGGACTGCAACAGTGAATACATTCGAACATCTACATTTATATAAGTGTACACAACTGTACTATGTTCTTCGTGTTTCACTGTTACAGTCACTACATTTGAGTAGATTCCCAAAGCTATGGCTGGGAGGAGGAATTTAAACAGCATTAGGAGCAGCTATAAGCCCCTGCAAGACTGCAGTGGCAAAGCCAGCTCTGGATTTAGAGAAAATTGTCAAAAGATAATGCTTGGTGAAAGTATGTACAGAACTCCAGGTAGCAGCTTCTAGGATGTCCCTGGTAGGGATGCCTCTGAAAAAGGCTGTAGAGGTAGATGCAGCCCTGGTGGAGTGAGGTCTGATCCCCGGGGGGATAGGATTGCCATGGTGCTTATAGCAGAAATTAATGCAATGGCCCATCCATTTAGAAATGGTTTGCTTTGAAATAGCCTTCCCCTTTGCCCGTGCAGCAAATGCCACCAGCAGTTGTTCAGATTTCCTTTGAGGTTTAGTCCTGTCCAAGTAGAATCAAAGTTGTCTGTGCACATCTAAGGAATGCAGTATCCGTTCCCCTTTGTTCTGTAGACTGGGAAAGAAGGTTGGCTAATGAATGGACTGATTAAGAGCCACACTGGATATCACCTTGGGCATGAAGGATGGATTTGGTCTGAGGGACACCCTGTCCACATGAAAGATGATGAAAGACTCCACTGCCATGAGGGCTTGTAATTCAGATACCCTTCTAGCTGAAGTGATTGCTAAAAGGAAAGCTGTTTTCCAAGAAAGAAATTTAAGTCCGTAGTAGCAGCTGGCTCGAAAGGAGGTAGAGTGAGTTATTCCAAAACAAAGTTAAGGTCCCAGGCAGGGGTTGGAGCTCTCCTGGGTGGTCTCAAAATTTTGGCCCCTCTGAGGAACTGCTTGAGCAGTGGATGAGAGAAGAGGGGAGGTTCTGTGTTATAATGAGCTGAAATGACTGAGGCGCAGATTTTAATGGAGGAAAAAGACAGGCCCTTTGTGAAGCATCTCAGTTAAGTACTGTAAAATCTGAGGTAAATTGGGCGTTGTTGTGCTCATCCCTTGAGATTGGTTCCAGGCACAGAATCTTTTCCATTTTTCAGCATAAGATTTTCTAGTGCTGGGCCTCCTTGCCTCTAAAATGATATCCATCACAGGTTTACTGAGGGATGGTAAAGGAGAGATTAGGTAATTAGCCGGGCTGCAAGGTTCAGTGTTAGAAGCTGAGGGAGCAGAATCTGGTTCTCCTGCAGGGAAAACAGGGAAGGAGTCTGAGGCAAGTGTCATGTGGATAACATGACACACTGCGCAGGAGGGGGTACCAGTGTTGGCGTGGCCAGTCTGGAGTAATCAAAATCATCCTTGATTTGTACTGTTTGATTTTTAGTAGTACTCTGGAGAGCAGAGGCAGAGGGGGGGGGGGGGCATAGACTGATAGGTTTTTCCAGCTGAAGGACAGAGCATCCACTTTCCAGACTTGTTTGTGAGGAGTCCTTGTGCAACATTTGTCCAATTGGTAGTTATGGGGAGAGGCAAATAGGTCTATATCTGGGCTCCCCCATTTTCTTGTCAACATTCTGAAAATCCTTGGTTCCAGTTTCCACTCGTGTGGGTCCATGAGTTTTCTGCTTAGTCTGTCTGCCAGTGTATTTAATTTTGCTGGCAGGAATTGAGCTTGTAGGTGCACATGGTAGCTCAAGGCTGTGTTCCACAATGCCATGGCTAGTCTGCAGAGGGGGTTACAATGTGTACACCCCTGCTTGTTTATGTACCACACAACAGTGGTGGTGTCCGTCTTTACCATTAGTTGTCCTGGAAGAATGTGGTCCTTAAAGGCTGTCAGAGCATTCTGTACAGCTAACATTTCTTTCTGACTGATACGCAGGCGCATTTGACTTGGGTTCCATTTGCCCTGAATGAACTTCCCTGCCAGGTGAGCCCTCCATGCATAGTCTGATGCGTCTGTTAGGGTTTGGTTGGCAGGAGGTGGTGTGAAAGGTAGTCCCTTGTTTTGGTGGCAGGCCTCTGCCCACCGAAGGAACTCTAGGAGTAGGTAAGGTATGATAGAAATCATTGCTTCAAGATCATGGGAACACCATAGGCTTTTTAGATATCACTGTAGTTTCCTCATATGCAGTCTTGCATATGGAATTAAAAGAATGCAGGAGGCCATGAACCCCAAGGCTTGCAGAATTTGTCTTGCAGATAGCACAGTTTCTGTGGCCACTTTTTTGAAGTAGGTTGTCAAATGAATTTATTTCTATGGCGTGATGTAAGCCATCTGGGAAGTTATATTCAAGGTTTCTCCCAAGAATATAATTTGTGGACAGGGTACCAAGGTGTGACTTCTTTTCGTTTATGGTGTACCCCAGACAGGTTAGAACCCTTTGTACAAAGGGCCAGATGATTCAGAAGTATGTCCTGGCTTTCTGCCCGAATTAGACAATCATCCAGGTATGGGTATATTTGAATATTTCTTTGCCTGCAAAATGCAATAATTGAAGCTAGGCACTTTGTGAATACCCTGGGGGCAGCAGATAAGTCAAAGGGCAGTGCAGAGAACTGATGGTGTGCGTGTAGCCTGCTTTGAAGTGAAGGTATCTTCTGCAAGATTCCCAGATTGGGATGTGCACGTATGCTTCTTTTAAATCTAGTGTTGCCAACCAGGCATCTTTGCCTAGCATAGGAAGCAACCGGTGAAGAGTCAGCATCTTGAATTTTGGAATCTCCAAAAAGGTGTTTAGAGTAGACAGGTCCAGGATAGGACCCCATGAATTGTCTTTTCTGGGTACCAGGAAAAGTCTCAAGTAGAAACCTTGTCCCTTTTGCTCTTCTGGTACCAACTGAATAGCCCCCATGCTTAAGAGAGAAAGTACTTGTTTTTGGGCCTCTGCCCACTGATTTGGGGGTAGGTCCAGCCACCCGTTTGGTGATGGCAACGTGTGTAAGTGAAATCTGTATCCCTGGGACACTATATTTAAAACCCATTTGTCCTGGGTAATGAGCTCCCAGTTCTTTGCATAAGAGCAATCTTGCCCCCCAAAGGGGCAGTCAGTTGATAAGTGCTTGGAAATTTTAAAAGGAAGTCATTGAGACAGTTTACCATACGGGGGAGTCTTATTACTCCTAGATTTGGAAGTGGAGGCCCCTCACTGCTTAGTCCTGTGTGTCCCCTGGGACTGAAACTTGGGGTTTCTGCTGTGTCTGGGTTTGGCTTGAGCAGACCTGGAAGGGGTTGGAAAGGTCCAATTTTTAGAGGGCCAGTGCCGACTAAATCTAGGAGGCTGAACTTGTAAGAAATCTTTAACAGTTTGCATAGATTTAGCTTTATCTTCCATCTTTTTAAGAACTTCCTCAGCCTTGTTGCCAAACAGGTGGTCCTGATTTAAGGGAGCATCCAACAATTTAGCTTTAACATGATCAGGTAAAGATTGCTCCTTAAGCCAAGCATGCCTTCTGAGCACAGACCCAGTAACAGCAGCCCTGCAAGAGGCCTCTAATGAATTAAAACCACATTGCAAAGTATGTTTTCCAACCTGTTCAGCAGAATGCATTAAATCCTGTAATTCTTTATTTTCCACACAATCAAGAATCAACATCATTTTCTGTTTAAGCAATCCAATAACAAGTTGCTGATACTTTAACATATGAAACTGGCAGTTTAAAGCCCTGATTGCCAAGGTTGCAGACATGTAAACCTTCTTACCTCATCTATCCAGTGCCCTGGAGTTTCTATCAGAAGGTGCAGGATTTTTAGCAGTAGAAGCCTTAATGCCCTTGGGCCCCTGAGAAAGTCTCTGGATCTGCAATAGGATTTTTAAGAACTTGTGTGACTCAGGGACCCTGTAGTATCTGTCAGGTTTTCTGGGAGCAGGAGGCAAGGAATCAGGAGCCAAACTAGACTCCGAAAAACCATCAACAATGTCTAGTACAGGAGGGATAGCTAAAGACCTATGCTGAGGCAGGAGTAAGAAAATCCTCTTTTTTGAATCAGAAAAATCCTGGCCTTCACAGTGGAAATGCTCCCTCAGAGTATGCAAGGTTTCACCAAAAGAAAAATCCTCTTGAGGGGAAGCAGAGGGAAGAGTCCTCTGCATCAGAATACTCATAAGTAGATAAGGGCAAATCCAGATCATCAAAAGGATCAACTTCAGTCCTAGGCCTCTTAGAAGAGGGGGGGGGGGGTTAGCTACCCCTGATTAGAGTTATTAGATCTTCAGCCATTCTTATTTGTTTTTTAGGCATAGAGAACTGAGCATGTGGCCTGGGCATCGTTTTTTTAGGCATGGTTCGAGATTTAGGCCTAAGTGAAGAAGGAGGCGTCGGTTTAATACGCAAGTCCATAGGCCTGAATACACCCTCAGAAACTGATGCCTGCACAGTGGCTCCAGACCCAACTAAGGTAGAGACATCCGCGGGTTCCATAGTTGAAGCATCTCGCAGCATACAGGACTCCGAATGGGTCTCAGTTGAAGCCTGCGAATCAGAAGTAGCGGGTATCAGGGGCTGCGAAAGCGCCTCACTGAGTGCTGGTGAACTGGCGAGTGGCTTAGGAGAAGTGTCATCAGCAGTTTTGGACCTCGGCGGCCTGTCTCTGTCTTTATCTTTGAGTTTTTTTCGGAATCCCGGTAGATGGATAATTAAACTGAGAATCGAAATATTTAGAGGCGAAATTATACAAACGACGGATAGTGCGCTGATTAAAGCACAAAACCGACAGCAAAGTACATTGTGGTCAGGGCCTAGGCAAGGAATAAAGTAGAAATGAAAATCTTTATGAGGTATTTGCTTTCCACAAGTAATGCAATTATTAACTTTTACTGACATCGCTAAGGAGCAAGAAAAAGTTTCCCCAATGGGGGTACTTAGCTTTAATTGAAGACTTCGGTTCTGAAACTCGAAAATGAAAATTTCAGGAGTCGGCCAACCGGCATTTGTGAACTGCTTCTGCTTTGGGCACTGCACGGCAAGAAAGACTGATGTAATGGCGTCAGCTGCATGTTTTATACCCCTGACGACCTGACGTCATGGAAGAAGGGACAGCAACCGACGCAGGGCCCAAGACTTTGTTAATCAGGCCGACTGAGGGCAACCTGCCAGCAGATTACCCAAATGTAATGACTGCAACAGTGAAATATGAAGAACACCAGTGAACACACTCGAACATCTACATTTATGGTAAGTGTACACAACTGTACTATGTTCTTCGTGTTTCACTGTTACAGTCATTACATTTGGGTAGATTCCCAAAGCTATGGTTGAGGAGGCAAAATTTAGATAGCATTAGGGCCAGCTATAAGGCCCTGCAAGACTGCAGTGGCAAAGCCAGCTCTGGATTTAGAGAAAATTGGCAAATGACAATGCTTGGTAAAAGTATGTACAGAACTCCAGGTAGCAGCTTCTAGGATGTCCCTGGTAGGGATGCCTCTGAGAAAGGCTGTAGAGGTAGATGCAGCCCTGGTGGAGTGAGGTCTGATCCCCTGGGGGATAGGTTTTTCCATGGTGCTTATAGCAGAAATTAATGCAATGGCCTATCCATTTAGAAATGGTTTGCTTTGAAATAGCCTTCGCCTCTGCCCCTGCAGCAAATGCCACCAGCAGTTGTTCAGATTTCCTTTGAGGTTTAGTCCTGTCCAAGTAGAATCTAAGTTGTCTGTGCACATCTAAGGAATGCAGTATCCGTTCCCCTTTGTTCTGTGGATTGGGAAAGAAGGTTGGCAAATGAATGGACTGAATAAGAGCCACACTGTATGCAACCTTGGGCATGAAGGAAAGATTGGTTCTGAGGGGCACCCTGTCCACATGAAAGATGATGAAAGGCTCCACTGCCATAAGGGCCTGTAATTCAGATACCCTTCTAGCTGAAGTGATTGCTAAAAGGAAAGCTGTTTTCCAAGAAAGAAATTTTAAGTATGGAGTAGCAGCTGGCTCGAAAGGAGGTAGAGTGAGTTTCTCCAAAACAAAGTTAAGGTCCCGGGCTGGGGTTGGAGCTCTCCTGGGTGTTCTCAAAATTTTGGCCCCTTTGAGGAACTGCTTGAGCAATGGATGAGAGAAGAGGGGAGGTTCTGTGTTACAATGAGCTGAAATGGCTGAGGCGTGGATTTTAATGGAGGAAAAAGGCAGGCCCTTGGGAAGCATCTCAGTTAAGTATTGTAATATCTGAAGTAAACTGGGCGCTGCTGTCCTCATCCCTTGAGAATGGTTCCAGGCACAGAATCTTTTCCATTTTTCAGCATAAGATTTTCTAGTACTAGGCCTCCTTGCCTCTAAAATGATATCCATCACAGGTTTACTGAGGGATGGTAAAGGAGAGATTAGGTAATTAGCCAGGCTGCAAGGTTCAGTGATAGAAGCTGAGGGTGCAGAATCTGGTTCTCCTGCTAAGACAACAGGGAAGGAGTATAAGGCAGGTGCCATGGAGATGACCGTGACACACTGCACAGGAGGGGGTACCAGTGTTGGCGTGGCCAGTCTAGAGCAATCAAAATCATCATTGGTTTATCCTGTTTGATTTTTAGTAGTACTTTGGAGAGCAGAGGCAGAGGGGGGAAGGCATAGACTGATAGGGTTTTCCAGCTGAAGGACAGGGCATCCATTTTCTAGGCTTGTTTGTGGGGAGTCCTTGTGCAAAATCTGTCCAATTGATAGTTCTGGGTAGAGGCAAACAGGTCTATATCTGGGCTCCCCCACTTGCTTGTCAACATGTTAAAGTCCTTGGTTCCAGTTTCCACTCGTGTGGGTCCATGAGGTTTCTGCTTAGTCCGTCTGCCAGTGTATTTAATTTTCCTGGCAGGAATTGAGCTTGTAGGTGCACTTGGTAGCTCAAGGCTGCGTTCCACAAAACCATGGCTAGTCTGCAGAGGGGGTAAGAATGTGTACCCCCTGCTTGCTTATGTACCACATAACGGTGGTGTTGTCAGTCTTTACCATTAGTTGTCCTGGAAGAATGTGGTCCTTGAAGGCTGTCAGAGCATTCTGTACAGCTAACATATCTTTTTGACTGATATACAAGTGCATTTGACTTGGGTTCCATTTGCCCTGAATGCACTTCCCTGCTAGTTGAGCCACCATGCATAGTCTGATGCATCTGTTGATAGGGTTTGGACGAAAGGGGGTGGTGTGAAAGGTAGTTCCTTGTTTTCGTGGCAGGCCTCTGCCCACCAAAGGAACTCTAGGTGTAGGCAATGTATGATAGGAATCATTGCTTCTAGATCCTGAGAATGGTGACATCATAGGCTTTTTAGATACCACTGTAGTTTCCTCATATGCAGTCTTGCATATGGAATTAGAAGAATGCAGGAGGCCATGAACCAGAAGGCTTGCAGAATTTGTCTTGCAGATAGCTTTCTGTGGCCACTTTTTTGAAGTAGGTTGTCAAATTAATTTATTTCTATGACCTGAGGCAAGCCATCTGGGAAGTTGTATTCAAGCTTGCTCTCAGGAATATAATTTGTTGACAGGGTACCAGGTGTGATTTTTTTTCGTTTATGGTGTACCCCAGACAAGTTAGAGCCCTTTGTACAAAGGCCAGATGATTCAAAAGTATGTCCTGGCTTTCTGCCTGAATTAGACAATTGTCCAGGTATGGGTATATTTTGAATATTTCTTTGCCTGCAAAATGCAATAACTGGAGCTAGGCACTTTGTGAATACCCTGGGCACAGTAGATAAGCCAAAGGGCAGTGCAGAGAACTGATAGCACGTGTAGCTTGCTTTGAAGCTTAGGTATCTTCTGCAAGATTCACTGATTGGGATGTGCAGGTATACTTCTTTTAAATCTAGTGTTGCCAACCAGGCATCTTTGCCTAGCATAGGAAGCAACTGGTGAAGAGTCAGCATCTTGAATTTTGGAATCTCCAAAAAGGTGTTTAGAGTAGACAGGTCCAGGATAGGATGCCATGAATTGTCTTTTCTGTGTACCAGGAAAAGTCTCGAGTAGAAACCTTGTCCCTTTTTCTCTTCTGGTACCAACTGAATAGCCCCCAAAGTTAAGAGAGAAAGTACTTGTTTTTGGACCTCTACCCACTGATTTGGGGGTAGGTTCAGCCAGCCGCTTGGTGTTGGCAACGTGTGGAAGTGAAATCTGTATCCCTGGGACACTATATTTAAAACCCATTTGTCCTGGGTAATGAGCTCCCAGTTCTTTGCATGAAGAGCAATCTTTCCCCCCAAAGGGACAGTCAGTTGATAAGTGCTTGGAAATTTTAAAAGGAAGTCATTGAGACAGTTTACCATAGAGGGGAGTCTTATTATTCCCAGATTTGGAAGTGGAGGCCCCCCACTGCTTAGTCCTGTGTGTCCCCTGGGACTGAAACTTGGGGTTTCTGCTGTGTCTGGGTTTGGCTTGAGAAGACCTGGAAGGGACTGGAAAGGACCAATTTTTAGAGAGCCAGTGCCTACTAAATCTAGGAGGCTGAACTTGTAAGAAATCTTTAACAGTTTGCATAGATTTATCTGGGTCTTCCATCTTATTAAGAACTTCCTCAGCCTTGTTGCCAAACAGACGGTCCTGATTTAAGGGAGCATCCAACAATTTAGCTTTAACATGATCAGGCAAATATTGCTCCTTAAGCCAAGCATGCCTTCAGTCCCAGTAACAGCAGCCCTGCAAGAGGCCTCTAATAAATCAAAACCACATTGCAAAGAACGTTTTCCAACCTGTTCAGCAGAATGCATTAAATCCTGTAATTCTTTATTTTCCACACAGTCAGGAATCAACATCATTTTCTGTTTAAGCAATCCAATAACATGTTGCTGATACTTTTAACATATGAACATATGAAACTGTCTGTTTAAAGCCCTAATGGCCAAGGTTGCAGAAGTGCAAACCTTCTTACCCCCATCTATCCAGCTCCCTGGAGTCTCTATCAGAAGGAGTAGGATTTTTAGCAGTAGAAGCCTTAATGCCCTTGGGCCCCTGTGAAATAGTCCCTGGATCCGCAATAGGAATTTTAAAAAGGAACTTGTGTGACTCAGGGACCCTGTAATGTGTGTCAGGTTTTCTGGGAGCAGGAGGCAAGGAATCAGGGGCCAAACTAGATTCCAAAAAAGTATCATCAACAATGTCTAGTACAGTAGGAATAGTTAAAGGCCTATGCTGAGGCAGGAGTAAGAAATCCCTAAGCCTCTTTTTTCAATCAGAAAAATCCTGGCTTTCCCAATGGAAATGCTCCCTTAGAGTATGCAAGGTTTCACCAAAACAAAAATCCTCTGCAGGGGAAGCAGAGGGAATACAGTCCGCTGCATCAGAATCCTCTAAAGTAGATAAGGGCAAATCCAGATCATCAGAAGAATCAGAAAAATCAGAATCCTGGTCAGAAGATTCATAAACAACTTCAGTCCTAGGCCTCTTAGAAGGGGTGTGTGTGTGTGTGGGGGGGGGGGGGGGGGGGGTTGGCTACCCCTGATTAAAGTTATTAGATCTTCAGCCACTCTTTTTTTAGGCATAGAGGCCTGAACATGTGGCCCGGGTGTCGGTCTTTTAGGCATGGTTCGAGATTTAGGCCTAAGTGAAGGAGGAGGCGTCGGTTTAATATTCAAGTCCGTAGGTCTGAACTGACCCTCAGAAGCTGGTGCCTGCACAGCGGCTCCAGACCCATCCAAGGTAGAGACATCCGCGGGTTCCATAGTTGAAGCATCTCGCGGCATACCGGACTCTGAATGGGTCTCAAGAGAGGCCTGCGAATCAGAAGTAGCGAGTATCAGGGGCTGCGAAAGCGGCTCACCGAGTACCGGTGAACTGGCAACTGGCTTAGGAGAAGCGCCGTCGGCAGTTTTGGACCTCAACGGCCTGTCTCTGTCTTTATCTTTGAGTTTTTCGGAATCCCCGTAGTCGGATGGCTAACCAACGACATTTCTGGATAATTAAACCGAGTACCAAAATATTTAGAGGCGAATATATACCAACGACAGATAGTGCGCTGATTAAATACAGCACAAAACCAACAGCAAGGTATGTTGTGGTCAGGGCCTAGGCAAGGAATACAGTAAGAATGAAAATCTTTATGAGGTATTTGCTTTCCATAAGTAATGCAATTATTAACTTTTACTGACATTGGTAAGGAGCAAGAAAAATTTTCCCCAATGGGGTATTTAACTTTAGTTGAAGACTTCGGTTCTGAAATTCGAAAAAGAAAACTTCAGGAGTCGGCCAACCGGCACTTGTGGACTGCTTCTGCTTCGGGCCACCGCAAAGCAAGAAAAACTGATGTAATGTCGTCGGCTGCATGTTTTATACCCCTGATGACCTGACATCATGGAAGAATGGACAGCAACCAACGCAGGACCCAAGACTTTGTTAATCAGGCCGACAAATCAAGCAGATAACCCAAATGTAATGACTGCAACAATGAAACATAAAGAACAACAGATCTTTCCAAGGAAAAAGAAAGCCAGGCATCCATCCTCCAGGCTGACTTGATTTTGGTCCTTGAGCAAAAGTATTCCAAGTGATAGTTTTCTTTTGTGGCAAAAAGGTCTACCTCTGACTATGTTGAGAAAACCTCCCGATGTACTTGCCACTCGTGAGAATTTGACAAACTCCTGCTTAGGTGATCCACCAGGCGATTTCTTTCTGTTGCTAGGCACTGGGCTAGGATGTGCAAACTAAGGGAGTTTGCAGTTTCCCAGAGATCAATGGCAAGGCAACAAAGAAGGTAAGAGCAAGTCCTCCTGCTTATGTACCACATAACCATGGTATTGTCTGTCTTTTCTAGGAGTACACCTGGTTTCCATTGGTCTTTGAAAGCAATTAGGCCATTTCAGACTGCCAACAGTCCTTTTCAGTTCATGCATTTGTTTATAAACTGGGAGGTCCATCCGTCCTGTTTCTTTAAGTTGCTGTAGTGAGCCTCCCTCCATGCTATGCCCGAGGCATTTGTGGTCAGAGTTTGGTTCTGAGGAATAATCCTGAAGGGAAGGCCCAGAATTGAGGAAGAAGGATTGTGAGCACTGGCACCACACATTTCTGCAGTACAATTGTAGTTTCATCATGTAGGGTCTGGCAAGGAGGATCATAAGCATGCAACACCCATGTAGTCCAAGGCTCTGAGGAATTCTCTGGCAGTGAAGGAGTTAGTCAGAAAGAGTTTCTGGAAAACCAAAGTTAGAAAGCCAACCTTGTCTAGAGGAAGGGAGACTTTCTGAATAGAGTAGTCCAACAAAGCCCACAGAAACACAATCCTGCTTGTGGGGGGTTGCCTTTGACCTGCAGAAGGCTATCACTGGGTCTAGGCATTCTGTGAATAGCCTGGGTACAGCAGATAAGTAGGGCAAGCCAAAAGGCAGAGCACAAAATCGATAATGCTTCACACCTGCTCTGCAGCGTACATACCTTCTGTGTACTTCTTCTATAGGAATAGCTGGGAAACCTGAACAAGTTAGAGGTTGTTTGAACTGAAGTTTGTAACCTATTTTTATGATTTTCAGTACCCACTGATCCCTGGTAATGAGAATCCAATTTTTTTTTGAAAAGGACGACAGCCATCCTACTAGACTAGGGGGAAGGGGAGTTGGGGTGGAACTTACGGAAGGCAGGGAAAAGTAGGGTCATGGTGGAATCATGCTGGGACCCTGTTGATGGGACCCCACAGCCTATTGGAATTTGCTTGCTACTGTTTAGGGTGTTGGCGCTGCCTTTGATTCCTGTCCCTTCTAGGTCTCCTATGTCTTGGCTTAGATTGGGAGGCCGTAAAGTACCAGTGTTTGGTAGAATAGCTGGAATGAAGCAGGGTGGTTGAACCTGAAGAAAGTCCTTGACAGCTTGCATGGACTTGACCTTATCTTCCATATTTTTAAGTACTGCTTCAGCCTTAGGACCAAAAAGATAATCTTTGCCCAAGGCAGCATTCAAAGACTGGATTTCACATGTTCAGAGAGGGACTGCTTCCTCAGCCAGGCATGTCTTCTAAAAGCTGATCATTTAGCTGCTGCCCTGCTGGAAGCTTCCAGAGCATCACAGCCACAGTGTGGGGAGTGCTTAGCTACTGCTACTTGAGAGCAGGAGTTGCACAAGTCTAGTAGTTCCTTGGAGAGGCTCTTATTTTCACTCCTCACCAATTTATGGTTCATCTGGTCTAATATAGTCTCCTGATACTTCACTATATGAAAGTAGCAACTTAAGGCCATCATAACCAAGGTAGCACAATTGTAGACTTTCCTTCCAAACCTGTCCAAGGCACTTCTTTGTCAGTTGGCCGGGGATTTTTTGAAGTACTAGCTTTAGCTCTCTTAGGACTCTGAGTCACCACAGCAGGGTCTGCTACAGGGTTCTTGAAAAGGTGCCTATGGGAATTCAGAACTCTGCAGAACCTGTCTGGTTTCTGAGGGGCAGAGGTGAGGGAATCTGTCTGCAAAGAAGAATCCAGCAGAACACTGTCCACTACCTGTAAGACTAAAAAATGGCAAAAGGTTTACACTCAGGAAGTTTAAGGAATTCCCTGACCCTCTTCTTGGATTGTGGGTAATCGCAGGGTGTGCAGAATCTCCTTAAAAGAAATGTCCTTGGAGGGAAGTGGAGACAAGGCTCTCATTAGAACCTGAATCTCCACAGGAAGCAATAGAGAGACCTTCCTCAAAGGTTAATTCATCACTGTCATACTCAAAGTCAAAGGAAGCAAAAGACTCCTGGGGAAAATATTACTTTTCCTTTTATCAGGAGAAGATTTAGGGGCAGAACCTGAGAAAGAAAGATGCCTGGATATGACTACAGTGATCAAATCCTCAGCTAACCTAACCAGTACTGTTGGCAGGCATCATCTGGGCCAAGCTGGATGCAGACTTTTTATGTGAGCTTGAGCCTAAGGGCAACATCAGCACTAGGGCTGATACGCAGACAGACAGCCAAATCTCAGTACCACTGAACTAAGGCGATCTCCTGACGAGAGACTTCCATCACCCCTTCGACAGTCTGTGAACATTCAGAAGTTGGAACCTGTAAAGTGGCTTCAGACCCATCCAACAAGCTAAGCTCTTCATGAGACCAATATACTTTAATAGTAACACAGCCAAAAGAATGGGTCTTGACAGAGGCCTGCTCCACAGCCTCATTTGTTGGAGGGGACTGCAAAAGCATCTTGCCTTCTTCGATGATGACAAGCCTGGGTGGACTGCTGGAGGACAAATGAAGTTCATCCAATAGTCTATGCTTTGGACACTTTTCCTTCTTATGCCCGGGAAGATCAACCTCCGCCAGACCAGTGGATGACATTGTATGAGAAGTCTCCAATGACTCAAGTGCTTAGCTAAAACCTCAGCCCTACAATTGGGCATCCTACTGTTAAAGCAAGCACAGAACCAACAGGTATGTCATATTCTAGCTCTAAACAAAAGTCACACACAAAGACTGAAAAATGTCAGTATAGTATCTGCTTGACACAACAGAAATGGTTAACTTTCTCTGACATTAGTCAAGACACATAAGAAAAGCCCCCCCAATAAAGTACTTAAGTTTAGATGTCTTCTTTCTCTGGTGCGGATCAACTGACACACTGACTAGCACTCTCCTTCAGGCTCTGACAGCAAGAAAGAACTGAGGTTAAGGTGCCAGTTGACTTCCTTTATACCCGGATGTCTTGACGTCAGTCAGGAGAGTCTGCCGGCTTCATAAGGAGGAGGAAATTCTCTAGTAGTCAGGAAGGCCAAGAGCTTACACGACAGGAAATCCCATCAGTTAGGACTGCAACAGTGAAACATGAAGAAAAAAGTTATGTACTCACCATAACGTTCCATCTGAATAGTTGTACTTCATTTGTCTTCAACCTGTGGGTTACGGATCCGTATTGGATCCGACATGGCCACATAACCAGCATCTGAGCCAAGCTCCAAGCTCCTCCCCTTACCCATAATACCCTCTGTCTCCTTCCTCCCCTCAGATCGAGTTTGCTGTCCAACAGATAACACATACCCGACCCAATAAGACCTTACTACTACTAGCAACCCAAAATTCCTGCGCCCAGGAATGACCAAGGACATCCCTGAGATATCCATTTCCATATATGGCCAGCACAAAAGTGACAAGGTCGGGAGATGGTTGAAGACAAATGAAGTACAACTACTCAGATGGAATGTTATGGTGAGTACATAACTTCTTTATTTGAAGTAGCTGGCCTTCAACCTGTGGGACAGAGTCCCGAGCTACCAAGCACCTGGGTGGCCCTCATGGAAGGATATTCCGGAGCACGGCGGAGCCAAAGGATGCCCTGTTCCTGAATACGATATTCAATTTAGAATGTAAAATGAAGGTACGAGATGAGGACCATGTAGCTGCAGAACAGATAGCATCCAGCAAAACCCTGGACCAAAAAGCAAATGAAGTAGTCAGAGATCTGGTAGAATGTGCTTTTATTTGACCCAGAGGGGAAATTCCCTTAATACAGTATGCTTGAATAATGCATTGGGAAATCCAGTGAGCAATTGTCACCTTAGAAATTGTTTCTTATTCAAAACATTTCTTAGGGAACCCAAACAACTGATCAGATTTACGAAAAACTTTTGTCCTGTGCAAGTAAAATTGTAATTGCCTATGGACATCCAGCAGATGTAATTTATATTCCCCCTTATTCTGAAAATTTGGAAAAAAGACAAAGATTGACAGTCTGATTGATATTGGCTTCTGACGCTACTTTGGGAAGAAAGGATGGGGTAGTACGCAGACACTATCTTTATGAAAAATCATATAAGGAACTTTGATGGATAGTGCCTGAAGTTCTGACACCCTCCTGGAAGATATAATGGCAACCAAAAAAGCAGTCTTCCAAGATGGATACTGTAAATCTATCGAAGTTGCATAATATGAGGTCCCATGGAGGCATAGGATCCTTCACTGAGGGGTCTAAGAAGTAAGGTACCTTTTAAGGAAAGTCTTGCAAAGTTTAGAAGAGGCCAATGAAGACGTGTTTTCCCCTAAACGAAAACTGAAAATAGCAGCCAGTTGGACTCTGACTGCGGAGAAACTGGCACTCTGCTAAAAGATTCCCACCAGAAACTCTAACACTGTGAATTTGGAGCCGCCACCAAAACAGTCTTAACTAGGGATGATAAACCAGGAGTCCTAATAATCATGGGAACTGGAGCAGCCAAGCCATGAGTTTCAGACTGTCCAGGTCTGGGTGAGGAATCCCTGAGGGATGAGAAATGAGATCCGGAACTGGATCCAACGTCCATGGTGGAACTATTAGATGAGACCATAGAGAGGGGAACGAAACTTGGCGAGGCCAGAATGGGGCGATGAGGATCACAGTGCTCCCTAGCCTGTGAGCTTTCTGAAGAAAGTTCGAAATGAGAGGTAGTGGAGGATAAGTGTAAAATAGACTGGGAGGCCAAGCATGAACCAGTGAGTCTCTGGGGGCTTCACCCTGAGAGGGGGTTTAGAGCGAATAATTCTCTGCATTTCGCATTGGAAGGATATGCGAATTGATCGCAGCAAGGATAAACCCACTTTAGAAAGATCTGTTCCAAAGGATTCAGAGACCACTTGTAAGGCCTCAGAATCGATCTGCTGA